>NC_137817.1:58315053-58587553 GCF_963921795.1 Nannobrachium achirus | reverse complement strand
AACGTCTATTTTCAGTGTGCAACCACGTGTAAATATGCCATTTACGATGCCATCAATTCCCGCCAAAAAAAAAACATTTTATTCAACAAAATTGCACAGCAAGAATAGCAGATCTACAATTTCACAACACGTCACAAGGTGACATGTTGTGAGCTTGTAGATCTGCTACTTTTGTGTGAAGCTGTAGTATGATCTGACCCTACAGAACCACTTTATACTATAGACAGACTATATGGACCCTATAGAACTACTTTATACTATAGACAGACTATATGGATCCTATAGAACTACTTTATACTATAGACAGACAATATGGACCCTATAGAACTAGTTTATACTATAGACAGACTATATGCACCCTATAGAGCAGGGGTGGGCGATATTTATTCCATGGGGCCACATAAACAACAGAAAATATTGTGGAGGGCCTTGAGACCATTCTGACCACGTGCTTTTTATTGAGACAACATCCAATGATCACGCACACGTGCTGATGTACACAATGTGTCCATATATACGTGAATAAAAAAACTTAAAAACAAAAGAAATGCATGAGGTAAAATTAGAAAATGTGTATTTTTTAATTTGCCATTAACCCTACACGTGCCAGTCAGAGTGAACCAAAGGGCCGCATACGGCACCTGGGCCGCCCCAGGTCTGCTATAGAACCACTTGATACTATAGACAGACTATATGGACCCTATAGAACCACTTGATACTATAGACAGACTATATGGACCCTATAGAACCACTTGATACTATAGACAGACTATATGGACCCTATAGAACCACTTGATACTATAGACAGACTATATAGACCCTATAGAACCGGATGCGGCCCTTTTCGCATGTCTGTGCGGCCCGTCATGATCATACAAATAAAAATATGATTTTTCTAAGCCTGTCAAAGTTAACGCGCAATTAACGCGGTGATGTTTGAGCCTCGGTGCACTCCGTAGGTTAGGGATACGAGTCAGGAAGCGAATGCAGTCAATGCACAGACCACAGCACTGACAGTAGTGCGAGATGCGGCTACACTAGAGCTAGTACAACGAGACAGTCAGACAGACAAACCTGCGGAGATTTTGCAGCAGACAACCACAGTCGGGCTCACTGGAGACTGGACGCATGACGGTCGTGCGATATGAACGGTCACGACCGTCATGTTTCAGGCTAATGAAGACGTAGGCACGTAGCCCTTGTCTGTGCTTATCTCTGCCTCCGCGGCTCCGCCGTCATTGAAAAATAAAGTCAGCACCGACAGTGCACGCAATCCAACAGATCGCAGCAGCCAGGGAACTATGCTTATTGTACCACAAATCTCCTCCAATGAGCTGTTGTGTTTTACAAAGCTCAAAGCATCAAACTGTTTTACAAGAACAGTGCAACTGAGGCTGAGTTGAACTGTACTTGAGTTATTTTTCCATACAATTCTCTTCACCAAAAATAGCCGATCTATCTACAAGCTCACAACGCATCTTGTGGTGAGCTTGTAGATCGTCTATTTTGGTGAATGACCCCCAAGAATAGGGATGCTGGGGTTTGAGTGATTGAATAATAAGTATAAACGATTAGGTTTCGTACGAAACCATGTTTATTTAATACCGGAGGACAAGGTCCCCCTATGGGATAACAGCGCCATCTGGCGATGCAACAGAGTAAAACTCATCTACTCCCGTACGAAAAATGTCATTTGTCGGAAGGGCTGTCAATCACAAACGAGGGCACCGCCCCCGAGTGTATATAAGCCCTGTGGGCTATCATAACTTCCTCTAAAGCCGCACCTCTGCGCCCGCAACTAGCGAACCGAGGGGCTTTATTTCGGGGGACCTTGTCCTCCGGTATTAAATAAACATGGTTTCGTACGAAACCTAATCGTTTATTGTCATACCTCCAGACAAGGTCCCCCTATGGGACTCATACACTCCCCGAGAAGCCATGAACCGACAAGACTGTCGTGCACACCGACCGTATCCGGGAGGAGGTCCCGTCAACCGACGTGACCCCTTTAGGACTGATCCGACCCAGACCCACAGGGCCTGGGCGTGTACAGACAGAAAAAGACCCTGACAGACCGAGGCCTGCCTTATGCACTAAGGGCAGACACAGGTCCGCCTTATAAAACTGCAGTAAAATAAGGGAAAATTCAGGGTCCCCCCCATGTATCCTGGAGACAGTAGCCTACTGCTTCAGGAAGGGGAGAGCGCCGCCCCACTACATAGTAGGAAGGGCAGCAGCACCCAGAACCGTATGCGCCATAGCAGAAGGCGCAACGTCCAGGTGATAGTAGGTTGCAAAGGTGGACGGCGAAGACCAATTCGCCGCTGCACAAATCTCCTCAATGGAGACCCCTTTGGACAAAGCCCAAGAGGTAGACACACCCCTAGTACTGTGGGCCTTAAGCGCCACCGGCACTTCAGACCCAGACCGGGTGTAAGCCAACCTAATTGCATCCACAAGCCATCTCGACAGAGTGGGTTTGGACACCGCTTTTCGCTGACTGGCATTCAAGACCACGAAAAGCTGAGAAGTAGACCTGCTGTCCACCGTCCTGTCACAGTAGGCCTTCAGGGCTTTAACTGGACAAAGACAATGAAGACGCCTATCCTCCTCCGAAGCAAACGGAGGAGGATGGAAAGCCGTCAACTCAACAGGTTCCTTCGGGACCATTCGGTTCTTAGGAACAAAACTCAAATGAGGTTTGAGAAGAACCCTAGAGTCATTATTGAGAAACCTCATACAATCAGGGCTCACAGAGAGCGCATGAAGATCGCTCACACGCTTAGCCGTGGACAGGGCAAGCAAAAGAGCTGTTTTGAAACTTAAATGTTTCAAAGAGGTCCTCCCAATCGGTTCAAAGGGTGCCTTGCAAAGGCCCACGAGAACCACTTGTAGATCCCAAACAGGAAACAAGGCTCTGGTCACAGGTCTTAAATGGTCAACACCATGCATGAACTGGACCACCTCAGGGATTTTAGAAAGGCTTATACCTACCACCCCCAGGTGGCAGGCATCAATAGCCGCTAAATATCCCCTCAGCGTAGAGAACGCCAGACCAAGGTCCAGGCGGTCCTGCAGGAAATCTAACACCCTCTGGGCCGAAGCTAAATGAGCCACCACAGGTGGCTCCTGTAGCTCACACCAGTCCAGAAAGGCATTCCACCTTCCATCATACACAGCCCTAGTAGAGGGGGCTCTAGCACTCTGAATAGTGGCTACAACCGTCGGTGAGAAGCCTGCTGCGAGCAGGTTCTCCCTCTCACGGGCCAAACCCACAGGTCTAGGCCCCGCGGGTCTGGATGGAATATCTCGTCCCCTGCCTGACGCAGCAGATCCCTGTGCACGGGGAGCCGCCAAGGGGGTTGAGAGAGCAGTGGGGTGATCAGAGACCTCCACACTCCCCTGGATGGTGTCACCAGAAGAACCTCCTGGTTGGAACATCTGATCCTCTCCAGCGTGGGAAGGATCAGTTCCAGGGGTGGAAACGCGTAGAGAAGACCTCGTGGCCATTCGTAAGCAAACGCGTCCAACCGAAGAGGAGAAGGCCCCCTCACTGAGAAGTAAAGGGGGCACTTCGCCGTTCTGAAGGCCCGGGACATGGGAGGCTCTGATGGACCTCAGCCGAGGCAAGCACCAGAGGGTCATCTTGCGCGCCAGCTGATCCAGCACGCGCGAGGCGAGGCCGCCCTGTTTGTTGATGTAATACAGGGCCGCCGTGTTGTCCGTCCTGACCAGAACATGACAACCTTGGAGAAATGGCTCGAAATGCTTGAGCGCCAAGTAGATCGCCATTAACTCCAGATAGTTGATGTGGTGTTCCAACATGGCCGGGGTCCACAGACCCCTGGCCGAACGCCCCTCGTGGGTGGCACCCCACCCCGAGCGGCTGGCGTCCGTGGTGATCACCTTGCGTGACACCACTTCGCCCATGCAGACCCCACACGTCAACAACGCCTGGTCCCTCCATGGGACCAGAGCGTTCATGCAGACCTGGCTGACTTTCACCTTCCTGTACCCTTGCAGGGGAGGAATCCTGAGCGCCAGTGACCACCGCTGGAAAGGTCTCATATGAAACCTGCCCAGACGCAGAAGTTGTACTGCTGAAGCCATCAGCCCAGCCAACCTCATGCACTCCTTGTAACTGACCACCTGGTTCAGTTGGAAGGAGCTGAGACAAGCCAGAAACCCGTCCAACCTCTCCGGGGAGAGGCGGGCGGTCATTGTGGCCGTGTCCAGAGATATTCCTATAAAGGAAATCTGCTGGGAGGGTGACAACATGCTTTTGCCAAAATTGACGTTGAAACCCAAGGCCTTCAGGTGTGATAACACCAGATTGGTATGGCGCGCCGCTTCTGAGCAGGAGGCGGCGGAAATCATCCAATCGTCTATGTAGTTCGCCAGTCTGACTCCCTGATGCCTCAGTGGAGCAATGGCTGCCTCGGTCACTTTCACGAAAACCCGAGGGCTCAGTGAAAGACCGAAAGGGAGGACCGTGTACTCGTACAGGCGCCCCTCGAAGGCGAACCGCAGGAACTTCCTGTGTGGGGGATAAATGAGGATGTGCTGATAAGCGTCCCTCAGATCCACTGAGCAGTGGAAATCCCCCTGTCTCACTGATTTCATCAGTGACTCTGACGTCAACATCCTGAATTTGAACTTTTTCAAGTGCTTGTTTAGAGCACGTAAGTCCATAATCGGACGTAGCCCCCCCCCTTTTTTCTGAACCAGAAAATTACGGCTCCAGAAGCCTAAACGGCTCTGGTCGCGTGATAACTCCACTATAGCGCCCTTGCGCAATAGTGAGCTTATCTCCTCCCTCAAGGCATCCGCTTTCAAGCCGCGGGCTCGAGTGTGAATAACCTTGCTGGATAGGGAGGGTATTTCCGCGAACTGTAGTCTGTAGCCCCGTGTCACTGTCCGAAACACCCAGTGATTCGGATTGCAACGCTTCCATTGCTCTGCACACTGTGCTAACGTGTTGCTGAGCGACGGAGAAGCCTTGGGGTTGTACCGCCTGAGCGGGACTACTGGGCCGAGAGGGAGAGAAAGGACGGGACCGAGAGGTTCCGTATCCGGGCACGTATCCGTCTCCGCTAGACGCCGGGCCGGAAGGCGCGGGTACACCGACGGAAGGAGCGCTTCCGTTTCCGGTGCGCTCATTTCCGTATCCGGTGGGAGAAGGACACGTGACCTCCGAGAAGCCTCGCTTGTTAATAATACAGGCGGCACATAGCGTGGAGCCCGGGGGACAGGGTTTATCACATAAGTAACATAATCCCCGGCTCGGGGAGTTGTGTTTACGCTTAAAACCTGATCTAAGGCCTTTATATGCTTCCGAACGGGAAGACGAGGCCGACCCTGGGTGTTGTTTATATGTGCTGGCTTCTTCCCTGACGCTAAGACCAAACTCCTGTCCTGAGCTAGAGCCGGCATAACAGTGCCGCTCGGTGGAGACAGAGGGGTATTGCACACTAGTGAGACCATACCATTGTGAATAGGAATTAGCTTGTCTGGGAACATTTTGCAATGAGAAATATTCTGCTTGTACCCTGTCTGCGTGACTGGAGAAAGCGATATTTTCTGAGTAGAAAGAAAATCCAGCCTGGACTTCTCTACGCTGGCTAGATTCATGCAAAATGGGGTCGTCTGTACTAAGGCAGGTGGGTTTGAAATAAACAGGCATTGTTTTATCAACACACTTTTTAATACAGGCACTGGAGGAGAGCACAGAGGAGACAGAAACAATATTTTCTTGGCATAAGAATTCTTGTCTATAATGTCCAAACGTCTGCGCTTGCCAGGGGGGGTCCCCTGAATTTTCAGGGGGACCCCGCCCGAGTCCAGTGTCACTTCCGCGGCGGCTTCCCACGGGCTTTGTGGGAGCTGGCCGGTATCCCGTGCTTGGGAGGGTGGCGGGATTGAGAGCGGGCCTGAGCCCCCGCTGCAGTGCGAGGGGGTCCCGCGGAGGAAGAAGAGGGGGTCCTAGGGGGATTGTTTTGTTTCCCCTGCTTGGAAGAAGAGCGCCCCCTGTCAGCCTGACCAGGGGCCTTGCTCCGTCCCTGTCTCTTTTCCTTTCTGGGTACCTGGGGGTCCGTCGTGGCCTCCAGGAGTTCCAGAGTGATCTTCTTATCCGCCACCTCCTGGCGGAGAAGATCCAGTCCGCCGCCCATGAGGGAGGTAGGGTGGCCGGTGAGGTCCTGCAGGACCTTCTCGGTCTCCTCTCCGGATGTGCCAGGGCACTTCACCTTATCAAGCCACCTGGCACGTTCCGCCTGGATGCAATAATCCATACCGTGTCCAAGCCACTCGATGGCGTGGACATTCAGGTCCATCAGCATGCGAAGTGACTTGTCCATCTCCTCCACCGTTTCGTCAGGCACCTCCCGCATCTCGCTAAGGAGGAGCCTGGTGGAGGAGAGCAGCAGCTGGGTGGCGTTCATCGTCCGCGCTGCCAGCGCGGAGGATCTGTACGAGTTCCTGACCCTGGACGACTGCTTGTCATCGTAAGGAACGGCAAACCCAGGAGGCTTCTTCCCCACGGACAAGTTGAAGGGACCACGGCCTCCAGGACCGGTCCGCTCATGGCCTGGCTTGATGCTCCCGACGAGGGACTGAGCCATCAGTTTGTCCATCGGAGGGCACAAGGGGATTCCCTCCTTCTCTGCGTCGCGGCAATCGACCAAGAAGGGGAGCTTGGGGGGGTCCTTGTGTGTGGCCCAGGTTGAATGCAGGGCCTCTGCAAAGCCTGGGACCATTGGGAGCTTTTCCATTCGTGGCGGGGGGGAAGCTTCCACATCCTGGCCTAGGAGGGGAACTCTAGCCCGTGGTCCGAGTGGCGCGTCTCCGAGCGGCAGCTCCTGGCCGCAACGGATGGTAGCACGTTCCAGCACCGAGAGCTCGTCCATGGGGATGGAGTCTGGGTCTTGTGCCGCTGCCCCTCTCGCCCCAGCCGGCATGGAAGGGGGGAGAGAGGCAGAAGGGGTTGGGGAGGACACGGCGGAAGTGGAAGCCTCAGCACGAGGAACCACCCTGGCCGCGCCTCCGCCCTGGCCGGAGGGGAGCGTGGACTCGTCTTCCTCCGAGTACTCACCCTCCGTATCCACCTCGTCCATGTCGTAGTCACCTTGCTCCGGTTCGTCTCCGTCGCTAGCATGCCAGGAGACGGGGCTAGGTGGCCGCATAGCCCGGAGCTGGGGGACGGAGAAAGAGAGCGGAATATCTCCGACGACAAGGGGGTGGAATTCTTTAGGGGGGACGGCCCAAGTTGTAGCTGGCGGTGGAACAACGTGGGCGGTCTTGCATGTTCTCTTCTTGGGCACGGCACCAGTCGAGCCCGTCGGAGAAACAGCAGGGATAGCAGGGGCAGCAGACCCGCTAGCCTCGGGGCTACCGAAGCTAGCTGAGGGCGAGGCCGCTGGAGGCCTAACCACGTGGCGAGAAGCAGCGCTGTGGCGTACAGCGCTGTCCGGCACACGAGGAGAGGTGTCTGGGAGGGAACCGGCGGAGACCGTGGTGTGAAGGCCGTAACCAGCGCCAGCGATCTCACAGCGGGCCTCGAGGGCTGGAACATCATACTGGAGGCAGTCAGTACAGTTCACCCCCGTGGCCGGGGCCGGAGGGGACAGAGAGGCCAAGGCGTGTCCTACCCCCATGCAGACAATGCAGAACGGATGAGTATCTTCATTGGCGATGAGGCCTTTGCAGCTGGGAAGGCCGCACTTCTTCGGTACCCTGGCTAGCAGGCTGCTAACTGTGGGCCGACGAGCCGCCATCGTGAGCTAACCGAAGCTAACCGAAGCTAAGCTAGGGCAGGGAAACACGTGGCAGAACGTACAGAGAAGAAGCAAAAGACTCAAAGCGAGGCGAAGAACACCGAACTGTAGGAAGAAAATAGAAGTAGTTTTCTAACGTACGGGAGATAATCTATAAAGGCCAGTGGCCGACTTCCTAGCCGTCGCTTTAGGCTATACTTTACAGAATTAAAACTTTTTGGCTGAGTTCGCAATACTCTAGTTGCTGTAGCGCAGAGGTGCGGAAGAGGAAGTTATGATAGCCCACAGGGCTTATATACACTCGGGGGCGGTGCCCTCGTTTGTGATTGACAGCCCTTCCGACAAATGACATTTTTCGTACGGGAGTAGATGAGTTTTACTCTGTTGCATCGCCAGATGGCGCTGTTATCCCATAGGGGGACCTTGTCTGGAGGTATGACAATAAACGTCTATTTACAGGTCTGGATCAATAACAGCCTGTCAGGCCATGGCTACAGCTGAAGTCAGATGATGTCATTTTCTCTCAAAAAACCCTAAGAGACTTTTTGTCTTGTTTTAAAGCAAGATTTGTATTCTATTTTATAATTTATTTTATTTGTTACAAAGCAGAAAAACTTAATTTAATTTCTAGGATATCATTTGAGTCATTGATTTGAATTGTTGCACTCTGACTGTTACTATTTTCAATTCAATTCAAAGGAGCTTTATTGGCAGGAGAAAACATACCTTTACATTGCCAAAGTTCACTAGCCTTGCATACCCAGACGCTGTTGTGGATATTAGTCTGGTCCTTCTCAGTGTTATTTATTTCCAAGGGTTAGGGTTACAAAAAGATTGAACCAGATCTGTTCGTTTTCACTTCACATTTTGTGAATAAAGCCTAATTTGATCAAATTTGATAATTTCATCATTCCATCCATGACAATCTTTTGGTTCATTGAGGTTTGGCCTGGCTTATATAGATGGAAATGTGGCTGTTTTCTGTGCATTTCCTTAATTATTAAACTTCTCATGAAGTGTGTTACAAAATCATTGTAAACGTCCAAAATGGGACCATCATTTTTAGCTTGCGGCCCTTTGACTTTTGGTATTTTGCTGAGTGGCCCCTGAGCCATCTTAAGTTGAGTATCCCTGCTATAGACCAGGGGGAGAGTTCCGCCGATTTAAAATGAGCCCAATACGGAACTAAAACTTCCTATGATTGGCCGCTAGTTGCGCTGTTTTCCCCCTGGCCGGTTGCAAAAAGAATTGTTCTCCATTGGATCCCATTCATTTTCCCCTTTCGTGTTCTAACCTTAATTAACATTTTCATGAATACTTTATGGTTCCTATCGCTAGTTAAAAATTGCCTTTCAATCACGATGATATGCGTTTTGTGAAAATAAGGTCCCATTTATGTTAAAGTTGATGATAAAGTTGCGGGGGGCGTGGCCAACTAAACTGATACCAGCCGGCTGTGTTCTTCTTCGTGTGCTGTATTTCGGGAGGCTCCGACCACATTCTCCCATGTATCCCTGGTTGCACGTGACCGTTGGCAGCCAATAGCCTCCTCTGGTTGCATTTCAATCTATGATGGCAACACCCATGCCAAGGACCCATATTGTGTCATTTGCGCTGCATAGAAACCAATGGCTTCGCTTTGTCCATATCTTTTATACAGTCTATGCTATAGACAGACAATATGGACCCTATAGAACCACTGTATACTTCCTGGAAGTTCTTGTAAAAGTAATGTTTGTAAAGTCTTACGTGACACAATAACAATACGTACTATAGAGCAGTAGTTCCCAAACTGGGGGTCGGGACATCATCTGGGGGTCCCCAGATGATAACAAAATAAAAAATAAAAGCATTGCAGCACGAGGCATTATGCAGCTTGCAGATCGGCTATTTTCATCGGGGTCGGGGTTGTCAGGGTGGGGGATCCCCAGGTCAAATATCAGTATTTTAGGGGGTCACCAGTTCAAGTATGAGTATTTTGCTCCCAGAAAAGGTGGAGAACCATTGGTGTAGACGTAGACACTGACATAGCCATAATCTTCCCTGTCATTCTGACAAATCTAATTTATCAACCAATTTACCAATGCATTCATCATTATCACTTCAATTTAACCTCTTAGACCCTCTAGTCTAGACTTAGTAAAACTGATCTGAGTTGCTCTGTACTTGGTGCATTCTTTTTCCATCTACACCAAATATCTTTGCCAAAAATAGCAGATCTACAAGCTGACAATGCAATACATTGTGACACGTGAGCTCGGAGATTATGGAGGTTATTTTTGGCCCATGTTTCCCCCCAGAATATGGATGCTGGGATTCAAGTGGTTAAATGCCACTAGTATAAAAGTATAAAAGTTATTTTCAATCTGTCCTGATAATGGTACCGATATTCTCTCTTGTTTCTTTGTGTCATAACATTAATTGTTGATTTTGTTGACAAAAAACTATAACGAAAAATGTTTATTGACTTCCTTTTTTTACTGACGAAAACTGAATAAAAACTAAATAACACTAGTCTACGATGACTAAAACTAAGACTAAATATATTGACAATTTAATCAACGTACTGTATATAAACTAGACTAAAATGTTAGGGAGGGACTAGCGGAGAAGAGATAAAAAGGTAATTCTATCTTTGGTTGCGCACTGAAAATAGCCGATCTACAAGCTCACAACGCTTCGCAGTGCGACACGTTGTGGATTGTAGATCAGCTATTTTCAGCATGCAACCAAGTGTAAAATCAGCCATTACGATGCCAAAAAGGCCAGCAAAAAATGTTTTATCCACAAAGAGAGATTTAGTCGACTAAAATCCTCATGATGTTTAAAACTAGACTAAAACAAAAACTTTTCAGATGACTAAAATATGATAATCAACACTGCTGAGAAGTAGCGACTTTGTCGAGCCAGGATGGTCAAGCCAGTCTGAATGTGTGTTCACGTCTTCCTTTAAAAGACCAAGAGGTCGAGCACAGATTTACTGTTCCTGAAATGGAGAGGAAGCTCTTTAATACGTGGAAGTACGTTTATGAAATAAATCCTGATGCTTAATACAACTGAGACTATAATAGTGGATAAACTGAATGTGTAACTACTCCCAAAATATAGGTTAGATTTACTAACCATTGCAATTAACTGAAACTTCAAAATTAAATTGTCATATAAATACATATAATTAGTCTAACATAATTCTTCATACTCACTGTAAGCATAATATGTAATGAAACAGTAGCCAATCTACAAGCTCAGAACACACTTTATCATACTGTAAGGTGATAAAAGAGCGTAACAAGTAGGCTACAGTTGTAAGTTGCATTTTACTAATTATAGAGGGTTTAAGAAGTGGTTAAGATTAAACCAATAGGCTATGTTTCCTAAATTATATCAAATTGCATGCTTTGAAAAATAAAAGTTTGAAAAACCCTTTGGTTTGTGATCATATTGATGCAGCTGCGTAACAAGGCGACAGTGTGCCCCGACGCGGGATGGTCACCCTTTTATTATTATTATTTTTTAATCTATACTGTTAAATATTTGTGATAATTCAACACGTGTTTTATTTTGAAATTGTACCCTTCTGACTTCCTCCAAGTTATTATTAGTATTCAGTAATTATTTTACCGACGGCACGGATGGGCCTAGGCACGTGCAAACATACAGTACAGTTATCAGTCTGTAAAAAGTGCCTTCTCCAGACCATGAATGCGTTTTTTACTGTGCTGAAAGAAATACAAATGCCTCCTTTCCATGCCATGCCTGAAGGCAGAGAATTGCCTTATCCAAACTGTCCTGAACTTGAATGCAGCATCTTATGTTGAAAGAATTGCCCTCTCTGTGTAGAAACCCATGCCATATGCCAAATCTCCAGTAATGACTTGATTATGTTTAGTTCAGTGTGGAATCAAGCACCGAAAATAGCCGACCTCCAAGCTTGGAGGTCTGCTATTTCCGATATTTTCACCAAAAGGCCCTTTTAGAAATGTCAGATCCTGCCTCAGTAACATTCCCTGCACAAGTGCATGTCCCTGGGTGGGCCACAAATGACTTTGGGCCCCAAGGCAACTGCGTTGTCTGCTTAATCTGCTATCTAGGTTTTGTGAAACAGGCCCCAGGCCAAGAGCAGAGAAACCACCTGAATTCACTGGAAGCATCCAGGGAGGGAGGGGCCAACAGAGTATAAAACAATGTATAATGTGTCAGTGTGTGATTCTGTCAGACAGACAGACAGACAGACAGACAGACAGACAGACAGACAGACAGACAGACAGACAGACAGACAGACAGACAGACAGACACTCACATCTTTTATGGAGTTGAGGATTAATCCAGTGTTCAATCCAGTGTTCTCCTCCATGATTCACACTGTAGGAAATAATGATAATGATAATTAATGTGTTTGCATAGCAACAAAACAATTCAAAGTACAACATTAAATCAAACAGAACATAATTTACAATGACTAATTCAGGACACTCATTAATGGTTTGTCACATTGCACAAATCCAACTGTTACAGCGTACGGCGTGAACCATAGGATATCTGAAAACCTTTCCAAAAACTGTTAATTTCCCCTTTATTTTATATCAGAGAACGGGCCTGAAAATTAAGGCCCGGCCCTAACTGGGCCGGTCCGAGGCCCTACTCGGCCAGACTAGTTAGCATACATTTTAGGCCCTACCCGGCCCGAAAACATCGGGTCGGGTCGGGTATGGTCGAGTTTGGAAAGAATTTGAGAACTCTATCACAGAGTAATAGTAATACAATAATAAAACAATATCTTTTCTTTTTTTCATTGAGCCCGAGGCCCTACCCGGCCCGACTAATTAGCATATATTTTAGGCCCTACCCTACCCTAAATGTCGGGTCGGGTTCGGGTATGGTCGGGTTCGGGCACAATTTAAGAACTCTATTTTCTATAACAAAACTGATTTGAAGAGGGTGCAATGATAGTTTGTGCCTGTATGCAAAAAATACTGGGGTTTTTGGCACTCCTTCTATAGGGTGGCCATTGGTCCGGACAGTCCGGTTTTTGACCCAGCTATCCTCCGTCCGGCACAACCTCTGGCCGGACACATAACTGTCCAGCATTTCCGAAAGTGATCACAGTGTGAATGTGTTATTGATTATATTTACATATCTCTGTAAATCCCAAGTTTCATTGGTATATCAGCTGTGTGCGTTCATTTCCGCTCACTCAGGCTATAGTTGTCCCTCACACTTGAACACTCCTCCCACGCTTGTTTAGCCTACACTAGCCCTTACCCGTTCAAAGATATGAGCTCCAAAATGATGTGCAGTGTGTGGGTTATGGGATGTGCACTGTGCACACAGTATATGAGGGATGGAAAGTAACTTTAACTGGTGCTTGCATGATGTACTGTAGGAGCATCAATGTAAGAAACCCGTTTTGTTTAATGGCTGACAGAGATACTGTCCCCCCCCCCCCCCCCCCCCCAGCCTGCCCGCCCACCCGCCTGCACACACACCCGCCTGCCTGCACACACACACACACACACACACACACACACACACACACACACACACACACACACACACACACACACACACACACACACACAGAGCTGGTTAAACATTTTGCCTCATGCTAGATGCAGAATAGATGTGCCTCAAGCTAGATGCAGAATAGATAGTAGATACACCATAAAAATGCTAATATACAGCATATGATTTGTGAAAGTGACAAACGGGCTTCACAGTTATGTCAGGTGTGTTCATATGCTTATGGTGATGCGATTTCAGATCAATTGCTCCAGCCACTGAGGAGAAACGCTGTGACAGACACTCAGACACTCAGACAGACACTCACTCAGACATTCGCAAAATTATAGTATAGATGTGGATGCTGGCTGGGATGAAACTGACGACAAGGCGGCCAAGTAGTTGTAACACGGTCGCAGATAATCTGCGGTAGATTTGCCCAAAGATGCCGAAACTGAAAACTTAGTTAACAAAGAAAAGTAGAATTGGTGTCATGCACTTTGCATGGTGTGTAATGGACATGATGACTGATGTCAGCAACAAAGGTGCCATAGAACTACCCTACCCTCTGTCTGCAGCAGGTAGGCCTAGCCTCTGTCTGCAGCAGGTAGGCCTACCCTTTGTCTTCAGCAGGTAGGCCTAGCCTCTGTCTTCAGCAGGTAGGCCTTGCCTCTGTCTGCAGCAGGTAGGCCTACCCTCTCATTTTCCTCATACTGTTGGATCCCCAAATACCCCAATGGAGAACAAAATAACAGCAGCAGAGCTAGCCAGTATTCAGTATCCTACAGTATGTCCACCAGTCTCTCTTACACTCTCTCTGTTTTATTATTTCAGATATGCCAGTCCTTACCAGAGTGTGGATAAGATTTACATTGGGACAATTTAACTCAGGAATAATTGCATTCAACAGCAACCCAAGAAAAAGACAACCTAAACATGTAAAGTAAAATATTATAAAATACATAATTCATAAATACACGAATGGTCTTTGGTTCCTTAAATAAATGGGTCCCCACTCCCAGCTAATGATTTCATAGACTATTAAATAAAGCAAAAACAGTTTAAACCCATGTTAAACTATTTGAAAATAGCTGATCTACAGTACAAGCTATGAGCTTGTAAATCTATTTTATTTTTTAAATACAAAATAAAATCTGGAATAATCTAGGGGGTCTAGGCCCCTGGCACAACATATTTTGAGAAGGGGGGACAGCCACGCAGGGACGGATTGGGACTAAAATTCAGACCTGGCATCTTAGCCCAGACCAGCCCCCACAACCAGCGCGCGCGCAGATACTCTACCGACTCATCCGGTCGAGGCACATACAAATACACAAGCTCTTAATACCACAACTTTTACAGAACAACATAAATGATAACTACACAACCCACAGGCAACTACACAATCCATAAATCGTATAAGTTAGCGTACAGCTCTCACCAACAAGGGGAGTATGAACATGACTGCATGTCAAAATGTGCATGCAATAAGAAATTTGGCTTGTTAGCTAATGAATGGGAAATAAGTATATTGATCTGAGAAGTGGACACACTTGGGTTATATTATATTTTAGAAATGTGCATTTCATTGCTCAATAGGCAGTAAATGCTACTGTATAGGTAGTAACATTAAGTGTAACGGCCAAATAATGCAGTGTTTTAATAATAATTGTATAACCTGTGGTAATGCTGAAAGTGAAAGGCCAATAAACAATACACAGTGACAATAATGTATGTGTAGCCTATAACTGTACATGCAGTATCTATTTTGTCTGCTGTCCTTTACACCCATATGGGCTGTGGGAACTAAGAAAGGTACATGATGGCACTTCAACCCTGGTATTCTGATAAAACAAGTGAAAGTATATATCTACAAGTTCACAAGTAAATGGGTCTTAAAAGCAGTTAATCATAGAGATAGAGCTAAAGCAAGCAAGCATTTCTGAACCATTTTGCTGATATAAACCTTTTTACTTTTTTAACCATTGCCAACAGTGGTGTAAAGTAACTAAGCACATTTACTCAAGTACTGTATTTAAGTACTGTACACCTTTGGGTTATTTTTAATTTTCCAATATACTTTTACTTCTACTCCACTACATCTTGGATCCATATATTGTACTTTTACTCCACTACAGTTATTTGAAACTTTAGTTAGGCTACTAGTTGCTTTTGTAGATTTAGATAATTATACATACATTTATAAAAACTTATAAAAACATACATTAATTACTTCACTTACTTCAATTACTTCATTATTCCATAGGCTACACAGCCTACATTTTGGCCATTTGAAAATAGCAGATCTACAAGCTCACAATATGTTGTGATGCAACACTTTGCCAGCTTGTAGATCTACCATTTTCAAATGATTTGTGTAGGCTACATTTGAAAACTTGAAATGGGATTCTGCATAATGAGTACTTTTACTTTTGTACTTTAAGTACATTTTGATACCATGGCAATACTTGGATTACTTTTACTCAAGTACATTTTGAATTCCAGACTTCTACATGTAACAGTATTTCTGCATCATAGTGTGGTATGTTATGTCCAAAAAACAGCTCCCGTAGGATTTTTGTGCTAAAATTGATTGGGGGTCAAATTTTCAGAACCCTCCCTCATTTCCTGGGGGCGGGTCACTTCAGTTTGGGCCCTATTCGGCTATGTATCCCCAATTTTCCATATATTTTTTTGATAATATTGATTTGTTTGCTGTTTTGGCTTCTATAGGGACCAACCTATCAGAAAATGTCGGTGTCAAATTTTCAGACCCCTCCCTCATTTCCTGGGGGCGGGTCACTTCAGTTTTGGCCCTATTCGGCTATGTATTCCCAATTTCCCCATAGGATATTTTTTGCTAAAATTGATTTGTTTGCTGTTTTGGCTTCTATAGGGACCAAACTATCAGAAAATAATGGGGTTCAAATTTTCAGACCCCTCCCTCATTTCCTGGGGGCGGGTCACTTCAGTTTTGGCCCTATTCGGCTATGTATTCCAATAGGATCTTTTTGCTAAAATAGATTTTTTTGGCTGATTGGCTTCTATTGGGACCAAACTATCAGAAAATGACAGGGTTCACATTTTCAGACCCCTGTAGGAAGATCTTCCAGGTGTCCCATGGCATGATCTGATGGAGGAAGATTATTCTGTCAAAGTTCTTATAGTTGATGCCATGGGTGTTCTTCAGAACATGAAAAAGACACCAAGCATGCTGAAGCTGTCAGATCTTCAATATGCATTCAACAAAAGCATCATAACGATGATGGCTGGCTATGTTGAGGGTCGAGATGTCTTTAGGTATATGGATCAGTCATTAAAAAAAATCGCACCCGTGCGAAGTGAGCAGGGCAAAAATATTTAGGGAGTATGATATATTGTGGACTTCGATTTTCAAGCCTTTTCTTTAAATAATCATAAATGCTTTTCCCTTTTAAATTGAAGATATTAAATAATATCTTTATTGCGACCGTTAGGTCGCATTTACTATCAAACCCTGCACAAACTGTCAGTCAGTCCCTCTGTCTGTCACACCTCACACGTCACACTCTTGCCCTGCTCATATCTCCGCAACCGTTGCCCCGATCCATGCCAAATTTTGCACACACGCTCCTTGCCTGCCAAACTACAACCTCCAAGGACCCCCGGAGCTCCAGGGACCCCCAGGTCCCTGGGGGACCCCCAGATGTAAAAAATGACCAAATGTGCAAAAATTACCAAATGACCACCCCAACGGGGCTGCTCACGGGGAATTCCCGGGGACCACCGACTCCTGGTGCTCCAGAACGGATGCAAAAGTGGTGGCGCCCCCAGTTGAGGACCCCCTCCACTGCAGCTCACATAAAATGCCGTAACTCGGGCTAGGAGCGTCCGGGAGAGCCGGGGCCGGTACCTATTCGTCCGCCAAGGCAACGCGGAGACCCCACCCCTCATTTCTCACATGCCCCTCTTCTAGCGCCACCATGAGGCCGATTCTTGCAAAACACATTTTTGGACATTGCTCCTACAGATTTTGCCCTAAAATCACACAAATCGGTACACACTATGTCTACACGTCCCCCTACACCCAGGAACCAATGGCACTTACAGCCCTCTTTGTGTATACATGTCACCTGACGGTCGCTTATCTCCCGATTAGGGAGTCTTACTGGT
Organism: Nannobrachium achirus; assembly: GCF_963921795.1. Classification (NCBI taxonomy): domain Eukaryota; kingdom Metazoa; phylum Chordata; class Actinopteri; order Myctophiformes; family Myctophidae; genus Nannobrachium; species Nannobrachium achirus. The sequence goes on along the minus strand of NC_137817.1, from coordinate 58,570,130 downwards.
TATTACACATAATATGTGTGTGTGTGTGTGTGTGTGTGTGTGTGTGTGTGTGTGTGTGTGTGTGTGTGTGTGTGTGTGTGTGTGTGTGTGTGTGTGTGTGTTTCCATGATCAATCAATAGCTAGCTGTTCTAACCATAAATTAGCCAAATTCAACACTAGCAGTTTAGTATTCACAATCACCAAGTCAGCATTTATCAGCATCGACAAGTTAGCATTCCCAATCACTAGGTTAACATTCACAATATACATCATCAATATAAACCAATTATATTCAATCATGTACATGATGTCATGTCTACATCACAATAGATGGTATATAGTAAACATAACATAAGATCCAGTCAAAAGGGAAAGCAATAGACAAGTGCCAGGACTGAGATCAGGGCAGGGACACCCGTGGTCCACGATTAATCAGGCACTCTATGTGGGGGTGTCCTGTTTACCCATAGTAGATCTGTCTACCCATAGTGGATCTGTCTGTGGGGGAGAAGAAAACCAAAGGAAAGGGTGACCATGGTGAGCCTTGGAGCAGAGGGGAAGCGTGTGGATACTTATCTTTTCCAAAATAAGAAGAGTCTAGAGCTTAAAGGGATATTTCACTTTCAAAAAAACCTTTGGTCTTTTAATCATCTAATCAGGCTTTTGTGAACACCCTGAACAGTTTTTAATTAGCTTGATTGAATATTTCGATATTTGATGTAAATGTTACCAGGCCCTCCCGGCCCAGGGCCTCTCCCCACACACACACATTGTAACTTCAAACTTCATTTTAACCATGAAAAACACCCATTATTTTGGTGACTCATACTACCCTCCTAATATGTGAGCAGGCTGTGTTTTTTCGATAACTTTTTTCATTTATTTTTAATAATTATTTTTTTATATTTAATTTTTTCCATTTTCCCAAATAATTATTAAAAATAAATGAAAAAGTTATCGAAAAAACACGGCCTGCTCACGTATTAGGAAGGTAAGATGAGTCACCAGAAAAAAAATAATGGGTGTTTTTAATGAATCTATCATGGTTAAAATGGAGTTTGAAGTTACAATGGGTTTGTATGTGGAGAGAGGCCCTACCACTGCTCCCTGTTGAAAGTGGAATATCCCTTTAAGGCCAAGACCAAGACCTAAGAGGTTTTTCAAAGGCTGTTCATTTGTATTTTAAACTTGTATTAGCTGCCTGTCATCTATAACCTGTGAAATTATCCACAGTCTGTCTAAAAGTGTGGATATTTTCTCCGCTTATGAGTGATATTCATCTAATACAATTTTGAAATTCAAATTCAATGGTCTTTCAGTTTGGTCAATTCATTATCAAGTAAGCATTTGATTGGACACCATGTTTATTTTCTCCGGCCTAAAGGGTGAACCAATCGGGTGCCTCCGTGTCTATGACATCGTTTTTTATGACGTATTTTCTCCGGCCTAAACGTGTTCTAATCAGGGTGAACCAATCGGGTTCCTCTGTGCCGATGACATCATGGACAAATCAACAGAATCGAAGTGTTTCATTGGTCTAACTAACTAATGTCATCATCATTAGTGACATCATAGGTCTTTTTTTCAAAGGCTGTTCATTTGTATTTTAAACTTGTATTACCTGTGAAACTATCCTCAGTCTGTCTAAAAGTGAGGATATTTTCTCCGCTCATGAGTGATATTCATCTAATACAATTTTGAAATTCAAATTCAATGGTCTTTCAGTTTGGTCAATTGGACCTTATTTACCTCCAGAGAGGCCTCCAGAGAGGCGAGAAGAGGCCAGAAGATGAATATTTTAGTTTTTCAAAGTCCGTTCATTTGTATTTTAAACTTGTATTAGCTGCCTGTCATTTATAACCTGTGAAATTATCCACAGTCAGTCTAAAAGTGTGGTTATTTTATCGCTTATTAGTGATATTCATCTAATACAATACAATACTATGTCCATCAAGGAACTCTTGACTGCTTGATCAACCAAGGAGAAGTTGACCTGTGTGTTAGGCCAGGGACTACTTGATCATTTCTCAAGGGACAGTTCTTTCATGCTCGTTGTCATATATGATACCTTCATCAAGGGACATTTTGAGGAGGTGCACACATGAAGAGGCTAATACTCTTATTCCTAATCAGGTCCTTGCCTCTGCTGTTAATGGTGCCTTGCGAGACATATTGTGTTTGGTCACATTACACAGATGTCCAATTGCCCTGAGCCCTGAGCTTCCACCAATTGAAGAGAATTGATGGAATTCAGAGAGAGGAGGGTATCCAGTCAGGAGTCTTTCCCTACCTGTTCTAAAGGCAGTACTTGAGCTCATCAAATGTGTCTGCAAAGCAGGTTGCAAGGGACAGTGCAGCTGCTCAACAATCACCTGTTTTGCACTCCTCTCTGCAAGTGTTATGGCACTGGAGACTGTGTGTGCCAACAGTATAAGGGAGAGCATAGAAACAGTGATGATGAATAGATCCTGTATATCCTGGACGTTTCCTGAACTTCAAACCGAACTTCAAGCTGGTGTTGGCTGGGTGTAGCCTGGGATCCAAGACAGCGACCACACTACATTACACTTGCAGGTTATGGTCGCTGTTTCAGATCCCAGGCTACACCCAGTCAACACCAGCCCAAAGTCAGAGGGCAAAATCTATTCTCTTCATCGCACTCCCTCTATAGTATGTACCTGTCTTTTGAGTGAAAAAGTCTACATTCTCACACCTTATATATACTGACCAGGAGTTCTGGTCTGACGTAACACACAAACAAGTTCGGTTGCATTTGTGCAGGCTGTCTTCCCTCTCTATACAGTTCATACTACACAGCTAACGACCATGATCAGAGATTCCGTTAGCCGGTATTTACCGGCCATTGACCGGTTAAATGTTTAATTGGCCGGTAATTATAAAGTCCACCGGCCACCGTGGCCGGCTGGGAAAATGCCTCTTAGGCTATTTTACCATTTAATTTTATTATTCACATAATTATTTGGCTAAAGTAGTAAAGCTACAACCATTAAAACCTATCATAATTTTAAATTTGTATCATGTTCGGTGAGTCTGACGACAGCGGAGCTCACCGCCGATGCTGCTGCTTCATGCTGCGCGCATTAGATCAGTCTATATTCGTCATACGATGGTTACGCGCATTGAAAATATCAGAGCTTCAAGCTCACACCCCGTCGTAACGCGCCCCGCTGTGAGCTTGTATGTCTGCTATTTTAGATACACACACGACACGGCCATACGGAGAAGCACACATCAAGTTTCACAGCTGACAGTTCCAGCATCTTGTAACAATCAGCGCTATACAGCGTGGGTTTAGTGTTATGATCCGAACAGAACTGGGGTTCTTCCGAGGTAATCTAGACCAAGCTGGACCCAGTAGACGATAATAAAAAAGGGACCAGAACTCTGTGGAATCATTGTCACATGGATATTATACAAGCAAGAACGTTCTGATCGCATGGATGTGATGATGATAATTACACCATTTTATGTTAGCGCTGGGCTTTCCTCTTTATCACAGATACAATTGCAATCTGTTCCTGAGTTAACAAAATAATAGCCTAACTATATACAGTATCTCATCTGCAAACACGTATGTGACGTTCATTATAATATGGCCGATAAATTAATTGATTGGCCGGTAAAATATAATCCTGCATATATGAAAATCTATATTTATTTTTTCATTACACTAGTAATGATCATACATAATGAAAATCGCCTTTGCACCGCTCACTTCGCACAGGTGCGATTTTTTTTGGGGGGTATTTTGAGCATTTTGGAATCTGATACAAGTGCCTTTTTCGGCCTACACTACCCTCACTCAGAGTAAGAGTGTGACCTTGTCAGATGTCATAGACGTCATAGGACTTTCACATAACAGAATCCCTTTTAAGCCCATATATGGAGATCCCTGATGTCATCATTATTAAGCCCATATCTAACAGGACTTCATATGGGAATGCCCATATATGGAGACAACATTGGCCTTGGCCTGTCTTCTAAAAATCGACGAATCGACAAGTCGTTTTAAGCCCCCGGAATCGACGCCAATTGTTTGAGTCGAAAATATATTATTTTACCAGTTAATACTGCGGTGTGGCACCGGTGCGGTATATCGCTGGACCATAGCGCTGGACTGGTGTCATGTACTTCCAATTGAGTCCATACTTCCTACTACTTGTAAGTAAACTTCAAAATAAAACCAGTTAACGTGACTTGAATGTTGCCTTGATCATAATACAGGAAGCTCTTATTTTGAAGTTAACCACTTTGAGAGAAAATACGGCAACGTGTTGTTATTCTACTTGGTGGACTTGGAGCAAGCCAAGTGCAAGAAGCACCAGCGGCAGCCACTCTTTCACTCACTGCCTGCCGCGGAGTGTGGTCTCAGGCAGAGAAGTAGCAATGGGGGAAAAGTTTTTTATTGTCACGCACCAGCGACGACTTGATCGGCAACATAGCTCTTTTGATACAGTATAGCGCTGCGGTCTGAGAAAATACAAGCTGTGGAAATTATAAACGACACACAGTTTTGTTGACAGAGAGATGCATTAATCTCGTCTCCATCTTTCTACTCTGCTCCACGATTCAGAATTACACACGGCTGGACGCAATGTTATTGTAGCTAAAGTCCACCGCTACCATGTCTCATTATGTCACGTTGGCGGCAGCTCTGTCAGCGGCTCCTTTTAATCTCAGCCTTTTAAACCTTTTAAATTGCTTTTAGACATGTTTTATTCCTCCATTATCGCCTCATCAAGTATATGTATAGGTATACTTTGAAAGCAACGATCAAAATCAGCGATCGGACTCGTGGAGAGCGAGTTTGAGGCAACTTTATGCCGACTGCTACGGCAGCTACCGGCTGCTACCGGCAGCTAGTTGACAGCTAGCCTACCCTTCCTTCCAAGAAGCAAGACGGAAAAAGGATCTTACCTGAGACGATTCAACAGCAGCGGGCCCTCCTTGGGCCCTGCGTGGTAAGATCTTCCTCTACTTCTCTCGGGGCGAATCTGGAAATAGGCCGATTCATCGCTGTGGACTCCAAAAGGAGTCCGCGCGAGTAAGTCTCGTTCCATTACAAGCTGTTGCTTTGCAGCCCCTGTTCCACGCTGTCCCGTACCCTCCGTATTTCTTGTTTGCTGGCCCCGTGTTTTTCTCCTCTTTCAGCTCAAATTGCTCCACAATCGGAGCTACAAGGGGAGCTACGGGCGATTGAGCGGCGCATCGAAGAACTCCTCCAGAGGAAGGCAGAAGTGTGTGCCTGCATTGCCAACGAGGATGCCAAGGAAAGCACTCCGTCCACCTCCGCTGCGGTCCCCGACACTGGTCCGCCGACTGCAACGGGCTCCCCAGCCTAGGAGACAGTCACCAAGGGCCGCCGCCGAAAGAATAAACCAGCTCCCACGCCTGCTGCTGGTCCCACTTCGTGGTCAGAGATCGCCAGAGGCCGGCAAAAAGTATCCAACAAGCCAGAAATACAAAAGCAAAAACAACTTTTGCTCCCACTTTTTGACCCTGGCGTGGACATGTCCTTCCGAACGGCGAACAGCCTTTTTTCCCCCATGGCCAAGACTCCCCAGAGACTAGCCGACTCCCCCACTGTCCGCCTTCCGTGCTCCACACCGCTATCGGAGCGGTCAGCTCCCAAAAAGCGCCCGGCTACTGCGGCTAGTCCCTCCAGCCTGGCCTCGGGCTCTCCATCCTCCCCCGGTGAAAAACGTCCCCGTTTGTCCCTCCAGCCTGCTGCAGAGCCAGATGCAGTAGCGACTCCCCCTCCCCCACCACAATCTCACCACGCTACGCGTTTAGCACCGCAAAATCAAACGGTCACTCAGATCAACGCGCCAGCCCCCCAGAACTCCAATAATAACAGCCTTCGTCCTTCCCCACAAGTTGATGAAGCGTCCTCTCCACAGCCAGTGACCCCCATTATTGGGATTTTGCCTCGGCCAGTGCCACATCCAAAGGTCCCCAAGCGTAATGCTTCACTCCACCTGAATTCCATCAACTCATTAGGTCGCGATGAAAATCACAACTCCAAACTTTCCATGTATAGTCATCCCAATACTAACTGCCCTCAGATCCTTGTTGCGGGCGACTCCCTTGTTAGATTCCTTAAAATCCCCGGTGGCGTCACTTATTGTCTTTCGGGAGGCAAAACAACAGATTTTATTGAATTAATTCCAGCTCTGCTTGATGCTCACCCCTCGGTCCACACTGTAATAGTACACTCGGGATCGAATGACGTAATGGCCAGGCGGAGCCAACAGCTACGGGATGAGTTTACGTCTCTATCAGACACAATTGTCAGCCTAGGGAGAAAGTGCATCCTATCTGGCCCTTTCCCTGCCCTATCAAAAGGCGACGAACATTTTAGCAGACTACTTCCGCTGAACAAGTGGATGCGAAATTATTGCCATACCACCAACGTGGAATGTATAAATAATTGTAATACTTTCTGGTTACAGATAAAGCTGTACAAGCCAGATGGACTCCACCTAAATATGAAAGGTGTAGAAATAATTATGTAAACTTTTTAACACATAATACCAACTGATGGTGTCCCCAGCAGGGCCATTCCCAGCAGCCTATCACTGGTCCCAGCCCTGTCACTGACAGTGAGGATCCTGCTGGTGCCAAATCTCCCCCGCCTACTGTTCATAATCCTCTCCCTTCAGTTGCTCTGCCCCTAAACCACTCACATAGCACAAATACTAGTTCTATTCACACCACCTCACTAACTCCAAATTTCAGTACATCATTATATCACTCACTGTCACCTCATCCTCCTCAGCCAATACATGTCCATATTTCTGCTAGACAACCATTTATTCACAGTAATCAGCATTCCATTATTTATAATCTAATTGAAATTCCCCTTCTGCCATCTGTCAACATCCGTACCCCCATTTCAACCACTCCGCTCACTAAACTGTCTTTTAAAAATAGAAAAGGACTTGGGATAATACATATATACATATTAGAAGTCTAATCCTCCATTTTGACTATGCAGTCCAACTAGTCAAACAGACAAACCCCGACATCCTGGTGATAAGTGAGACATGGTTAAAAAGCAGTATCAGTGACTCTAAAGTGTCTCTATTAAATTATAATTTAAATTCAGAGCTGACCGAGTAGGTAGATGCGGGGGGGTATGTATTTATACAAAATCGATCCTTTCTACAACTCTTTTAAAAGCTGTCTCAAAACCCAAGTGTTTTGAATGGCTATCTCTGAGGGTTCGTTTTGGGGCTGCATCATTAATTATTGTGGGAATCTACAGACCCCCAGCTGCTAATATGGGTACTATCGACACCCTTGCCAGCATGCTCTCCGTGCACGCTGACGAAGAACTGTGCGTATTGGGCGACTTCAACCAACATTGGCTTGGTATGGCCTCTGAGCACCTCAAGGAAATGACTTAAATTTTGTTCAGATGGTACAGGAAACCACTAGGCCAAATGTAATTGATCCGTCTAAATCCACTCTTATAGATTACATTTTTTCTAACAAAGTTGACAAATTCTCCTCTTGTGGGGTCTTTGAGTTAGGTGCCTCTGACCACTGCCCAGTTGCGTGCATAAGGGATGCCAGGTTGCATCGGACTAAGTCCCAGGTGGTCTCAAAAAGATGCTTAAAGCACTTTGATGAGGACGCGTTCTTATTAAGTGTTTTAAATAGTGACTTGTCTTTAGCTTGTAATTTTACAAATGTTGATTTAGCACTACAGTTTTTTATTAATACATTTGTTTCTATTATAGACGCCCATGCCCCGATTAAGAGGATGCGTATTAAGGATAGAGTCACCCCATGGTTTTCCCCCGCCCTGGCTGCTCTATTTAATGAGAGGAACAGAGCATGGTCGCTTGTTAGGCGCTCTGGTGACCCTGCCCATTGGACTTTGTTTCGACAAATCAGAAATAAATGTACATCTGCAGTTAAAAAAGCTAAATCCAATTATTTTTTAGATTTAATTACTTCTTCCCAGGGAAATCCAGTAAAATTCTGGAAAGCTGTGAATTCCCTCAATAACAACTCCTCCTCCTCTCTACCTTCCCAGATTAATGGCAGCAATGGTGTAATCTCCGTCCCCTTAGAGGTTTGTTTCCGCTTTCAATCTGCACTTTGCCGATGCTGGACACTTATTCACTAACACTTACAATGGACCCCCACTTTCCGCTGATTACTCCGATTTTAGAAATAGCTCACCGGCCCAGTTTTCTATTCAACCCCTCTCTATTTCCACTGTTTTAGAAGCTCTATGCAATATTAATCAGAAAACCGCAACTGGAGAGGATAAATTAGACCCCTTATTTCTCAAATTAGCAGCACCTCTCATTGTAACACACATAACGCATATTTTTAATCTGTCTATTAGGTCAAATTGTTTCCCGCATATCTGGAAACAAGCTCATGTCCTCCCCCTTTACAAAGGTGGGGACAGACAAGATGTAAATAATTATCGTCCAATCTCAAAATTACCCTGCCTGGTCAAAACCCTGGAAAGTGGAAACCCTTATCAACTCTCAGTTTAAGTTTTTTCTTTCATGTTTCTCAATTTTAAATGTAAATCAATCTGGGTTCAGAGCCAACCATAGCACGATAACAGCCGTCACTCTGGTCACCAAGGACATTCTACTTGCCTTGGACAATAAAAGACATTGTGCCGCCCTCTTTGTGGACTTATCAAAAGCGTTTGATACAGTAAATCACATCATACTTATTCAGAAATTGCGCAACTTTGGCTGTAGCGAAGGAGCCTCTAAATGGTTTAATAGTTATTTATGCAATAGGTCTCAGTCTGTGAAGTCAGGCAGCATTCAATCTGAGTTCCGTCCTGTCGACATGGGTGTCCCCCAGGGCTCCATTTTAGGACCTGTCCTTTTTACTATTTATATTAATAATATTATTTCTTCACTTAATAATGATTGCCACGCTCATCTTTATGCAGATGACACGATCATATATTGTGTGGCTGACTGAGCCCAGCTTGCCACCAAGAACTTACAACTTGCTTTTAATGCTCTCCAGGTTGCCCTGGTTGAGCTTAGGCTGCTTTTAAATTAGTGATGTGTCGGTCATGAATGACCCGTTCAAATGAACAGATCTTTATGGTGAACGAGATCGAACGGGTCACCATCCGGAAAAGACCCGTTCAACCGTTCACGGCGTTGAGTTGCAAATGCGACGAGAGAGAGAGAGAGACGGTTCATTCAACGTATCTCACAAGAGAAGACAGACCCGACCGACCGTTCCGTCCCTCCTTTCCACCGTTCCTCTTTCCTTAGACACTGTAGTGGGCTGGAGGCGGGCTCTCCCTCAGAGAAGCAGGACTGTGTGTGCGTGGGGGTGTGGAACAGAAATCAGGGACCTACAGTTACGGAGCAGCAGAGTGCCTCCGACCGCGAGAAGAGTTGTGACTGATGATTGATTGACCGAGACCGACTGACTGACTGCGAGTGAAAAGGGTGTTATCGTTCATTCTTTGAACGGGATGTTCTAATTACTAGCCTGATTACTAGCCTACCCTACGAGACTGCAGACTGACTGACTGACTGACTGACTGACTGACTGACTGACTGACTGACTGACTGACTGACTGACTGACTACTGTATTAAGTTTGCAAAAAAAGCGGTACAGTTCTATACAAAAGAATGCTAGAAGATACGCCATAGAAAACACTATGGCATTAATCTATCCTACAAGTAGCCTATAGTAACAAATCTCATCTCATACAATGGACCATTGAGCCAGTGTCATGTTAATTCATGAAGTGTGAACGCAATGCTAATGGTAAGGGATAATCGTTCATTCTCTGAACGGGTGAAATGTTAATTTGCGCTTTATGTTGGCCGTTTTATGATAGAGCGTGTCAATCAATACATCATCTTCGTCAGGTCACATTCACATTATAGGCAGCAGGCAGGCCAGGCATGAGTCTGTCATCTGACCGAAACAGTCAGGCAGAGAGGAAAGAGCTGTGTGTTTTTGACTGCTTGTGCTTGACTGACTGACTGACTGAACTCGACTGATTATCGGTCACGGCTCTGAACGAGAATGATGTGACGACCGGCTCAACGCCGGCTCCAGGCTGTGTGTTTGCACGCATACTGCATGGTTTCATAACAAGTTGTTTCTGTTGCATCGAGGCTACACATGTACAGAATAATGATAAATATTCTGAAAGTGAGGTCTGCGCAAATGTTTCATAGGTTCATCTGTCCAGAAATTAATCAATTATAGACTACTCACTGCTATGGTCGAGTGGTCACGATGTCCATGCATCTCTATGCAACTTTGGGAAGGTTGTAAAGGCTTTGGTGGTGATCTCGTACAGTTTCCATAACATCTCCTCATAAAGAACGTCAATCGAGTGTATAAAGTTTGTTTTATATGGGTTGTTAGTTGTCCTGCGTGTCTTCCATAATTCCCGTGGGTGCACGTTGCAAGATGACGCTGAAATGGACTGCTGTCTTCTCTCTCCCCCCAGCGCCCCGTTCGCAAATTAATGTAGGCTAAACAGTTCTGATAATACAACTTATTTTGACTGTCCATTCATGTATAACTTAAACTGTGCGGGGTATTCCAAACCAATGCAGCTCACAGACTTTAGCGACATCATAACAAACCGACAACTAGGGCCAACCCAGCAACAACTATCATTTCCTGTCTTACCTTCACAATAAAGTGTCTGCCGCGTATCTCCCAATGCAGCTTATTTCACATAGGTTATTATTAACAGGAAAAAGTGTAGCTTAACCCGTGTGTTTTTGTGCAACCAAACTAACGTGCATGTGAGAGTGATGAGGGAGAGGGAGCGAGAGAGAGAGAGAGAGAGAGAGAGAGAGAGAGAGACATTGAGAAAGAGAGAGAGAGAGGGATTTGCGGTGATATTAATGAACTGCCGTGTCATTTTCAATCGGTCCTTATGTCCGATTAGGTTTATATTTTCCGGTCTTTGTCATTAAAAATCGGTCAAATCCGGCAATTCCCGGTCTAACGCAATCTCTGATGTATATATGTTGTTGTTCATTGTTGTATCTCGGTTGCGTTGTAAATGAGTGCTTGCTCTCAATTGTATTTCCGAGTTTAAATAAAGGTAACAAACAAACAAACAAACAATGTCATATGCACGGTAGTTCGTGGATCTATTTCAAGGCTTAAAACAATGTTCATCTTAATGTTTTGTTGTATTATTTGGAAGTGGTTTAAAGCAACTTTTTTTTTTCATACAGTATAAAACGATTCATCGACGAATCGAATTAACCCCCACGACTCGAATCGACTCCAAAAATCCTGAGTCGAAGACAGCCCTACATTGGCCACGTACCACACTAACATAATCCAGATACCGGTATGGCCAAGACAGCCCATATCTTTGTGGCTGGTTCTATAGACAAGGCAAGTTATATTTGGTTTTGTTTCTTTCTTTGCTTTGATTCCTGCTCAGCCTTCTTCACAATTTGCATAAGTAGCACCTAGTCCTAGGTCATGGCAGCCCGGGGAACACATGCAGCCCTCACCTTCATTTAATGTGGCCTGCAGGTTAATATCGGAATAATGATATATTATTGAATTCAGCTGTTTAAATTCCAAACATGCAAACATGTGTCGCAGTGCGATTCATTTTGAGCTTGTAGATCGTCTATTTTTGCTACTTTTGTGTGACATAGAGTAAGGAAGTAGGGCATTAATTATGAAAAATGCATTGTGGCCCTCTGGAGTGAGTGTGGAAATATAGTTGCCCACCCCTAGGTAAATATAAACAGTATTTTTCTAATTGTATGTTTAATTCACTTGATTGTAATAAAACTTAACTTTTGGCATTTACCACCTTGTCTTGGTTGCGTCCCAAACAACCCTAGACCCGGTGGGTGGTCTGGTAACAGTAATCCCCCTTCTACCAGTGAAACACGAAACAAGGGAATGGCTGCACTAACCAACATGGACACAGTCCAGGTCTACTCACTTGACATCCAGTCCAGCAGAGAGCAGTGTCTGTACAGCATCTCCTCCTGGGTGGTTACAGCTGATGTCCACATGCTTCAGATTGGAGGGGTTGGTGGTCACCGCTGAAGCCAGAGATAAACAGCCTTTCTCTGTGATCCCACAGCCTGACAATCTGTAAAGAAAACAAGACTTTAACAAACTGCTGTTTGAATTTATTTTATTTGGATCTGTTTTTGCCCATCGGTTTATCTTCCATGAGTCCAGTCCACATTAAAACATAACATTACAGCATACAAATAATTAATTGTAACAAGCTCCGTGGCCGTGTGGTTAGAGTGTCCGCCCTGAGAGTGGGAGGTCGGAGTTCGATCCCCGGTCGTGTCATACCAAAGACTGTAAAAATGGGACCCTTCCCCCATGATTGTGTAATCCATTTCTCACCCGGTGCCAATTATCTAATGTAATCCTGGGTGCTACACTCCTTTTGCCAACCTGGGGAGAGCAACGGACTGACCTCATGAGGAGTCCAAGCCACTTCTTCACGCACGCACGCACGCACGCACACACACACACACACACACACACACACACACACACACACACACACACACACACACACACACACACACACACACACACACACACACACACACAAACACACACACACACATGCATTTCCGAATACTATTGTAGGCTATACGGTGTGTGCGTTGGCTCTCGCCAACGTACCTGGCACTTTGGCTGACTGGTCAGTGCACATGCCTGGGATATCGGGGTCCCGGGTTCGCCTCCCGGCCGTGACGCTACATTGGTGGCAGCGGTACAAATAGGTACTGGCAGAGTTTTCCGTCAATTCCTCTGCATTGTAGACCCTATGCCTAGTAGTCGACGACTGCCCCCACATGAGTCGCGCTCGGACCCCCCAGTTTCAAAGTCGAGCTTAGCTCCTGGCCGGTGCGTGTGGTCGCGCTTCCAGGTAGAGGGGACGACTGTAGGCTATACGGTGTGTGCGTTGGCTCCCGCCAACGTGCCTGGCACTTTGGCTGACTGGTCAGCGCACATGCCTGGGATATCGGGGTCCCGGGTTCGCCTCCCGGCCGTGACGCTACATTGGTGGCAGCGGTACAAATAGGTACTGGCAGAGTTTTCCGTCAATTCCTCTGCATTGTAGACCCTATGCCTAGTAGTCGACGACTGCCCTCACATGAGTCGCGCTCGGACCCCCCAGTTTCAAAGTCGAGCTTAGCTCCTGGCCGGTGCGTGTGGTCGCGCTTCCAGGTAGAGGGGACGACTGTAGGCTATACGGTGTGTGCGTTGGCTCCCGCCAACGTGCCTGGCACTTTGGCTGACTGGTCAGCGCACATGCCTGGGATATCGGGGTCCAGGGTTCGCCTCCCGGCCGTGACGCTACACTACCAACTCACTACTGAAATGGATGGTCAAATGATCTGTTTTGGTACTGTTCAACAGTGCACGGTTTTGACAGACGGCGGCAAGTCGGGACGGCAAGATGGGACAGCGGCGCAGTTTTTTTGCGGCAGTGGGTGAGGAGGTAGAACGGACGCAGCTCCGGAACACTGGTTCTGCTGGACCGCCAAGCTGCACCGCTTTTTGCGGCGGCAGCGTAGGGGTATGCGGAACCCATTGTTGGATCCGGGACGGTGGAGCGAAGATCACTTCCGCATACGTCATTGACTATTCCTTGGAATCATGAACAGATTTCACAGACATTCCTGCCTGTCAACTCCTTCTCCGCACAGCAATGTCATTCTCCATCGTGCATGGAATAAAGAACGATTACAATACTTTCACATTCTCTATACTCAGTAACATGTTAGGGATGTTTATCAAATATGGTTTTGTTTTAAGTCAACAAAAGATTAGAGACATTACTTATTTGACTAAATAAAATTAAAAGGTAGGGCTTTTAGTTAAACACAGTTGTCATACAGTATGAGAAAGTTCCCTTTGCCGAGCTAACAGTGAAAAGCAAATGATCTATAGCTTGAAAAAAGGCTCACTCCAGGTGTGTTAAAAGTTGTAGATGAAGAATTCCACTTGTGTTTTAAGAGATTGTTTTGTAATTTAACTCCCAATAATTTGACTTCAGAAGCCTCATTGATTTGAATCCCACCATGGCATGTACTTCCATGGCCCTTAGTGCATATGACCATAACCGCATTATTCTTAGTTTTATTAGTGTTTAATAACATGTTTTTGACATAGCTACTGCAGTGATGATTGTGTTATCTGTGCCATGTCATTATCTGTAATTAATTAATGTACAACAAAGGGCTGGAGGCTGTTGGTGTTCACGTACCATTCCATACAGAGAGGAGAACATGAATATTTACCTCAGAGTCTGCAGTTGATGGGCACTCTTCACTCCAGCACTCAGGAGCTCAATTCCAGAATCGAGCACGCTGTTCAGACTCAAATCTAATTCTCTCAAATGAGAAGGATTGGCGCTGAGAGCTGAGGCCAGAACCTCGCAGAAACTCCCAGACAACCAGCAGTGAATCAGTCTAAATGAGAAATAAAACACCAGATATTAATTATCTTATATAACATATATTATTGGATAGAGATAAACTGCTTACAATCATATATTAGAGGACCAACTGAGGCCATCTCGACACTGCAAACTGACTGAGAACAGTTTATATAAATATAACATGTCAAAGGTCAAAACTATACACAATGAAGACAGGTGAAGCTGGAGTGGAGTAGTGATGTCACAGACACAGAAACGACAATATCTGCTGGAGCAAGTGACAATACAGACAGACAGACAGACAGACAGACAGACAGACAGACAGACAGACAGACAGACATGGACCTCAAATGATTAAGACAACCTGCTCTAAATGTTGAGTAGGGTCTGACTGGTCTAAATGGAAATGCAGATTTAAGTGTCACAGGCTCAACATAGGGGGGGAAAACATACAAAGTGAAAGAAACAACTGAAGGGGTTTGGGTGAATTTATCTCAATTATAATTGCAACACGTGCATACTGTCGTCACTGTACCTTATCATTATTCTAGTCAATGTATGTTATGATATCAACCTTGTTCAGACTATTCAAATAATCTATCCCCACAATATTCATATAATCATATTATAATCATGTTATAAATCACTGAAAATAATTATTGAAAATATATCTCACCGTAGAGTCTCAAGTCTACAGTGTGGACTTGTCAGTGCAGCACAGAGTAGATCCAGACACTGACCCAGGTTGGTGTAGCTTAAATCCAGGTGTCGCAGATGGGATGGATTAGAACTGAGAGCTGAAGCCACAACTTCCATGTGTTCCTTACTGAGCTCAGATCCAAAGCCAACAAGTCTGTAATGACAGATTAAATGTAAAATCAGAGATGGTCAAAACAGGTCAGACCAAGTTCACTGTCAAGGAAGTTAACTAAGAGATCTTCTATAGTTGTCCAGACATGAACAAGATGTCAGTAAGAACAGGGAACCAGAGAACAGAGAAGTGGAAGACAGATGCAAAGTTATCTCTGTATTCTACAGGCAAGGGTTCCCAAACTTTACTCAAACCCCCCAAATAATCATTTCCAATTTACACTTTACAATTTTACAATTTAGGCATTTTGCAAGCGCTCCAAATCCATAGCGACTTTTACAATAAGTAAGGACAGCACATGGTACATTTGAACTGGAGAACCCCCAACAATAATCAGATTTTAAATGGGGACCCCCAGAATAATCATATTTAAACTGGGGACCTGACAAGCACTTTGAATTGTAGCGGTTGGGGCATTTACATTTAGTTTGACTCTGTTCCATAGATAAATACTGTGAAAATAACTGATCTACAAGCTCACAGTGCCTCACACTGGTGTTGTGAGATTGTAGATCGGATGTTTTCACAATGTTTGCCTCTTTCTTACGTAATATTTGGCCAATCTGGTATTGAAAGGGTTGAAAATCATTAGATTGTACCTTTAAAAATGTGTAGATACCTTTTACTTATACTGTTGGCTTAAACTGGGTTGTTTAATGTTGAGTGAGAAAACGCTATTGAACATTAAGCTAATCATCAGGAAACCCCAAATCAGATGTGTCTAGTAATCAGAGAGTTCTGCCATTGTGGGGTCAGAAACAGCACTGGTCACATGGTGCATTGTCACTTTACCCCTCATAGACTTCAGTGCATTCTGGAAACTTCCGGTTTGCTGTTTGTCACTATACACCAATAGATGTGTGCGTGGAAAAACTGTCCCCATGAAGTGAACGGGAGCGACGCCACTCTCTCTGTATACAACGCTCTGCTCCAAATACATTTTTGAACCCCTCTGAACTGGTTCAATATTATGTGGGAAAAAAACCCCAGTGAAAAAGGGGCCACAATGTCCTCCTAATATGTGAGAGGCCATGTTTTTTTTTTCAATTACTTTTATTATTGTATTTTTATACATTCTTTGGGAAGATGAAAAAAAATATAATATAATAAAAAAAAGTTGTGGAAAAAACATGGCCCCTCACGTATTAGGAGGGAGTCACCAGGAACAAGGACAGGTGTTTTTGATGAATCTAACATGGTTAAAATGGAGTTTGAAGTTACAATGTGTTTGTATAATAATTAAAACCGGGAAAGCATCCATGTCATTTTAGATTGAGCAAAAAAGCATTATTGTATACATTGGCTATTCAGACATAGCAGATATACAAGTTCATAGCGAGTCACTTCGTGCCGCGCTACGAGCTTGTAGATCTGCTTTTTTTGAAAAACCATGAACATTTTTGCATATATTTGATTATATGTGACTGATGCTGGAGGAAAGGCCCTTATGTCGTCGATTTTAGAAGTCAGAACATGCGAAAATACATTTATTTTTTATATTAATCCAGTTTGAATATAATTTAGAGGGTTTTCATTCCACAAGATATCTTTGTTAAGGTCGGTAAATGGCAACATTAGTGTAGCAAAGTTGCCTTGCTTTGGGAGAGATTTAATGCTGTTTTGGGAGGCGGAGAATGTAGCTCTTTAGATTTGCATAGCAATTTCACGGGAGCACAATTGGTCTAAGGCATACATGGGCAACTGGCGGCCCGGGGGCCACATGCGGCCCCCACCTTCACTTAATGCGGCCCACAGGTTAATACCGGAATATTGATATATACTAGAAAAGAACTTCCTGTTTGGTGAGGGGCACTTCCTGTTTGGCGAAATAGGCCCCAATTAACCCTTTCAAAGCCACGGGGACCCCCTTAAAAACAGGGGTACAGAGGTACTGCCGTGCAATCTTCTATTTATTTAGAAACATGTTTTAAAAAAGCAATGCACCAAATGATAACAACACGCTCGGATCGCTCGGTGCAAGCGAGAAAAACGTGCATGAAGGAGGTTTTTGGTCGGCCAACTTATTATTTTGCAGGCTGCAGGCTGATTTCCAACGTTCATTTGCATGGAGCCAGACGGGGTAAACCGCGAGAAAAAACAGCGCCCGAAAGTACATTACGTCCTCGTTGCACGCACAGCGATCTAATCACATGTAATCCACTCATTCCGAAGCCTTGATTTCGTCTTTCGTCTGATCGAAAAAGACGAGGAGATGGGTTGGCCAAGCGACAGCTTACACAATGCAATGTCACGTAATGGAAGCCCTTGCATGCCAGTTGCTAAGTTACAGATGACGTCATCGCGTCACTGACGCTTTACCGCTTGAGATGGTTTCTTAACCGTTTTAGTGCCAGCCCCTAGAGGGCGCCAAAGAATGCCAGGGTTTGTCCCATAGGCGAGCGTATTAGCATCTGGGGACTCACGTTGCTCACGTTCGTGCACGTCATGGAAAGGTCCCGGATGAAAATGGCTACAGAATAGCCATTATCATTTTGTCATTTAAAAGATAATTTTTAGGCGATTTCGCCGTAAATAAACCTCGCGCCGCATCCCTAAAAACACAATCCAGAGATATGGGCCTCCAAAGATGTGGTTTTTCATTGGATTCGGCGGCGATTCGCAGCTACGTTACTCGCTAACGGCCGGCCGGGGGGCGGCCGGATTTCGAACACTGGATTGAAAATTTAGGCCCAGGCTTCAGAAGGCCTCGGATCATTTTATTCATTTCATTAAAAAAGCCGAACATGTTCGGGATAGGCACACTGGACGTCGTTCCGGAAGCGGCGCTGAACATTCGGTGAACATTGGGGGGCTCAAAAATGTATTTTAAACCATTTTTAATGGAATATATCGTCGGACCATGTCAAATGGCTAGCTGGCTAGCGTAGGACGAGCCAGGACCACCCACGACTCTACAAGCAGCTCAGGGTAAGTCAATTAATAAAAAAAAAATTGTATTGGATTGAAATAAAGCCGAACTTGTTCGGGATAGGCACTGTATGAGTTAAAGAGACAGAGCACGGCCGGCGACTGTTTTTTTTAAAAATTATAATTAATTTCATTTTTACGATAAAAGTACGATAAAAGACGAGCGGCTGATTGCGTGGACCGGACAAGTACGGGCAAGTACGGCCGGCTTTTAAAGTGTTAAGGTTAAGGACTCTTAATCAAGTCATATGGCGCCACCCACGCGTCTGTACGACAAACGGTTCACGAGATATAGGGTCACTTCCTGTTTGGTGAGGGGCACTTCCTGTTTGGTGAAATAGGCCCCAATTAAGGTTAAGGACTCTTAATCAAGTCATATGGCGCCACCCACGCGTCTGTACGACAAACGGTTCACGACATAAAGGGTCACTTCCTGTTTGGTGAGGGGCACTTCCTGTTTGGCGAAATAGGCCCCAATTAAGGTTAAGGACTCTTAATCATGTCATTTGACGCAACCCACACGTCTGTACGACAAACGGTTCACGAGATAAAGGGTCACTTCCTGTTTGGTGAGGGGCACTTCCTGTTTGGCAAAATAGGCCCCAAATAAGGTTAAGGACTCTTAATCAAGTCATTTGACACCACCCACGCGTCTGTACGACAAACGGTTCATGAGATGTAGAGGCACTTCCTGTTTGGCGAAAGGCACTTCCTGTTACAGAGGGGGTGGGGCTTAATCAATTACAGCTCATCCCTATTGGCTGGAAAAACACCAAAGTTGTGTGTGCATTTTAAAGTTTAAGTGACGTTGTTAGGCAAAAGTATGTGTAAGTATGAGTAATGTGGGGCCAAAGTTTCTGTTTTTTTTTTCAGAGTCCCCCATTCAAAGTCAATGGGGGTTTTTGCGCGTTGTTCTTTACGAATTATGTTGCCGTAACGCGGATCGGGAAAAAAAGTAATAGCACAACATTCCCGGCCAAGCCGCACCTTTTGATGTATATATTGCGGGGGTGGCGTAAATCGTGCGGAAAATTAAATCGGCGTAAATCGTGCCGAAATTTGTGGGATCATTATTATTATTATTAACTAGAAAAGAAAATTTCTACAAAATTTTAAGTGTGCCTGCAGCTTGCTAAGTGTGTGCAACCTTGTGTAGTGGTTGGTGTTAGCATTAGCGTTAGATTTTTTTTTTGTGTTAGCATTAGCGTTAGATTAGCGTTAGATTTTTTAACATTAGCATTTTTTGCATTAGCTTTAACATTATCGACTGTACGACAAACGGTTCATGAGATATAGAGGCACTTCCTGTTTGGCGAAGGGCACTTCCTGTTTGGGGAAGGAATTACCAATTAAGGTTAAGGACTCTTTATCAAGTCATATGACGCCACCCACGCGTCTGTATGACAAACGGTTCATGAGATATAGAGGCACTTCCTGTTTGGCGAAGGGCACTTCCTGTTTGGCGAAGGAAGCACCAATTAGGGTTAAGGACTCTTAATCAAGCCATATGACGCCACCCACACGTCTGTACGACAAACGATTCATGAGATATAGAGGCACTTCCTGTTTGGTGAAGGGCACTTCCTGTTTGGCGAAGGAACACCAATTAAGGTTAGGGACTCTTAAACAAGCCATATGACGCCACCCACACGTCTGTTCGACAAACGGTTCATGAGATATAGAGGCACTTCCTGTTTTGCGAAGGGCACTTCCTGTTACAGAGGGGTTGGGGCTTAATCAATTACAGCTCATCCCTATTGGCCGGAAAAATACCAAGTTGTGTGTGCATTTTTAAGTTTAAATGACGTTGCTAGGCAAAAGTATGGCAGAGTAATTTGGCCTCAAAGTTCCAAAGTTTCCCCCATTCAAAGTCAATGGGGGTTTTTGCACATAGTTTTTTACGAATTACGTTGCCATGGTAACACGGATCGGAAAGAAAAGTAATAGCACACCAATCCCGGCCGAGCCGCACATTTTTATGTATATATTGCGGTGGTGGCGTAAATCGTGCGGCAGTTATTACGTGCCGAAATTTGCGGGAAGATTATTATTAAGTGTGCCTGCCATTCAATGCAATGGCAAAACACTTATTAGTGTGGTTGCCCAACGGGCAACACACTATAGTTATGGGGAGACTTTATTAAGTGTGCCGGCCATGTAGCCTGACACTCAGCCTGAATTGACATTTCGTTTCACTTCATTATTCAGTCTGAAAGTGCTTCCCCCCAGGGCGATTGCAGGGATGGGCGTTGCCAAAAAGAGGCAGTCTTCAGCGATTGGTTCACCGACCAACATATGACATAGTGTGTGGCTGGCTAGTGGCTAGCCTGTTGCTTGCTAGTGCTACTTGCTAACCAAAGAAACAGTCAGAATAGGAGCACTACGAACTAGTAATCAAACACAACATAACATGCCTGCTACTGGTGTTTCATAGCGAGATCGATACGATCTAGACCCCTGAATCGCCAAAACAAAAAATTTAAAGGGGTGTGGCTAGCGATTCAGGGTCTGGAACTAGGCTACCTGCCATGCAATGCAATGGCAAAACACATATTGTAATCCGCCATACTGAGTGCCAATCCCAAACTAGTTCGGCTTTATTATCGCATCCCACAGTGCCGATCCCGAACTAGTTCGGCTTTTTAATAAAAAAATAAAAATAAAAATAAAAAATTTCGATATTTGCCGATATTTGCTGATATTTACCATCCACTCCAATGCAATCCAGGATCTTTAGAGCTCATTTTCTCTGTTTCTTCTCCCATGCATTAGGTGTGCAAGGTTTAATCATGGCTAAGTTGACGAAAATCTAAATCTAAAATGCTTGGTAGCCAATAGCTAACTTCAAGCTAACTTCATCCTCTTCCTGTACATGCTCAAAGGAAAGTGTTCTGGCAAGCAGGGCTTGGGCATGCATTACCAGCATATCTCCATTATTCTCTGGTCACTGGGCGCCCTCTAGTGGTGATAGGCTGGCATTAACTCTCCTACTGCCAGATTATTTATTTATTTATTGGGTCTGGTGCCATCAAAAAGCTGCTTACCTTTGCGACGTTATAGTAGATAGACAGACATTTATTTATTTATTATTATTTTTTATTTTTTGATTGTGCAATAGTGCACTTTGGTCTGCCAGGCAGCAGAGGGCGGCGTCATGCTGAGAATGAATGTGATTTGCCTGTTACGTGCATTCAGACCAGTCACTGGCCACAGAGCCTCACAGCCAGAGAAATCAACAAGGAAGTGAATTGGTCTCCGTTGATGTTAACGCATAATGGATTTTTTACACCATCACCGCGGAAAATGAGTTTACAGTACACAGCGGAGCGACCCCTCATCAGCTTCAACAAGGTAAACGAACGAACGAACGAACGCGAACGAGCGCTGTATTGGCGAGGAGGTCTCTTGGGAATTGGGGCGAACAGGAACGTCCAAAGCAGTATAAGAGTTAAATGAGTTAAAGGAGTGGCGACACCGGCCGAAATTTAACATTATGATACAGTAGGTCACGTGGTGTTTCTTCAAACAGTCTGAAAAGGAGGCGGGCCGTATCAGTTAGCAGTGAATTTATACTTTGTTCGTCGTGCCGTGCCGCGCACAACCTGATGAGTTGTTGTTAGCGTGTAGCAGCGCCGCACCGCAAGGCTATTTTGGAGAGCTATTGTGTGTGTACACACACACACACAGGCTACACACAGAGTGTATGAGCCATGGACCTCAGTCCTCCGAGACAGCAAGACATATGTCTTCTAAAAGGGCTCAGTGCTGCCGAGGAGGAGGAGATCGCTGGACGCTCGTTCTAAGCTTGCTCCGGTGTCCCGGCCAGGTCCTCCTGTCAGGTTTAGGGGAAGACACAGCAGGGTATGGCCGACAAAACCGTCTCATAGACGGGGAGAAGCGTGTTGACCCTCGTAACTAATCTCTGACACCTTTTTTGAAGAAGACATGTACTTTTTTACCGGTCTAACCATTGATTTTATAGCGAATGCTATATAATTTTTACCCCTAGAACTGATAGTTTTAAAGTTGGTTTAGAAAGTCGGAAACACACCTCGGACAGCTTTTTTGGGGCAGTTTCAAAAGATAATGATATGGATAATCGACTCCGCCCCTCCCCCCATATTAGCCCAATCAAATTAATGTATTTCAGTTACTGTACAGAAAGTACTACGTTCAGTACAGTAACTACAATAAATTAATTTGATTGGGTCATTTAACATGGGGGTACATGACATCATAAAAAAATTGGCTAATTTGATAGCCTTAATTAGCTGTTTTGGCCATGTCACTCCACCTTCAAGTAAGTAAGTAAGTAAGTCGGTCGGTAATGTTCTTGCAAATTTCGGCACGTAATAACTGCCGCACAATTTATGCCACCGCCGCAATATATACATCAAAACGTGCGGCTCGGCCGGGAATGGTGTGCTATTACTTTTCTTTCCGATCCGCGTTACCATTGCGACGTAATTCGCAAAAAGCAACGCGCAAAAACCCCATTGACTTAGAATGGGGGAAATTTCGGCACGTAATAACTGCCGCACGATTTACGCCACCCTCGCAATATATACATCAAAATGTGCGGCTCGGCCGGGAATGGTGTGCTATTACTTTTCTTTCCGATCCGCGTTACCATGGCAACGTAATTCGTAAAAAACTTCGCTCAAAAACCCCCATTGACTTTGAATGGGGGACTCTGAAAAAACCCCAGAAACTTTGGCCCCAGATTACTCTGACATACTTTTGCCTAGCAACGTCACTTAAACTTTAAAATGCACACACAACTTTGGTATTTTTCCGGCCAATAGGGATGAGCTGTAATTGTTTGAGCCCCGCCCCCTCTGTAACAGGAAGTGCCCTTCACCAAACAGGAAGTGCCTCTACATCTCATGAACCGTTTGTCGTACAGATGCGTGGTTGGTGTCAAATGACTTGATTAAGAGTCCTTAACCTTAATTGGGGCCTATTTCACCAAACAGGAAGTGCCCCTCACCAAACAGGAAGTGAACCTTTATCTCATGAACCGTTTGTCGTACAGACTTGTGGGTGGCGTCAAATGACTTGATTAAGAGTCCTTAACCTTAATTGGGGCCTATTTCGCCAAACAGGAAGTGCCCCTAACCAAACAGGAAGTGACCCTATATCTCATGAACCGTTTGTGGTACAGACGCGTGGGTGGCACCATATGACTTGATTAAGAGTCCTTAACCTTAACCCTATCAGTGCCAGCTTTCACCACTAGAGGGCGCCCAGTGGCCAAAGAATTCATCATAAAGATACACTGTTACATGCACAAGCCCTGCGCAGCCATGATGCACCAAAACACTTTCCTCTGTTCATTTACAGGAACAGGATGAAGTTAGCTTGAAGTTAGCTATTGGCTACCAAGCATTTTAGAAGACCTATTTTCGGCGATTTAGCCATGATTAAATCTTGCACACCTCATGGATATGCTTGGAACAGAGAAAATGAGCTCTAAAGATCCTGGATTGCATTGGAGTGGATGGTAAATATCGGCGGCGCGACGCTTTCGCGGGCTGTCTAAAGCCCGCGAAAAAAAAAAAAAAAATGATATCCCGAACTAGTTCGGGATAGGCACTCAGGACGTTAATACGGCCCAAATTATCCCGAACTAGTTCGGGATAGGCACTGTATGAGTTAATTGGGGCCTATTTGGCCAAACAGGAAGTGCCCCTTGCCAAACAGGAAGTGACCCTATATCTCATCAAACATTTGTCGTACAGGCGCGTGGGTGGTGTCATATGACTTGATTTAGAGTCCTTAACCTTAATTGGTACTTCCTTCGCCAAACAGGAAGTGCCCTTCGCCAAACAGGAAGTGCCTCTATATCTCATGAACCGTCTGTCGTACAGTCTATAATGTTAAAGCTAATGCAAAAAAGGCTAATGTTAAAAAATCTAACGCTAATGCTAACAAAAAAAAAAATCTAACGCTAATGCTAACACCAACCGCTACACAAGGTTGCACACACTTATCCGCGCAATATATACATCAAAATGTGCGGCTCGGCCGGGAATGGTGTGCTATTACTTTCCTTTCCGATCCGCGTTACCATGGCAACATAATTCGTAAAAAACTATGCGCAAAAACCCCTTTGACTTTGAATGGGGGACTCTGAGAAAAACCCAGAAACTTTGGCGCCACATAACTCTGCCATACTTTTGCCTAGCAACGCCATTTAAATGTTAAAATGCTCACACGACTTTGGACTTTTTTCCGGCCAATAGGGACGAGCTGTAATTGATTAAGCCCTGCCCCCTCTGTATTCCTATTGGCTGGGCTTTAAACAGCCATAACTCCAGTTCACAGCATGGTAACGTCTTGAAACTTGGTGTCTGGACTCAAACGGCGAATAGGGACGTATCACTTAAGCCCCGCCCACTATGAAGCCCCGCCCCATCTTCCTATTGGCTGAGCTTTAAACAGCTATAACTCCAGTTTGCAGCATGGTACCGTCTCGAAACTTGGCGTGAGTACTTAGATAGCCAATAGGAATGAGCTGTAATGATAAGCCCCACCCCCTCTGTCTTCCTGCCGGCTGAGCTTTAAACCGCCATAACTCCAGTTTGCAGCATGTTACTGGTCTCAAACTTGGTGGGTTGTCCGACAGACCTAACGGCTAACCGCTAATGCTAACCGCTACTTCCGCTAATGCTAATGTTAATGCTAATGGTAATGCTAATGCTAAAAAATCTAATGCTAATGTTAAAATTATTTAATGCTAATGTTAAAATGCTAATGCTACAAATGCTAATATTAAAAATGCCAATGCACACACTTAGCGAGCTGCAGGCACACTTAAAATTTCGTAGGAATTTTCTTTTCTAGTTATTATTATTTTGAAGTATGGCGGATTACAATAAGTGTTTTGCCATTGCATTGCATGGCAGGCACACTTAAAGTTATACCATGTAACTTTTTTTATAAAACAAATCTTAAAATTGTCCTAACTGTTAAATCGCTAAAGTTTTAGAACCCCCACTCCGTTATTTTCAGCTTCTAAAGCCTTCTCTTTATATGTTTTCTATGATCCCTACCGGGGACCGGTTTTCGCGGAAAAATTGCGTCATCACACTACCGGCCAATCACAGCGAGGGTTATACACTGCCGGCCAATCACAGCGCATCTTGAAGTGGGGTCGCTATGGCGGCCATATTTGTAGTCGCCCGTGTGTCTCTATACTCAAAAGGTAATCTCGCCTACCAGGCAGGGTGAAGTAGTCCGTTTCTCCGGAATGCCTGAACGCACAGGAACCAGGGACAAAAAACGGCCGAAAGACGCGGACGCGACCGCGGTTTGCTATAGGGCTACTGACCACTAGTTGAGCATCTTACACAGTATAGCTTTAACTACCCTAATTAATTAAGTATGGCGGATTACAATAAGTGTTTTGCCATTGCGTTGCATGGCAGGCACACTTATTTATTGATTTCAGCTGTTACAATTCCAAACATGACCTGCTTTAATTCTGTCAGTCTATAGTAGTAGCTTAATGACTAGTATAGTAGTAATAAAATGTATTTTTTTTATGTCCAATGTATTTGTATTTAATTAAGTTCATAAAGTTAACATGAGTATAACTATATGCGTTTGAAATTAAACCAAAATGTTACATTCAGGATCCCAATTCAAAAATAACAAAAAAATAATTCATGATTCCAATTCAAAAGAAGGAAAAATAGCCGATCTACAAGCTTAAAACACATCGCAGCGCGATGCATTTTGAGCCTGTAGATCTGCTATTTTTGCTTCTTTTGTATGAGCTACTAGAATGACAAAGTAGGACGTAGCCATATGCTTTGTGGCCCTCTGGAGTGAAGTTGGAAAATATAGTGGCCCTCGCCATCATCAAAGTTGCCCACCCCTGGTCTAAGGAATGCATTGTCTTGTATTTCAGCACACCCATACAGTGTGCTATCTGGTTGTAAACAGACTACACAGTGACTAACTTCATCTCGCTAATGTTAACGATTTGCTGAAGACAGTAATCTGGAAGGATGTATTTTTTTATGTATACATCGTGATCTCAAAGTGGAGAAAATCGAAGCAGCGTGTTGAAAACGCTATGTCACTATGAGTCCTTGTGCTGGCATTACAGACGGCGCGTTCACTCGTCTGTAGTGAAAATAAAAGATACAGTTTCGCTACTCACCAAAACAAAGACGGGTTTAGGGAGTTGAAAGCCTACTTTACTTAGTGGGAACACTCAGAGTCCCCGACATTGGGCCTCATTCACCAATAAGTTCTTAACTTTCTTCTTAACTTGTTCTTAAATTTCTTCCTAAGTGAATTCCTAAGTGAAGTCCAGTCACATTCATGAAACGTTCTTAGGAAGGCAAAATTGTTCTTAACTATGTTCTTATCATGATGAATGCCAATCATCGTAACTTGAAGGGGTGTGCCAGGTAATCCTAATTATCATAGGTAGACGCCCCAGATATCCCAATTTGCATCCCTATTACCATAGGGAGCCACCCACAAATCCCCATATAAGGTACGACTTCATGACACTCTCTGCTCTGCAGTCACACCTGTGTTTGATTGCTGTACACAGAACTAACAGGAAATCACTCACAGAAATAAAGTTGAGAGAATGAAGTCAAGAATAGCCTAACTAAAGTGTAAAGATGGTGGAACACTAGACTCCAAACATTACAAAAATATATACTTCTGTGGAGGTACTTCTGAAGTGAACAGCTAATTATTTGTATTTAATGAATGAATGTATTTTATTATTTCACTATAGACATCAATGTAAATTAGCTGAAATTAGAATGTTATCCATATTTCATGTTTGGAAATAGCATTAGTTGTGGATATAAAACATTTTATTACTGAAAGCTGGTAGGTGGGTATAGAGGGGCTTTAAGTTAGCAGCTGCTTGGTATGTAATGGGGTGGAAGTAGGGGTGTGTTGGTTGGGATATGGTTCATGGTGAAAGGGGGGCTTTCAGGTAGGAAGGGGACAGGAAAAAGGGCGTGTGGCGGCTGATATGGGGGTGAGGGTGTAGGGAGTTGGGTTATGGGGGAGGGGGGGGGGGTGAGTATGTATGGGGCTTGGGCTTCAACTCATACAGCTCATTTTGGGTTGGGATGCAATTTTCAGACCTGTTGAAAACTAGTCAGTAAACAAATGGTTCTAAACATTTTCATGTCAAGGACCCCCAAATTAACATGCATTCTGTAGACCCCCACCTGAAAATATGTGTTTAAAAAATATCCGATCTACAAGCTCAAAATGGGCTGTAATGGTAATGCGTTCGGTTGTGAGCTTGTAGATCGGCTATTTTCAAACATATTTTAAAACTGGGTTAAAATGGTAAAATTCTTCCTTGTTTTACTGTGGACCCCCTGGAACTTCCTAAAGGACCTCTGGGGGTCCCCAAACCACACTTTGAGAACCACTGCTCTAAAGATATGATACAAATATTTTGATGATTTAAATCATATTATTATAGACAACATGCCTGGCCACGCCCCCTACTTCCGACCGGAAGCCCTTTTTTGGGCTTGATCGTAGCGCGATTTCCTGTTTACGTTCATCTGATCTGATTCTCCTCTTAACTAATGAGACGGGATTGTTTTACTTTGTAATTTTACTTTGTAACTTATGTTAACAATGTCACTTAATGGCAACACTCATCCACTCTGCTGATAAATAAATGAGTTGTGACGATACACACCCGTTCTGCCGTCATTCAATGTTATGAGTTGGAGGGGGAAAAAAAAGAGATCTCAATTGAAACAATTGCCATAGGCTTTCTTGGGCGTATGCTTTTAGTTGACCTTGTACTAGTGTACTGTCATGAAACTACCTTTTTTCATATGCAAACTTCATCAAGTTTAAAAAGAAATAACGCATAGAATAAGACGTGCTTCGATCACCTTCTATGCGCTAAATGACATGTTTATTCCCCCTGGGAGAGGATGCGCAGCTCTTAATTAAGAACCAATAGCTATATTCGTTCTATTCTGTCAATTCTGGTCTAATTTTACAAATGTAAATGTCTAAATATGTCTTGGCATGTGTACATATATTAATGTTTATCCATTATCAAACGAAATGAGGGGGGATATATTTTATTTCATTTAATTGGTTCCACCAGAAGATTCTTCTCTTTTTTTTTCTCGCCTCCTCCTCACACAAGGTCCGATTAAAAAAGAAGAAACATGTATATATAAACTAGATAGATAGGCCTACCTTTATCCCAAGGGGGAAATTATGAAAGCCTTTTAAAATGTTATAGGCTACTACTGGAATCTTGCTACAAAAGAATTCATTACATCTTGCCAGAAAGACGCAGATTTAGATCAAACTAATTAGCGGAGCATGCAGCCAGCTGGTCTGCTCTGGACTACTAAAATTTACATTAAACATGGTTCTCAGCAAACTTATGATAAGCCTAGGCTACTGTGTTCTCACCTCAAAATGCATGGATTCATCATTAATTCTTCATATGGATCGGATCACACTCACAGTGGAGGCAGCTGGCATTAACTTGAGGTACCGACTAACAAATGGTTCACATCCAGGTATTGCCCTGAGCGCAGGTCAGCACGACCACTCCACTGCGCAACAGGCTCTGCTAATCAATCAACCATGCCATCATGCCATATTAATTAATATGCCACTTAGTTTAATTTGTTTAACCGTAACCCAAATTTTACAAATTAAAATTTCTTAATAATCTTTGAGACATGTTCAAACGAAATCTGCAACAACATTATTATATTATAGCCTTATTCTTCTCTCTCTCTCTCTCTATCTCTCTATCGCCCGATGCTTCTCTCTCTCTCGCCTTTTTTTCTCTATTAACAAACAATGTCGGTTCTAATAAAACAGACCAAAAAAAACAAGATAGTTTAGGTAAATAAATTGACTTGGCAACACGTTTATATGCATGCCTGACAGAGAGAACCGGAAGTTCCCTTTCGACTTGGGGGCGGGGCGTTCCTCCTGCAATCGGCCAGGAATGTTGTCTATACAACTGTAGAATTGATGAAACTTAAAGAATAAATTATTTTAGCACAACATGTCACACTTAAGAACAAAAAGGCCACCCTAAGAGTGCTCTACAGTGTGCATAGATTTTTGAAGCGGTGAAAACCGCTTCCTATGAGTGGCTTTGTGTGTATCACGCCCATATATGGTCATTTTAGTCCAGAATGAACAGGCTTTTTCAAAAACAGAATGTCCGTTTAATTACCATATATGGTGATCTCAGTCCAGAATGAACAGGGTTTTTCAAAAACACAATGTATGTCACCTCATGTCCATATATGGTCACTCCAGGCCAGAATGAACAGGTTTTTCCTGTCCCGTACGTGCAAAATATCAGTCCAGAATGAATAGGCTTTTTCAAAAAGCAAAATGTGTGTCCCATGTCCATATATGGTCATTTCAGTTAAGAATGAATAGGCTTTATCTGTCCTGTACGTCCAGAATATGTGTGCGGTGTCCCTCCCGGTCAGATGAATGGATACTTTGAGGATTGGTCAAGCTTTTTATATATTTTTTTAAAACCTATTATACCGGCTGTCATACCGGCTCTCCAGACAATTCTATACTAAGATTCACCGCTTCACTTCGAACCAAGGTTTGATTTTTTCTTAACATAAGAACAAATTACAGCTAAGAAAACATTGGTGTATGCCAAATCTTCTTAAAAAACGTCTTAAAAGGGTCTAAGAACAAATTTCTTCGTAAGAACGTTCGTAAGTAGGTTGGTGAATCGGGCCCAATGTCCTTGACATAAAAACAGATTTATTGCGACCGTCAGGTCGCAGTTTAGTATCAAAACCTCAACCGGCCGTCCGTCCGTCTGTCCGTCGGTCACACGTCACACGTCACACCTTTGCCCTGCTCATATCTCCGCATCAGTATGACATCACACTGCTTGGTGTGTGCCGTCAGGGTCATTTGTGTACGGTGTGATGTCATACTGATGTTAGCAGTGTGATGTCATACTGATGTCAGCAGCTATGTCTCTATATATGGAGTTATATGTTGTTCGTGTCCAAATATGGGGCTTGTGAGGTCAGACTTAGTGAGATTCGTCGGTTATCTCCATATATGGAGGGAGAACCAGCTTATGAGCCGATGAGTTGTGTCAGAGTCGAGATCCTGCTTGCATCTAATCTGTCGGTAGATAATGCCGGTCTTATATAAGGGTCATTTGTGTACGGTGTGATGTCATACTGATGTCAGCAGTGTGATGTCATACTGATGTCAGCAGCTATGTCTCTATATATGGAGTTATATGTTGTTCGTGTCCAAATATGGGGCTTGTGAGGTCAGACTTAGTGAGATACGTGGGTTATCTCCATATATGGAGGGATGTGTTGGTTATCTCCATATCTGGAGATTCAACCTTCAACGATTTTGACATCTTGTTACTAATCTGTCGGTAGATAATGCCGGTCTTATATAAGGGTCATTATGCAGAATGCACCAGCAGTTGTGACCAATCAGTGTATTTTATAATGTAATTTTCCACCACTTTCTTATCTGTGTGCATGCGTGCGTGCGTGCGTGCGTGCGTGTGTGTGTTTATTTTTTATAATGAATGAATGAAGTATATGAGTGAATGGTGCTCTAACATGTTGACTAACCTGGCTGTTGTGCAGTTCCTCACAGCTGGGATCAGTCTCTGTCGCCCCCACGAGTCTGTGTTGTATTTGGCCAGGTCCAACTCCTCCAGAACCACCTCTGACATCAGCAGCATGGAGGCCAGAGCTGAACACTGGGTTTCAGACAGTTCTTCTGATCTGCTCACTGACTCCAGGTACTGTTGGATCCCCTGACTTACTGAGGGGTCCTCCATCTCCATCAGACAGTGGAAGATGTTGATACATCTGTCTGGAGAGAAGTCGTCATCATTCATCTTCTTCAGGTTGTTGATGGCTCTCTGGATCTCCTGTTGAATGTTGTCTATCTGACCCAGCAGGCCTCCTAACAGACTCTGGTTGGACTCCAGGGCGAGGCCATGAAGGAAGCGGACAAAGAGGTCCAGCTGACCACTCTGACTTAGCAGGTTTTTTTTCATAACAGCCTTCAGGAAGTCAGACAGGGAACTGTCACTGTTGTCATCGTCATCGTCATCGTCATCGTCATCTTTCAGGAATGTCTTCAGTACCTTCGTGTTTCTCTGTGTGAAACAGTGGAACAGGTATACTGCAGCCAGAAACTCCTGGATGCTCAGATGAACAAAGCAGTAGACCGTTTTCTCGAAGAACACACCGTCTTTTTTGAAGAAGGTTGTGCAAAAGATTGAGTACTGCGAGATGTTGTTCACATCAAGACCACTCTCTTCCAGATCTTTCTCGTAGAACATGATTTTGCCTTTGTCCAGTTGTTCAAACGCCAGCCTGCCCAGCTTCAGAAGAACTTCTCCTGCATCTTGTATGAGCTTCTCTTTGTCTGCCTTGTTTAGTGCAGGGTTCTTCATCTTCTCCCGCAGCATCTCACGCATCAGGAAGTGGCAGTACAGCTCAACCTGAGTTTTGGGCAGCTTGTCTGTTGTCACCATGTTCTTCACAACGGTAGCAAGGATCCAACAGAAAACGGGGATTTCACACATTGTGTGGAGCATCTTTGTTTCCTTGATGTGGGAGTAGATTGAGATGGCCTGGCTCTCATTCTTGAACGTCTTCGTGAAGAACTCTTTCTTCTGGTCTTCTCTGATGAACCCTCGCACTTCTGTCAACCCGTTAACATACTTCTTAGGGATCTGATTGGCTGCTGCAGGTCGTGAGGTCATCCAGAGGTTAGCCGAGGGGAGCAGCTCTGCCTTGATGAGGTTTAGTAGAAGTATTTCCACTGGGTAAGAATCGGTGACATTCATCAGTCCAAAGTCTGTTTCGAAATCGAACTGGAAAGAATGTTCATCATACCCATCGATAGCAAACATGACTTTGAAGGGGCTCTTGTTGTAGTCTCCTGTCTTCTGCAAGATGTTGAAGATGTCATTAAGAACGTCTTCGTCAATACATCTGGCTTCCTTGATGCAATGGTGAATTAGCTTTGCCAAAGTAAAGCTTTTTCCCTTGAGCAGATTTAACTGGCGGAACTTGAGGGGGAAAATGAGGTGTGGGTCTTGGGCAAAACATTTCCTGGCCCAGTCAAATAAAAATTTGTTTAGGAGGAATGTTTTGCCAATTCCTGCACAGCCAACAGTCAGCACCGATCTTCTGTTTTTTCCAGAAGGATCTTTGAAGATTTCACCAAGTTTGATTTCTTTTCCCTCTCCTGGCTTCTGCATCTCCATCTGTCTGACCTCATGTTGACTGTGGATGTCTGTGACTTTGATGTCTGCATTGTAGAGCGCAGTGAAGATGTCTTGAAACACGACCTCAGAATCTGTGTCCAAATAAGTGTCCATGCTGTCTTGAAGCAGGTCTTCATAGTCAGTAATGGGACGCCCTGATGTTTTCACCAACAGAGCTGTAGTAAGCAAAGCAATCCCATGTTTAAGAGCCTTTCTCAGAGAATGTTCTTCAAAATAGTAAAAAAAAAAAAAAGCTCCTCTCCACTCAACATTTTAAATGTATGGGGAATGACCCCACCTGACTTGTGACGTGGATATTTCTTTAAGACACACCAGGGTTAGGGTTAGGCACGCACGGGTATGGCCCAGGTGTGCGTGATCAAACTGGTTTAACATGATCGACACCGCTTCTGAGCGACATCGAGGTGGACAAGCACCAATGTCGGAATTACGCAGAATTACCACCAGGTGCGTAACCCTGTATGGTGCATTCTGCTTTCTGCCAACACATCAGCCGATCATCCAGTGTAGGATGTGAAGGTTTTCCTGAAGCCAAGGTAGCTGCAGGGGGAACTCATACTGAACCCATAATGAATTCTATGATTATGTGTCACAATCATAGGGTTAGGGACTGCGGTCCGCTTTCTGGCCACACTACGCCCGACAGCCGTGGCATGCTCTGCTGTTAACCGAAACTGGCTCCACAGTGAAACTACACCATGGATGTGTGAGCTGACACCATCAGTTATACAACATAAAGTGTGCGATAATGACTGCCCAATTTGAAGGGAATGCCTCTTTTTACCTCCTCTTTTGAAGGGACGCTGCCTGCGTGTTGTTTGCGTACAGAGAGAACCACACCATAGTCACGTAAGCTAGCGCAACCGCTAACAATACGACCGTGTAGGTGTGTAGATGACAACGAATAGGTATAAGTGGGGTGGCTGTGGCTCAGGAGGTAGAGCAGGTTAGCCAATAATCTGTGGGTTCTAGGTTCAAATCCCGGCTCCTCCTGTCCACATGTGGAAGTGTCCTGAACCCCACATTGCCTCCAATGAGTCCGTCAGTGTCAGCTTGCCACCATTGGTGTGTGAATGTGGGAAGTGTGGACGCTGGCGTTGAATGTTCGCCGCTTCACTTCCCAATGTATGTACCATTGTGAAGTGCTTTGAGTGTGCAACTTGCTTAGAAAAGGGCTATAAAAATGCAATCCATTATTTTTATAAGCGTGTTCTGTCTGTGAGCAGACAGAATTACCGCCGGCGATGCTACTGTATATTGTACTATGAGACCAACCAAAAGCATTCTGTCTGGGCTGACACGTAAATTAGCACAACCGCTAAGAATACGTCCAGAGAGAACACCGTAGACGTGTAAGCTGATATGACACAACCGCAAGCAATATGTCCGTAAGGCGTGTTGTAATGCCCGACAGATTGCCTCAGTTTGTTTGTTATACCTACAGTACTGCAAATGAGACGCGACAGCAATCCCTAGGGGAGCGACTCAGCGCTGCACAAGGCAGTGGATTACATTGGCTGTCAAAGTTCGTAGTGGTTTCCTCACAGAAATCCCTTTCCACAGACCTGTCTGCACCAGGCAGGGCAGATAGAGGTGGAGCTAAACCCACTTTGCACCGCTTCAGTCTGTTGGGCTGGAGTGGGCACGGCTGCTTTTGCCTTCAAACAGCAGGCATGTAGCCTCCTAGTCCTAGCTGCAAGATGAAGTCCTTCATACAGGAGGCAGGAGCCGGGAGGGATCCTCACAGGCTGCTATGGCGTGACCAGGGCCCAGGCAGGACACACACTGGTCATGGCCATCCTCTGGTGGCATACGTACCCCACATGCAGCACAAGAGAAACCCCCGCTGTTTCCATCTCCAGCCTTTTCCATGTACCGTATTGGCCCGAATATAGGACGATATTTTATTCTAATAAACATATCCTCAAAATAGGGAGTCGTCCTATAATTGGGGATTAGACTTTTCACCGGGGAGATACGTTATGTATCTTTCAGGACCTTTCCCTGCTCGACTCTCACAGCCCCCGCGAGCTCCTGCAGTAATTACCATACACTACATGATTGATGCGCAGCGAACTTTGGACCTCGGCTCATTTCACCTCCCGTTTGGCAAAGTCGGATGGCTTTCGCATTGGACTTACCGGGCCGCGTGCGAGTGTGTTGTTCTCGCGAACATCGGCGTGGATGACGGGCGCACATGTGATCTTTAGCGTGGAAGTTTAATCCCAACAGCAACTGAATAGCCTAGGCTATAACACTGGCTGCAATGGTTCCTGTTTACAATGGACCGTCACATCTGAATGATGAAACGGGCCGCAAAGCTTGATGGGAAATGTAGTGTTTGTTATAATGCTTTTCACAGTCTGAATTGTGAATGTTGTTTTTGAATAGAAGTTGACTTTGATGGTTAATGCAATACAATACAGCAGCATGTTATCTCTGTATAATCTTTTCTATAATAATTTTACAATAATAACGTTTTTCTTTATAAATAACTTAATATAATAGAAGACAAAATATTATATATTATATTATATAATATATAATATTTTGTCTTCAACATATTTTTTCCCAAAATGATAATTGAAAAATAGATAATCAGAGTCGTACTAAATTCGGGCTAATACGGTATTTTGTTGGAGAACCCAGACATATCAGTGATCTCCAAATTTGGCATGTGGCTGTTACCCTGGTGGCGGTATCAGTGATGTCATGGCAGCGACACATGTGCAGTACAGGCGGGGGTATCAGTTATCTCCAAATGTGGGCACTGTTTAGTATCAGTGATATCAGCATGCTGTCTGGCTCTCTTTTATGCCCAAATATGGTATTCCATGTCCAGGCCAATCTGTGACTTCTGTACTATGATGTCAGAGTACAGACAGACATCAGACATCCCTGAACTGCATTCTGCAGTGGATCACTCCGGCTGCCCACTCCTTGGTAGTTACCTTCCAAAATATTTTCAAAACAATTATGTATCTGTGAAACTTTTGCTCTCTGTCCAAGACCCACGCCTTGGACTGCTCGGTGGAGATCAAAATACCAGTGTGATCACGCACACCTGGCCTTATATACCCGTGCGTACCAGGTCACCTGGTGTGTCTTTAAGTTTCAATATTAGATGAGAGGGTGTGCATTATGATGATTATTGTCACTCCAGCATTGCTGCAGGAACAAGCCGATAGGCGAGTTCCGTAGGCATGGCTGAAGTGCCTGTTGTATAATAAAGAAATATATCCACGTCACAAGTGAGGTGTGGTCATTCCCCAAACATATAAATATGTTGGGTGGAGAGATAGTCTCGATACGATACGAGAACAGCTGTTGCCAATAACACAGTCTCCATTCCAGTCACTGTCATTGTTGACTAGTTTTGAAAAGACAGAGATGACAACTCACTGGACTGTCAAGTATCAACCAAGAAGATTTTTTTCCCACTATTTTCAAGGTTTAAGAAGCGAAATGCAATGACAATGTAGTCACTTCATGCACTCACACACGCGCACGTGGCACACACAAACACACACGCACACACACACACACACACACACACACACACACACACACACACACACACACACACACACACACACACACACACACACACACTTAGACGTCTATAGGCTCTTTCATGGCAGTGAACTACATAGTCAGGGAGGGATCCAGTCACCCAAAGACCTGTGATGTCACGCCATACCTTTTATTCGTGTTTTGGCTATTCATTTCGTAATTAAGGTCCACAGAATGAGAGGCCTGCTCTCCCGGGAACATCGTGAAAAAAGGTTATGGACATGTTTGTGTAATGGAGCCTTTATTTGTGAACTAGGTTTCCTCTCTTAAACGGCCGCTGACATAAAAAAGAAAAGGAAAAGAAACGTCTCTTTTATTCGCTAATATTTTGATGATGTCATTGTGGGAATGCGCAATAAGCCAATCAAATTAATTTATTGTACTTACTGTACATTCTCTTCCCATCGCCCGCAGCCCGCGCCAACTTCCTTCCAATAAATGAGGATGTAACTCTACACTAAAATGTCTTATCTGTGTATATACCAGTAAGACTCCCTAATCGGGAGATAAGCGACCGTCAGGTCGCAGCGTGATTTTAGGCCAAAATGTGTAGGAGAAGTGTCCAAAAATGTGTTTGTAAAAAGCGGCCTGATGGTGGCGCTATATGGGACTGATCCATGTTGATGAGATGAGTGTAGAGATACTGTGTACCGTATTGCGTGATTTTTGGGCAAAATCTGTTGGAGCAGTGTCCAAAAATGTGTTTGAAAAAATCGGCCTGATGGTGGCGCTATATGGGACAGATCCATTTTGATGACATGAGTGTAGACATACTGTGTAGCGATTTGCGTGATTTTAGGGCAAAATCTGTAGGAGTAGTGTCCAGAAATGTGTTTTTAAAAATCGGCCTGAAGGTGGCGCTATATGGGACAGATCCATGTTGATGACATCAGTGTAGAGCAAGTGTGTACCGATTTGCGTGATTTTAGTCCAGTGTCCAAAAATGTGTTTTGCAAGAATCGGCCTCATGGTGGCGCTAGACGAGGGCCATGTGAGAATTGATGGGTGGAGGTTGTAGTTTGGCAGGCAAGG
The DNA here is from genome assembly GCF_963921795.1 of Nannobrachium achirus. Classification (NCBI taxonomy): domain Eukaryota; kingdom Metazoa; phylum Chordata; class Actinopteri; order Myctophiformes; family Myctophidae; genus Nannobrachium; species Nannobrachium achirus. The sequence continues at coordinate 58,532,991 of NC_137817.1, read as the reverse complement.
AGTGTGTGTGCAAAATCTGGCATGGATCGGGGCAACGGTTGCGGAGATATGAGCAGGGCAAAAGTGTGACGTGTGACGTGTGACGGAGGGACGGACGGACAGACAGACGGACAGACAGACAGCCGGTGGAGGTTTTGATAGTAAGTGCGTATACCAGTAAGACTCCCTAATCGGGAGATAAGCGACCAATAGGCCAAAAATGAGTTGTACCAAAATCGTCCTGATGGTGGCGCTAGATGGGTTTTGATTACATGACTGTAGAGATACTGTGCGATTTGCGTGATTTTAGGGCAAAATCTGTAGGAGCAGTGTCCAAAAATGTGTTTAAAAAAATCGGCCTGAAGGTGGCGCTAAATGGGACAGGTCCATGTTGATGAGATGAGTGTAGACATACTGTGTACCGATTTGTGTGATTTTAGGGCAAAATCTGTAGGAGCGGTGTCCAAAAATGTGTTTGAAAAAATCGGCCTGATGGTGGCGCTATATGGGACAGGTCCATGTTGATGACATGAGTGTAGACATACTGTGTAGCGATTTGCGTGATTTTAGGGCAAAAATTGTAGGAGCAGTGTCCAAAAATGTGTTTAAAAAAATCGGCCTGAAGGTGGCGCTATATGGGACAGATCCTAGTTGATGACATGAGTGTAGACCTACTGTGTACCGATTTGAGTGATTTTAGGGCAAAAAATTGTAGGAGCAGTGTCCAAAAATGTGTTTTGCAAGAATCTGCCTCATGGTGGCGCTAGAAGAGGGTCATGTGAGAAATGAGGGGTGGGGTCTCCGCGCCGCAGAGGCGGACGAATAGGTACCGGCCCTGGCTCTCCCGGTCGCTCCTAGCCCGAGTTACGGCATTTTATGTGCGCTGCAGTGGCAGGGGGTCCTCCACTGGGGGCGCCACCACTTTTGCATCCGTTCTGGAGGACCAGGAGTCGGTGGTCCCCGGGAATTCCCCGTGAGCAGCCCCGTTGGGGTGGTCATTTGGTCATTTTTGCACATTTGGTAATTTTTTACACCTGGGGGTCCCCCAGGGACCTGGGGATCCCTGGAGCTCCGGAGGTCCTTGGAGGTTGTAGTTTGGCAGGCAAGGAGTGTGTTTGCAAAATCTGGCATGGATCGGGGCAACGGTTGCGGAGATATGAGCAGGGCAAAAGTGTGACGTGTGATGTGTGACTTACAGACGGACTGACGGACTGACGGACGGACTGACAGCCGGTGGAGGTTTGGATAGTATAGGAGTGCAAGTAACTGCGACCTACGGTCGCAATAAAAATAGATTTCCACACAAATCTGTTTGTTACATCAACATTGTTCATGTGAATAGGTTTGATAATGCTTATTGTGCAAAAATTACCAAATGACCACCCCAACGGGGCTGCTCACGGGGAATTCCCGGGGACCACCCACTCCTGGTGCTCCAGAACGGATGCAAAAGTGGTGGCGCCCCCAGTGGAGGACCCCCTGCCACTGCAGCTCACATAAAATGCCGTAACTCGGGCTAGGAGTGTCCGGCAGAGCCGGGGCCGGTACCTATTCGTCCGCCAAGGCAACGCGGACACCCCACCCCTCATTTCTCACATGGCCCTCTTCTAGCGCCACCTACAGGCCGATTTTTAAAACACATTTTTGGCCACTGCTCCTACAGTTTTTGCCCTAAAATCACGAAAATCACTACACAGTATGTCTACACTCATGTCATCAACATGGATCAGGAAGTTTTTGGAAAAACACATTTTTGCCCTATTTGTGGAGATAAGTGACCTACGGTCGCTTATCTCCCGATTAGGGAGTCTTACTGGTGCTTATTAATTGAAATGCCAAAAACGCTAAAATTAGAGTTCTCTGGGTCTCTGGCGAGAGGGCAGACTTGACTGTCCTCGGCTGCCAGCCCTCTAGACCGGGATCAGGTGGGAGACAGACAGCCTCTTCCTGGCCGGGGAGAAATGCCGATAGTGTAGTGTTTCTGAAGCTATGGAGCTGTCGTGCTACACTGTATGTGTGCGTGTGCGTGTGCGTGTGCGCGTGCGCATGCGTGTGTGTGTGGTTCAGGGAGGCTGGAGGAGGAGACTTACAGTAGGCTACAGCGCGTAACATTGCGTGCCGTCTCAAACTGTTTTCAGAGAGACCACGTGACTTATACAGTACTGTATAACTTCGGGCTGTGTCATCATAGGATCTTTAAAGTGCTCTGTAGATTGTGTAGGCTGTCAACGAATGCTTCACAGATACACCGAACACATGTGTGAAAATACACTCACAAAACCTTTCCAAATCATTTATAGACATTTTGATGTACAGAAAATGTACCAGCCCCCCCCCCAATACTTTCATCTTTAAGGTAATAGTAACTTCATGCCTTTAGTTATGACAACAGCTAATGTCTCATTGTTTTAAGCAATCTTCATAATCATTCCACAAAAGAATATTAAAATATTAAAATCAACACTAAATCATTGGAACTGTGAACATAATGTTTTATGAGACTTGAGACGTGATTGCTGGCTCAAACGCCGGTGAAACTAGGCATGTAAGCTGACCTCCACTTGGAGGTCTGCTATTTTCAATATTTCCACCATAGGCCCTTTTAGAAATATCAGCCCCTGCCTCTCTAACGTTCTCCGCTTTGGAAACTGCAGCACCAAAGATTGGTAGGCCAAACCATTTGATTTCCAGTGGGCCTAACCTTGTCATGCTACCTTGTCGGGTAGGGGTATAAATAATGATTGGTGATGGAAAAAACATCCAACATCATATTCCAAATGGTCCCATTTGGTCTGTCATCTCAATACATGTGAATGGAAATGGGTTACATGGATACCTACAAGCCTCCCCTGTACAGAAATACCAAATATATGCCAATCTCATGCAGAACCATGCAGCTTTTTGCATTAAGTACAAGTATGTAATTTCTGCATATTGTAATGAATACAAATTCCACCTACTGTGTAGTGAGCGGTGCTATTATAAGTTAATTCCATTAAGCGTCCCGTGAAGCTTGGCCAATGTGACCCTGGGCGTACAACAAACTTTGAACACTTTGTGCCAAGATGAAGGGCCACGTTTCAGAGCCCGGACAAAGTCAGATGTTAGAGCTTAGCTAGTGCATCGGTAGACTACTGTAGTGCATCTAATAGACCATTGTAGTGCATCAAAATGTTTAAATTAGAGGTCCTATGGATGTAAAAAATCCAACCTATGGGGGGGGGGGGGGGGGGGGGTGCATGTGGACCCCTCCTAGTAGCCTGATTTCAGACTCTACGCTGGAGCTTGAGTCTGAAGTTGTCCCCATTCTATTTGATTGAAAAGGGGAGGGGATTTAAAATTTGAAATTCCCAATCACAAGAGATCTGGTGGGAGGGGTTGTGTTTGACTTTTGCACACAAAACCTTCCCTCCTCCCCCTCCCCTCAATGACATGCACCAAACAGGTCATTGTCTTTGATGTTTCATTGATTAGAGAGAATCACTAACGAGCTATCGACACTTGTAGCTGTAGCTCTTTTGAAGTTCAAAGGAGGCAATTAAGAACTCTGGTGAGCCACCCCTCCCTCCAATGTTTCTGTTGATTTTCAAAAGTTAGACGCACCCCTCCTCCGTATTGCATTGATTTCATTGGTCTGTTTCGGTCTGTTTCGGTAGAAAGAGACGCGTCATATGACAAAACCAGACCAAGAGAAGCAGTTCACTCAGAGAGTGGGCGGGTCTATTGGCTGGAGCCAGGCTACCCTCCTAGTGCCGCTACTATAGGCATTTTGATCATGAGGGTAATAAAGTCACCACAGTTTGTATAAAAAATGCCTATGAATCATTTGGAAAGGTTTTATGCGTGTATTTCTTGATTTTGTGTTCACACATGTGGTCTATGTATCTGGGAAGCATTTATTGACAACCTACGCAACCTACTGAGGACTTAAAGAAAGAAATCTAGTTCACATCACACGGTCAAAAAATAATGGCTTCATTATACAAAAATGGTCGTAACATGTTTTCGTGATGTTTCTGCCAGAGCAGGCCTCTCATTCTGTGGACCTTAATGGCCAAATTGATAGAAAAAAAACACAAATAAAAAGGACGGCATGACATCACAGGTTCAACACTTTTTCTTGAGCTTTTGGGCCTGTATGTACAAATATATGTGCCATGTATGACAATAAGTATATCATCTCTCTCTCTGTTTAGAATGAGAGCAATCAACTTTAAACAGCACTCACCTGCAGCTCCTCCTTTGGATTGTGTTGCACTGAGAGACTGGCCGTTCCTGTGTGAAATATAGAAATAGTTTTTTGTTTTACTATTTAAACTATACTATACAGTATACAAATCCTACATTACATTATAGGACCACCAAACATTGTCAGTTATAATCTATGAATGTGATAATTTAGTTATTAAGTGACAACATTTATTAAAGAATATCCAGAAGAAATTGTTTTCTCTTGAAGATCACCTCATACATGATACAATAGCTAATACATGATACTTCAGTTGGTGATACAAGCATGAAATTTGGCACATAGGACCTTCATATGACCCTAATTGATAATCAACCCCGGGCCAGGCAAAATTCCAACATTTTCAAGATGGCCCCGCCAGTTTTAAAATTTGTCAAATATAATATCCAATATGGTAGCATTTTCCAATATGGCTGCCGATAAATTGCATAAATGTACATTTGCTCATGGCCTAAGACATGCAAGTTATTGAGGAGTTTGTATTACTCGTGTAAGATAGTAGTTCCTACAAGGAAGTGAATGAAGCATGACTGGACTTGTTTGTTTTAACTCTATTCCACCAACAAGTGCTGTTCAAGAACACTGCAAGAGATCTGCATTCCAAGCATATGGAGCTAGTCACTCTTGTGCAGTCCTGTTTTGCCAAGTCCAATTCACTGGGGTGGCACCAGAAGGACAGAACCTGGCTTCCACACTGAATGGAACTTACAGCAGTGGCCAAATCATGCCAGGAGCTGACACGATGTAGATGTAAAAAGGAATATTCTGGCCTCTGCAAATACTTTAAGTCTGGACTTATCGGCACACCCCTCTGTGGTCGCAGTTGTTAGTACACACTACACAGCAGGCCTGTCACTTTCCCAGACATAGATAGATAGATAGATTTTTTATTTGTCATTATTACACAGAACAAGTTCAGTGAACAACGAAATTTGAGCCCAATCCCACAAGGTGCATACAGTGCAAAAAAACTAGAATAAAAAGATAAATAAAAAGATAAAAATCACATAGTGATCGTAATAATAAACTAGCAGCAGAAAATTTGGTAACAATACTCAGTCTCTTTATCAGCTCGGCTGACACGATTCCACAGTTTGTCACAGTCAGTGTCCACCGATTTCACAGATTGTCGCAGTCAGTGTCCACCGTCCAGTGTGGGGTTCCAGGTGTTTTGTACGTCAGGGACGTACAATGTATTGCACTTCGACCCAGGTGCACATCCGAGGTGGCAGCCGATCTGTAGGCTCACAGCACCCCTCGATGCGAGGCGCTGTGAGCCCACAGATCTTACCTACCCCTCTCAGAGAGCATGTCCTCATTTAGTGCCATAATGGCTCTCGGGTAGAAGCTGTTTTTGTGCCTACTTGTCCTCGTGGTTAGCGCCCTATAGCGTCTGCCCGAAGGCATCAGTTCAAGGTTGCCGTGTCCTGGATGGGAGGGGTCCTCCACGATGCTCTGGGCTTTCCTGAGACAGCGGGAGCTGTACAGGTCAGCCAGGGAGGGGAGGGGGCGTCCGATGATCTTTTGGGCGGTGTTTACGACCCTCTGGAGCGATGTCCTCTCTGCTGCTGTGCAGCTCCAAAACCACACGTTGATGCAGTACGTGAGGATGCTCTCAATCGAGCATCGGTAGAAGGACACCAGCAGGTCCTGAGGAAGATGGTTGTTCCTGAGTACTCTCAGGAAGTGCAGTCGCTGATGTGCCTTCTTGACGATGGCTGAGGTGTTGGTGCTCCAGGTTAGGTCCTCGTCCAGATGGACCCCCAGGAAGCAGAAGCTGGAGGCTCTCTCCACGCAGTCGCCGCCGATAACCAGGGGAGGGATGATTGTGTTTTTCCTCCTGTAGTCTATGACCACCTCCTTGGTCTTGGAGGTGTTCAGGGCTAGGTTGTTGACAGCGCACCACCCCGCCAGTTCCTCTACTTCGGCACAGTATGCAGACTCGTCCCCTTCTGAGATGAGCCCCACCACGGTGGTGTCATCAGCGAATTTAATGATGTAATTTCCGCTGGGGGTGGGAGGTTTGCAGCCGGGTTGGTAGGGCCTGGTAGGTTTGCAGTCGTAGGTGTAGAGAGAGTAGAGTAGGGGGCTCAGCACGCAGCCCTGTGGGGAGCCGGTGCTGAGGTTCAGGCTCGATGACATGTGGCGCCCCATCTTCACCCTCTGGGGGCGATCGGTCAGAAAGTTTTTGATCCACTGACAGATGGAGCTCGATACCCCCAGCTCTGCCATTTTGGACACCAGTCTGTCAGGCACGATGGTATTAAATGCCGAGCTGTAGTCCACAAAGAGCAGCCTCGCATAGGACCCCTTCTGCTCCAGGTGGTTTAGAGTGGAGTGTAGGGCTGTGGCGATGGCGTCCTCTGTGGACCTGTTGGCTCTATAGGCAAACTGGTATGGGTCGAGGTCGGGGGGGAGGACAGAGGTGATATGGGACCGGACTAGTTTCTCGAAGCACTTCATAGCTACAGATGTAAGTGCAACGGGGCGGTAGTCATTCAGGCTGCTGACAGAGTTCTTTTTCGGCACCGGGATGATAGTGGAGGTCTTCAGGCAGGATGGAATGATGGCCTGAGAGAGGGACTGGGAGAAGATGTTAGTGAATACTCCCGCTAGTTGGTCTGCACAGTCCCTCAGTACCTGTCCCGGGACTCCGTCGGGGCCCGTCGCCTTCCTCGGGTTCACCGCTCTCAGCGTGCGCCTCACCTCGTGCTCCTGTAGTATGAGGTTGCGGCTGCTGTGGGTGTTTGGTGGGGGTGTTGTGACGTCTTCAGGTGCCGCCGCCCTCTCAAAACGTGCAAAGAAGCGGTTTAGCTCCTCGGCTTTGGAGGCGTCGCCGTCAGCCGAGGGACCACTAGGCTTGAAGTTGGTCAGGTGCTGTACACCCTGCCAGACCTCTCTGGTGTTGTTGCTCTGCAGGTGGTCCTCTATCTTGCTCCTGTACTCAGCCTTTGCCTCTCTGATGCCTCTCTTGAGATTGGCTCTGGCAACAGAGTAGAGTTCCTGATCCCCCGCCGTGAAAGCTCTGTCTCTCTCCTTGAGCAGGCTCGTGACCACCTTTGTCATCCAGGGCTTCGTGTTTGGATACACCTTCACTTGCTTGTCTACTGTTACAGTGTCTATGCAGTGCTTGATGTACCCTAGGACTGCTGCTGTGTACTGCTCCAGGTCCTCGTTTTCAAAAATGGACCAGTCTGTGTTTTCAAAACAGTCCTGCAGCTGTCCCATTGCCCCCTCCGGCCATGTTTTCACCGTTTTTGTTGTTATAGGAGCACTTCTCCTTATTGGTGTGTAGGCTGGCGTTAGAAGCAGGGACATGTGGTCAGACGGGTGTTCAACTACGCCACTGCCGAGGGGGGGTTGTTGTCTAGCCCTGTAGCCGTTTTTGATGTTGGAGTACACCTTGTCCAGTGTGTTATTTCCCCTTGTGGCACACTTCACGTGCTGGTATAATTTGGGCAGCACCTTCTTTAGATCAACGTGGTTGAAATCTCCCGCTACAACGTGAGCTGCGTCGGGATATCTCCGTTGTTGAGACGTGATCGTGTCGTGTAACACTGCTAGCGCATTGTTAGCATTAGCATCTGGGGCTATATACACAATGGTGATCAGGACAGCACAGTGTTCCCTAGCCAGGTGGAAGGGTCGGCATTTAACTGTTATATACTCCAGATCTTGAGAACAATGGCTGCTTACCACGCTAGAATCAGTAGTCCAGTCATTGTTCAGGTAGATTAACAGTCCACCACCACGTCCTTTCCCGGTAGCCTCCATGTTCCTGTCTTGCCGATGTGCCGTGTAGCCGGCTAGCTCGAAGCTAGCATCGGGTACGTCCTGGCTACCCCACGTCTCCGTGAACAATAGACAACAGCTGTCTCTTACGGGTCTCTGTGTTATGCGAACCCTCACATCGTCCATCTTGTCCTTTTCTTCTTCTCCCCGAGGCGCGAGCGATCTCGCGTTAGCCAGGAAAAGACTAGGAATCGCGGGACGGTTTGGGTCTCCCTTTAGCCTGGCAACACAGCCACCCCGGCGGCCACGCTTCCTCTTGCGACGAGGCCACCAAGCAAAATCCGTGGGGATGAGCGCTATCACGGGAGGTAGGTTGTTCTCGGTCTTGAAATCCGGTGAAAAGGGCATTTCACACCGCGATCCAATCTCCAGCAAAGCGGTACGACTATATACAACTTTCGCCCAGCAGTTTACTGTCTGGGACAACAAATAACTATACAATATATACAAAAACATTGCACCGAGGGTACGAGCTTGTCGCGTCGCGTCTGTGCGCGCCGCCATCTTGGATCATACATCATTGTAAATGAGAATGTGTTTATTATGACTTGGTAAAGTTCATGTGGATTAACCATGAGCAGATGTATATTTCTGCAGTTTATCATCAGCCATATTGGAAAATATGCCACTATATTGGAACCTAATGTTATGTTTTATCTTACTTGGTAGAAATATCTCCAGAACCTGTCATTTTTTCCTCCCCACTACATTGGGTTATACTAATACAATGTTTGGCCTGAAGCTGAATGTAAATGAGTTTCACTTACAGATCATCAAGAAGAGGCTTCTCATGTTCTTCTAGACCTTTGTAGAAAAGGTCTTTGGCTTTTCTGGAGGTCAGGAATGTGTAGAGTTCCCTCATCTGGTTCTGAGGGGTGGTCTTAGACCTCACCTTGTTGTAGCCCTCTTCAGTGATGACGTCCTTCTCAAGAAGCAGATCCAGGATGGGGTCGATGTTTTTCACGTTATTAATCAGGAAACGCCGTTTTTGCTGGACAAAATGTTTTGTTGGAGCTGGAAGTGGAATGAACATTTAGTTGTGGGTGAGACTAAAGGCAAAACATATTAATGGAGTAGTGAACCTAAAAGATAATAATTATTATGTTTATTATTATGTATCAGATAGATCTTTCAGATCCCATTCCATATACGACTGCCTTCCAAGTTTGCAGGCCCTGGATAGGCAACTTGGCCTGGTGGAGAGCTGTGCTTAGAGGAGCTCACTTTTCTAGTTTTTGATACAGTGTTTACTGCTGGTTAATGCAAAGGTTAAAATGTAACCTTTGCAATGTTATGTAGACAGGTACCTGGTCATTTTACACCTGGCATCCTATAGTTTGTATAGTTGCAATGTACAGAGTATTGATTTTTGATATCATACTGTTTAGACTGATGCTAGGTTCTTTGTTTACCCATGATCCTAGATGAATATGCATTTGATGTATTACCTCGTGTTGTCCTTGATAAGTCACCTTAAAGGGCAATTCCAGGCTAAACCATATTTCGCCCTTAATTTGTCTTTTATCATGATTGTTCCTACCTGGTTTGGTGGTTTTATGTTATAGTTGCCCCATTTCATAGATCTCCCGAGTCGTCCCACCCCATCCTCACAGCGATAATGCGGCTAAATATACACAGAGAAAAGCGCACATTTTTCCTGTTCCAAAGTTACTTTTTACTTCATTAATATTCTTTTTATAGTTCCAAGAGACGAATCAACGTGCTGTTAGATCCACCACTTACAGTAATCGATGAGCAGACGGTTGTGTTTACTTTCCACAGAGCTTAGGCGATTTCCGGTTACTGTGCTTTTAGCATAACTTACGCATCTACGTAACGTACTGTAGGTACGTAACTAAAGGTATTCTTACTACACTAGAAGCGTAAGTTAACCGGAAACCGCCTAAGCTCTGTGGAAAGTAAACACAACCGTCTGCTCATCGATTACTGCAAGTGGTGGATCTAACAGCACGTCGATTCGTCTCTTGGAACTATAAAAAATAAGATTCATGAAGAAAAAAGTAACTTTGGAATGGGAGAAATTAGCGCTTTTGTCTGTGTATATTTAGCCGCATTTTCGGTGTGAGGATGGGGTCGGGACGACTCGGGAGATCTATGAAGAGGGGCGACTATAACATAAAACCACCAAAACAGGTAGGAAGAATCATGATAAAAAGGCAAATTAAGGGGGGAATATGGTTTGGCCTGGAATTTCCGTTTAAAGGGAACCCCAATACCTAACTATACCTTTCAATATGGGAACCACTTTTGGGCTAGTTGTTGCGATGTACAGTATATCGCAAAATATATTTTTTGTTTTTCAGAAAACTTTGGTAACGGTTTAGAAAAAGGTAAGGTTTTGAGAATCAGCCTCAGGTCTAAATGGATAAGAGTGTCTGCTCAATGCTTAAATCGTACATTTTACTGCAATTTATCAATATTTTCTCATTTTTTTCTATTCTTTATGGACTGTAAAATAATGTTATACAAACTCCTTTCCTGATTACTCTATGTTTTCAAATGGACGGGCCTAGCGGTCCAGGCGCATACCACGTAGGCTCAGTGTAGCCTGACAGTGTCAGTGTGTCACTGGTTCGACTCCCGATCCCAACTACATTTGCTGCGTGTCAGTCCCCATCTCTCTCCCCACTTCCTGTCAGTCTACTGTCCTATCAATAAAGGCATAAAAGTCCCAAAATATATCTTAAAAATAGGTAAAGAAAAATCAAGGTCTCATGTCACTTCTCTTACATTGAACATCTGCAGCATCTGGGACAGCCTTCATGGAATCTGAGGTGGTCTTTGGCCCAGTAGATATCTCTGCTGGGGAAAGAAAATAAGATTATGAGGTTTATTTTGAACGCGCAAATAAGAGCAGCTCTTAAGGAAATTCCAGCTTTCACATTAAGAGATGGAGGCGTGACCATTTGCCATTTTGCTAACCCATTTAGACTGGGAACGCATTATTACACGTTATTTTGTGCTTTAATTATTGACAAATAGCAGATACAAGAAGACATATTACCTGGGCACTTAAAAAATGACTAATAATAAAAATGGAGCACTCGACTAGTCTGCACGTTCATTTATTGTAGAGCAGATACAAGCTTGTAGATCTGCTATTTCTCAATAGCTAAAGTAGATATTATATAAAAAATAATTCCAGGCCCCTCCACCCTGGAGGGGGTAACTCAGTCCCACTTTCCCCCCCCCTTGTGACGTCCCCGCCCTTGTATTCCCATATATGGAGATCCCTGGTGTCATCAATATTAAGGCCATAGCTTGGAATGCCCATATATGGACATACCGGTATTGTGTGAGTCTCATGTGGTCTATAACATAAGACATCTATGATGTCAGACACCAGTAATTTCCATATTTGGGAAAATAACTCGAATCAGACTGGCAAATGAATTGTGTCCTGTGCGAATTATGTCCTGCGCCCTTTAGGGCGAGGTCCCTTTGGTCTTATTGGTTATTACTTGCGCAAGCAGAGCGCGCAAGTACTGTAATCGGCTGGGTATGTATGCAGGTGACTGGGCTTTTTGAAGACCGTAGCCCTGAAACGGCTGGGATTCTGGGAATGTATGTAAGCGACACCTACAGCCAATGAGGGACCGGCATTCCTGCTGATGATGTCAGCAGAGTTTGGTATATAAGAGCACTCTTGGTAATGTCTTCATTAACGGGCAAAGACATTAGGGACATGAGGCCAGCAGCACACACCTTGTGGCACGCTATGCTGGCGCACAAGTAGGCCATTGTGTGGCCTGTTTGAGCGTGAGGTGCAAGTTGGCACCTTGGCAGAGTGCAGTTCTAGTTATTATTACAATGAAAGCCGTATATGTACATGGCATTGTAGACAAAATCTTATCCAACGACAACAAAATCAGTTAGATTTTTCAGATCCCATTCCATCCCGACTTCCAAGTTTGCGGGCCCTGGGTTGGAAACTTGGCTTGGTGGAGAGCTGTGCTTAGAGGAGATCACTTTACTAGTTTTTCCGTGTATCCGTGTATGTATGTATCCGTGTATCCGTGTATGTATGTATGTATGTGTGTATGTAGCCTGAACTACCACTCAGTGACCAGAGAGGGTGCTCTTGAGTCTAGTCTGAGCATCAACTGCAATACTCTCTCTCTCTCTCTCTCTCACACACACACGCACGCACACACGCACGCACACACACACACACCCTCTCACTCACTCACAGACACACACACGCACGCACGCACGCACACACACCACCACCACCACAGCATGGACACACGCACACACGCGTGTGTGTGTGCACACACACACACACACACACACACACACACACACACACACACACACACACACAACAACAACCACCGCTCAGTTCACACGGGTGTGATTTTTAATACAGTGTTTACTGCTGGTTAATGCAAAGGTTAAGATGTAATCTAGATTATTGTAGACAGATGCCTGGTCATTGTACACCTGGCATCCTATAGTTTTTTATAGTTTCAATGTACAGATTATTGTCTCCACCAGCCGAAAGCAGGGGGAGAGTATGTTTTCGCCCCTGTCCGTCCGTCCGTCCGTCCGTCCGTCCGTCCGTCCGTCCGTCCTCCGAGTTTGTGTACTGCTAATCTCCGGCGCCGTTGGCCCGATCGCTGCCAAACTGAGCACACACACTCCCTGGATGCCAATTCAGAACCTCTGCCCCACATTTTTCAAATGGCCCTGTTCTAGCGCCACCATGAGGCCGATGTTTGCAAAACACATTTCTGTACACTACTCCTACATATTTTGTCCAAAAATCCTACAAATCGGTAGACAGTATCTCTACATGATTTTTGATATCATACTGTTTAGACTGATGCTAGGTTCTTTGTTTACCCATGATCCTAGATGACTATTTCTATGCATTTGATGTATTACCTTGTGTTGTCCTTAATAAGTCGCCTTATTGGGAACCTTATACCTAACTATACCTTTCAATACTGGAACCCCTATACTGTACCTAACTATACCTTTCAATACTGGATCCCTATACTGTACCTAACTATACCTTTCAATACTGGAAAACCTATACTGTACCTAACTAAACCTTTCAATATAGTAACCCCTTTTGGGCTTGTTGTTGCTATGTACAGTATATCGCAGCATACATTTTTTGTTTTTCAGAAATCTTAGGCGGCATTCACATAGGCACGCTTTATTGCGATTAAAACGAATCCTCTAACGTATTGTCGGAAAATACACAACGTTTGGGCATGTGTGAAGATGCATCCGTATTCTTTTTCGAATCAAAGAAACAAATGCATATCCACAAAAAACGGTGGTTTCGATTCGCTACAGCAAACGCTTCACTGCTGGTGTGAATCCATCCGTCTTAAATACAGGCAATGAAACATTGTGGTAGGCTATATAGAGCCATGTGCGGGTTAAATCCATAGTTATTTATAAAAGGTTAAATCCCCCTCCAGACCGTCGGCTCTCATTAGATGTCTGACCATTCTGGCCGCCCCCTCCCCTCGTTGATTTAATTTCTGATCACCGCTCCCTCGATCGCATTGGATTATTGGATTTTTGAGGAGTTGCTCACAGTTAGATAAAAGGAAAGTGCCACTGGAGTCACTTGTTTATCATATAGGCTATAGGCCTAATATAATATAGGCCGATGTGTGGGTCCCTCGCCCTTGCTCGCGCGCGCGCTCTCTCTCTCGCTCTCTGTGCCAAATCATGTCCAAATGGAGACGCTTCTTACGCGCGGAGCGCAGAGGGAGCCAGCTGAGGGCAAGACGAGGGGCAGAGAGAGAGAGAGAGAGAGAGAGAGAGAGAGAGAGAGAGAGAGAGACAGACGTTGACGTCCTCCTCTTCGTAGATATTCATATCTTGCTATTAAAAGTATTTGCTCTCTGGTTTATTGCTGGTAGATTTTGCGAGTCCCTCCGGCCGCCGCTGTTTTTATTTTTTGATTGCCCGTTTACGACCGTCGACCGCAGATAAATAGGCTAACGCCTGCGCCGCAATTTTGCAGGGGTCCTGTGGTTACATTGTGAGTTGAACTTGAGGAATTAATAAACACAGGGAGATGGAGGAGGCATTATTATGCAGCCTGGATACATACCGTACATGTCCCGTGGACAGACGTGGACTCAGTGATTCCTTGTTTCGGATGACAATGTGCAGTGTGAGGGCAAACGTATCAATTAAATATGCAAGAATGTGGCAACTTCACCCCTCCCATTCGCACGACTAAACCAAATTATATTATGAGAATGTGGCCTCAGGTAAGGATTTAGAAGGTGCTTTTAGAATCGGCCTCAGGTCTAAATGGATAATAGTGTCTGCTCAATGCTTAAATTGTAAATTTAACTGGAATTTATCAAAAGTTTCAAATTTTTTGTATTCTTTATGCACTGTAAAATAATGATATACAAACTCCTTTGCTGAATATTCTGTGTTTTAAAATGGAAAAACATGAATGGGTTAATTTTGGTAAAGACCTGCTGGCCATAGGCGCAAATGGCGGGGGGGACAAGGTGTTTTTGTCACCTTCCAGGTTCAATTTCGTCCCCTCCATTCACTTCCAGAAGTCCCCCCCGTCACCCCCAGTCAGGGACATAGTGGTCTAAATTCTGAAATCATGCACTAAACACGATCGAAGATGCTTTTTGAATGATTTATAGATGCTATTATATGAGAACAACCCTCTGTTATCCTGCAAAATGGTTTGGTCTGTGTTGCCAAGTTCTTAGAAACAAGCAGCCAGCTATATGAAAACCACAATATTCCAGGGTGGTTTTCATATAGCTGGCTGCTTGTTTCTCTCGCAAAATCTGGCAACATGTGTTGTCGGTCTACAGATTTCCTAGGAAATGAAAGTAAATGAAAAAAGAAAGAAATGAAAGAAACCACAGGAGACTTTGGTTCTGCCATTTCAAATAGTTAATAAGGAATGCCGCCACCCTGGACAAGGAAAGGATTACTTTGTTTTTGTTGCCACCCTGGCCGGACAAGGAAGCTAAAGGATTACTTTGTTGTTACTTGGGCTGTGTGACGAGAGGACTGGAGGACAGGAGGAGGAGAAGGAGGAAGGATTTTCAATTCTCAAGCCGGGTAATGAATGACATTTATACCGTATTGTGTTCTGGACTGGCGGCCTGTTCTAACCTGTGCCAACTGCTTGTGGACTGTATTATTGTATTGTGTGTTCAGTGTTCTGACGGCTGAGCGGCTGTCATGCTTCTGAGTTCTGAGTAGGGATACTGTATTTTATTGTGGCCAGTGTTTTGAGTGATGAACGGTCGCTGTGCCAAATTGCTGCTATAGTCGGTGTTCTTGAGGTAAAAAGTTAACCATAGAAACATGAAAGAAACGTTGGTTATGACGAGAGGACTGTTTAATGTCAGTGTTTGTGTTGAAGTGTGTTTTAAGCTTTTGGTTGTGTTGGTTATTGCAGTACTAGTGATAACTTGATAAGTAAATAAATAATACATCATAACAACGTTAATGCCTGTATCTGAAGGAAAATGAGGGGGTAAAACTGCCCGAAAACCGATCTCTGCACGCAAAAAAAAAACTAAATCGGGCGCGCGCGCAGGTCCCCCCCTATGCATTTATTGGATCTGCGCCACTGCTGCTGGCCTAGCGGTCCAGGCGCATACCACATAGGCTCAGTGTAGCCTGACAGCGTGTCACTGGTTCGACTCCCGATCCCGACTACATTTGCTGTGTGTCAGTCCCCATCTCTCTTCCCACTTCCTGTCAGTCTACTGTCCTATCAATAAAGGCATAAAAGCCTAAAAATATATATTAAAAGAAAAAGAAAAAAAGATGGCAAAGAAAAATCAAGGTTTCAATTCTCTTACCTTGGACATCTGCAGCATCTGGGACAGCATTCATGGAATCAGAGGTGGTGTTTGGCCCAGTAGATATCTCTGCTGGGGATAGAAAAGAAGATTCTGAGGTCTATTTTGAAAGTGCAAATAAGAGCAGCTCTTAAGGAAATTCCGGCTTTCACATTAAGAGATAGAGGCATGACCATTTATCTATCTAGGTCGTCCTCAGACGAGCCCTCCATCGTTGTTTCCAGTCATCTCGGTTCTCCATACATCTGGCCAGCTCATTGGTGTTCTGTGTCCCTACGTCTTCCTTGAGTACGTCCACGTATGTTTTTGTGGGACGTCCTCGCGACCGTGTGCTAACCCATTTAGACTGGGAACGCATTATTACACATTATTTTGTGCTTTAACTATTGAAAAATAGCAGATATATACAAACTTGCGGCGAGATTGTGGATCTGCTATTTTTGAAAAATAGCTCACAGTGCGCTGTGACTGTGAGCTTGTATATCTGCTATTTTTCAATAGCTAAAGTATAAAGTAATTCCAGGTCCCTCCACCTTGGGCCCTAGTAACTCAGTCCCACTTTTCCCCCCCTTGTGATGCCCCTGCCTTTGTATGCTCATATATGGAGATCCCTGATGTCATTAAGGCCTAACAAAATAAAACTTTGGTTTCCGGTTGGCTGTAATTTTAGGGCTGAGTAGGTAGGGAATTTATTTTATTTTATTTTTTATTTTTTATTTTTTTGTGGGCAAGGAATTCTATTTTATTTCCTCATGGGAAGGATGGGTAGGTAGTTTCTTTTTTTTTTTTTTTTTTTTCCTATGGCAATGATCGATTATGCTTCTTATTATGTTTTCCTGAGTTACCAATTTCTAAATCATTAAATGGTTCATATTTACACATTAAAAACAATAAAACTGGGAGAAACAAGAATACAAATGTTTTCTAAAAGAAATGTGTTTTTGCAAAGAAACGGTGGGATTGAAATGATCAGTCTGTAATGAGATGCGCAGTCGCCAGGCACGTGCGCACATACAGCAAAAGGGGCTTGAGCCCTTAATTTTTATCCGTCTGAAAAGGCCCTTTTAGAAATGTCAGCCCATGCCTCTCCAAAATTCTGTGCACTCCCTGGATAGGCGAGAGTGCAGACTCGCAGCAGCAGACGGCGGAGATGCTCGCATGTAGCCGCATGTTAGTAAAAGACCACAGCTCGGCCCCAGGGGGTCCGCGAGGGACGGGGCCGGCTCCCAGGGGGTCCCCGGAGGGTCCCCCACGCTCGGGGGCCCCCGCGGACCCCCTCCGTGCCCGAAAAATCCCGGCCGAAACGCCCAAAAGCGGCCCGTCCACCGCATCTATAGCGGATACCCAAGCTAAGTAAAGCAATAACTTCCAATCGTTACGTTGGGCTGCAGATGAAAACTGACATCGGCACTGTTTCACCTCCTTAATTATGTCTGCAAACGTTTTAGTAGTCAATCGAATTATTTTAGGAGGTGGTTTGCACGGGCAGACGATGGCTGGAGGAGGACATGCAGGTGCTGCTGTTTATGTTGTGCGCCGCCGTCTCCTCGCGATGAAGGCAATGACGCATGAATAGTAAAACAAAACATTTGCGCACATGATATTTTAGACGAAAGAAAATTTTGATTAAACTTCGCGAATGTGGTCGCACCAAATATATTTTTTGTAAGACGTTTTTGATCGACTCGGTCGGATTTTGACTTAATTTTTATTCATTTTTATTTTTTTCACTCCAAATGCCAATAAAATCATCTGGGTCGCACGTATTTAATAGGGTCGGTCGCCAACCGGAAACCAACATATTATTTTGTTAGGCCTAATATTAAGGCCATAGCTTGGAATGCCCTTATATGGATATATTGTGTGAGTCTCATGTGGTCTATAACATAAGACATCTATGATGTCAGACATCGGTCATTTCCATATTTGGGAAAATATTTTGACCACATTTTGTCCAACTTAAACAACCAACCGCAACTCGAATCACACTTGCAAATGAATCGTGTCCTTTGCGAATTCCGTCCTGCGCCCTTTAGGGCGAGGTCGCTTTGGTCTTATTGCGTGCAAGTACTGTAATCGGCTGGGTATGTATGTAGGTGACTGGGCATTTTGAAGACCATAGCCCTGAAACGCCTGGGATTCCGGGAATGTATGTGTGTAGGTGATGATGTCAGCAGAGTTTGGTATATAAGAGCACTCGAAGAGCGAATATAAGAGTGAAGACATTAGGGACATGAGGCCAGCAGCGCACACCTCTTGGCTGCTCTGCTGGCGCACAAGTAGGCCATTGTGTGGCCTGATTGAGTGTGAGGTGCAAGTTGGCACCTTGGCAGAGTGCGGTTTTAGTTATTATTACAATGAAAGCCGTATATGTACATGGCATTGTAGACAAAATCTTATCCAACGACAACAAAATCAGTTAGATTTTTCAGATCCCATTCCATATACGACTTCCAAGTTTGCCCCTGGGTTGGAAACTTGGCCTGGTGGAGAGCTGTGCTTAGAGGAGCTCACTTTACTAGTTTTTAATACAGTGTTTACTGCTGGTTAATGCAAAGGTTAAAATGGAATCTAGATTATGTAGACAGATGCCTGGTCATTGTACACCTGGCATACTATAGTTTGTATAGTTTCAATGTACAGATTATTGATTTTTGATATCATACTGTTTAGACTGATGCTAGGTTCTTTGTTTTACCATGATCCTAGATGACTATTTCTATGCATTTGATGTATTACCTTGTGTTGTCCTTGATAAGTCGCCTTATTGGGAACCTTATACCTAACTATACCTTTCAATACTGGAACCCCTATACTGTACCTAACTATACCTTTCAATACTGGATCCCTATACTGTACCTAACTATACCTTTCAATATGGGAACCCCTATACTGTACCTAACTATACCTTTCAATATGGGAACCCCCCCTATACTGTACCTAACTATACCTTTCAATATGGGAACCCCTATACTGTACCTAACTATACATTTCAATATGGGAACCCCCCTATACTGTACCTAACTATACCTTTCAATATGGGAACCCCCCCTATACTGTACCTAACTATACCTTTCAATATGGGAACCCCCCCTATACTGTACCTAACTATACCTTTCAATATGGGAACCCCTATACTGTACCTAACTATACCTTTCAATATGGGAACCCCCCTATACTGTACCTAACTATACCTTTCAATATGGGAACCCCCCCTATACTGTACCTAACTATACCTTTCAATATGGGAACCCCCCCTATACTGTACCTAACTATACCTTTCAATATGGGAACCCCTATACTGTACCTAACTATACCTTTCAATATGGGAACCCCCCTATACTGTACCTAACTATACCTTTCAATATGGGAACCCCCATACCGTACCTAACTATACCTTTCAATATGGGAACCCCTATACTGTACCTAACTATACCTTTCAATATGGGAACCCCCATACCGTACCTAACTATACCTTTCAATATGGGAACCCCCATACCGTACCTAACTATACCTTTCAATATGGGAACCCCCATACCGTACCTAACTATACCTTTCAATATGGGAACCCCTATACCGTACCTAACTATACCTTTCAATATGGGAACCCCCATACCGTACCTAACTATACCTTTCAATATGGGAACCCCCATACCGTACCTAACTATACCTTTCAATATGGGAACCCCTATACTGTACCTAACTATACCTTTCAATATGGGAACCCCCATACCGTACCTAACTATACCTTTCAATATGGGAACCCCTATACCGTACCTAACTATACCTTTCAATATGGGAACCCCCATCAATATGGGAACCCCCATACCGTACCTAACTATACCTTTCAATATGGGAACCCCTATACTGTACCTAACTATACCTTTCAATATGGGAACCCCCATACCGTACCTAACTATACCTTTCAATATGGGAACCCCTATACTGTACCTAACTATACCTTTCAATATGGGAACCCCCATACCGTACCTAACTATACCTTTCAATATGGGAACCCCTATACTGTACCTAACTATACCTTTCAATATGGGAACCCCTATACTGTACCTAATTATACCTTCGACTCCCGATCCCAACTACATTTGCTGCGTGTACTCCCCATCTCTCTCCTCACTTCCTGTCAGTCTACTGCCCTATCAATAAAGGCATAAAGGCCAAAATCAAACTTTTCTTACCTTGAACATCTGCAGCATCTGGGACAGCCTTCGTGGAATCAGAGGTGGTGTTTGGCCCAGTAGATATCTCTGCTGGGGAAAAATAATATGATTCTGAGGTCTATTTTGAACGCGCAAATAAGAGCAGCTCTTGAGGAAATTCCAGCTTTCACATTAAGAGATGGAGGCGTGACCATTTGCTATTTTGCTAACCCATTTAGACTGGGAACGCATTATTACACATTATTTTGTGCTTTAACTATTGAAAAATAGCAGATATACAAGCTCGCAGCGAGCTTGTAGATCTGCTATTTTTGAAAAATCGCTCACAGCGCAGCACCCTGTGAGCTTGTATATCTGCTATTTCTCAATAGCTAAAGTATAAAATAATTCCAGGCCCCTCCAACTTGGGCCCAACAAGCACTGCTCATACAGTATGAAACAGAGCTGCTACCATTACATGCATCATGAGAACATGTACATGTATATATATATATATATATATATATATATATATATATATATATATATATATATATATTCGAATACCAAATCACTATTCGAGTACTGTACATCATATTCGAATATTCCGATTTTTTTTCTTTATTATTATTATTTTTTAAGCCGTGAAAATATTTCTACAGCAGACATGCAGCTGTGAGCTCTGGTGTTAGTATTTCTCCTAATCCATTCATGTTTGATTGTCGTCAAACTTAAATCCTACCACACTGTAACGGCTAGCCTATGTGATTGATGTGCGGACATATACACGGCTGGCCCGTCACCATAGATGGCACAGTCACTCAGTGTAGGAGGGGAGGGGCACTCCAGAACAAGCAATGCTCATTGCTGACAAAAAGGTGTAATACTTTAGGCTACTTGACTTTCTATTGCTGCTGAGTTTCGTTCCTCTAGTCTTGTCGAGTATATCCAGTTTAGAGGACACCCTTCTCTTTACAGTAGCTCTTTCGGACCGCGCTTCACCGCAACTTGCTTTGATGTCATGCTTCATATTCAACTTTATCTTATCTTATCTTATCCAATAAAGGTACAGGCGTCCATCGTTTTATTTATGATAACGGGTTGAGAGTTTCGCGACATGGATTGGAGTGGAACTGATGATCTTGTAAAGCTTGTGTGTTACTGTATACTGTAGCATGTAATCATAACACATCTTAGCCTTGACTGTTGTATTGGTCGAAACTCAAGTCACACCAGCCTTCATTAACATTGGAATGGGTCTCGGACTCGGTACATATTAATGGTCTGCTAAGTAGCGGAGGTGTCAACGACATGCGTGAATTCATTAACATAACGTGCATCCCATCAAACAATCACTATAATGCCTGGATCTCGATTCCCGAAGCTAAACAATCAACAATACAACACTGCTTGTAATGAAAGAAGGATGGACAGTATAAATGTGGTTGTTGTTGAACATAGATAGGATAGGCTTGAACAGTCATTTTCGGAGTTTTCCTAGTAAAATGAACTCGTTTCTCCTTGCAAGTTTCATCAGCATGCTTATGCTATGTTCAGTCGTAAGACAGTGCAGCATGTCAAAAATAGCAGATCTACAAGCTCACAACGTGTCTATCCCCGACGCATTGTGTATTTGTAGGTCTGCTCTCTGCAGCTTGAGTTCCACATCCACCATGCAGTGGAAACCTCTCACAGCCAATCGATGACTGTTATTTCATGCACCCTGCATTTTGTCCCGCCTACAAAAGTGAACCCGTTAATTGCTCGTTGTTTTCAAGGCTTGCAAAGGAGCGTTTTAATGAGTTATTACATATAGTCGAATACTTGAGGTCGAATAATTTGAATACTAAAAATCACTATTCGTGAATGCCCTAATATATATATATATATATATATATATATATATATATATATATTTTTAAGGCTGGGACTTTAACTGATTCATTGCGATTAATTAATTACAGAAAATTTACGCATTTTAATCGCACTTAGATTTTGCACCACAGAACCTTCAGTTTCGGGCATACCGATCATAGCGATGCACCAACCAAGAAGAGACAACAAACGCAAAGGGAGAAGTAGCCGATCAGAGGGCTTTGCTTGGCCCAGTGGATGCGAAATTTAGATTTAAAAAACGTACTTGTTGATTCACTAGTACAACAAAATGTGTTTTACTTGAAATGCTTCTCAAGTCAAATATCGATGTGCGATTAAAATGTGATTAATTGCGATTAATTAATCACAGAGCCTGTAATTAATTAGATTAACATTTTTACTTGCATCCCAGCCCTAATATATATATATATATATATATATATATATATATATATATATATATATATATATATATATATGTATATATGTATATGTCACGGTTTTAAAGAGAACCAGGGCATTCGAGACGCGGAGCACTCGTGGTGCGGCACGGGGCGGAGCAAGCGGTCGCCAATACAACGTACTCCAGGCGGTGCGCCGCTCTATTGTCCACGACACTGCGAGCGGCTACCGAAGCCCCCCTGTATCCACGAAGCCCAAACGAGTTACGAGGCCCCCCTGGGTCCACGAAGCCCCAAGCGGCGCGAAGGCCAGCGGACCTTGGTCCTGCTCTTCGCCCCCGAGCGCCGCAGGCGCGAGTGGCCGCGAAGAGCGGGCCAGGGCCGCGCGGCCGGCGGAGCGCCGCGCGAGTTACGAAGCCGTGGTGAATGCAATCGTTATATTTATGCCCAGGCCGTAAGGCCTGGGCAAGCGCACGTTAAACGCCCTGTCCAAGTGACTACAATGGAGCTAATGGCTAGGCTAGGCTAGGCTAGGCTAGGCTAGGCTAGGCTAGTAAATAAAGAGTAAACACTTCCGGTCTGCGGCGAGTTCAAAGCGTGACGTAACTCTCTTATCCAGTGGCTGACGTCGCCATCTGGTGGTGATTAGTGTGTGGTGAACTACAAAACGAGCGCTCTTACCGAGGTCTCCCTGAGTTACCCATTTACCCTGTAACATATATATAAAATATCACAATGCGACTCTGTTTACACAATGCTGTACCCCCTCCAACTATATATATTCCCCATTTTCAACAGTTTTTATTTTATTTGTGACACTTACTTTGGCAATGTAAACGTCTGTTTTCTCATGCCAACAAAGCTCCTTTGAATTGAATTGAATTGAATTGAATTGAATTGAATTGAATTGAATTGAATTGTGTGGCCTGCTCGACAGAGTGCAGTGCAGTTCTAGTTGCGACCGTAGGTCGCATTTACTACCAAAACCTCCACCGGCTGTCTGTCTGTCAGTGAGTGAGTCAGTCAGTCAGTCACACTTTTGCCCTGCTCATATCTCCACAACCGTTGCCCCCATCCATGCCAAATTTTGCACACACACTCCTTGACTGCCAAACTACAACCTCCAAGGACCCCCGGAGCCCCAGGGACCCCCAGGTCCCTGGGGGACCCCCAGATGTAAAAAAATGACCAAATGTGCTCACACGTCACACGTCACACTTTTTCCCTGCTTATATCTCCACACCCGTTGACCCGATCCATGCCAGATTTTACACACACACTCCTTGCCTGCCAAACTACAACCTCCAAGGACCCCCGGAGTCCCTGGGGGACCCCCAGATGTAAAAAATGACCAAATGTGCAAAAATGACCAAATGACCACCCCAACGGGGCTGCTCACAGGGAATTCCCGGGGACCACCGACTCCTGGTGCTCCAGAACGGATGCAAAAGTGGTGGCGCCCCCAGTGGAGGACCCCCTGCCACTGCAGCGCACATAAAATGCCGTAACTCGGGCTAGGAGCGTCCGGGAGAGCCGGGGCCGGTACCTATTCGTCCGCCAAGGCAACGCGGAGACCCCACACCTCATTTCTCACACGGCCCTATTCTAGCGCCACCTTCAGGACGATTTTTAAAACACATTTTTGGACACTGCTCCTACAGTTTTTGCCCTAAAATCACGAATATCACTACACAGCATGTCTACACTCATGTCATCAACATGGATCAAGAAGATTTTGGAAAAACACATTTTTGCCCTATTTGTGGAGATAAGCCACCTACGGTCGCTTATCTCCCGATTAGGGAGTCTTACTGGTTATTATTATAATGAAAGCTGTATATGTACATGGCGTTGTAGACAAAATCTTATCCAACGACCACAAAATCAGTTTGATTTTTCAGATCCCATTCCATGTACGCCTACACAGTTTGCGGGCCCTGGTGGAGACCTGTGCTTAGAGGAGCTCACTTTCATAGTTTTTGATACAGTGTTTACTGCTGGTTAATAAAAAGGTTAAAATGTGATCTAGATAGCATGTTATGTAGACAGATGCCTGCTCATTGTACACCGGATATCCTATAGTTTGAATAGTTTCAATGTACAGGGACTGTACAGATTATCCTAGTTGACTATTTCTATGCATTTGATGTATTACCTCGTGTTTTCCTTGATAAGTCGCCTTATTGGGAACCCCAATACCTAACTATACCTTTCAATACTGGAACCCCTATACTGTACCTAACTAGTCCCCCCAGGAATCCGCGGAGAAAAATTCTTAATTCCGCGGAGAACAATCCTGATTCTGCGGAATTCTGTGGTGAACAATTCTTGATTCCGCGGACATTAAAAAACAACCTAAAATGACCAGTTATCAAGCTAAAAATGATATAGTTCTAATAATCAAGTGAAATAGCTATGAAAATAGCTACAATTAATTTTAATTAGTGGTTAGAATAATCAAATAATCATTTTTGAGAATATAAATCTAATATTAAATCTATTCTTTTTTTTAATTGTTATTGTTTTTAATAATTACTTTCTGTTGCAAAGACTATATTGTCATGCAAACCCTGCCCATAGTAACCACATTTTAGAGGATAGCCTATAGAGGAACTATAGTTCAGGACACAGTTTCTGTCAGGAACGAATGTGGGACCGGACCAATACAGCGTCAGTGCAACCAGCAGGAGGGAAGCTAAGCTATTCCCCCAGGCCCTGTATGAGGTGGCCACTGGCCAGACCATGTACACATCGTTTTATAATAGTAGTAATGACTACTCCCGCCGCTCTGCTGCCACTCGCGACCGTTATTCTACGGACGTCAGAAAAGTCCGCGAATGGCCGAGAAATCCGCGGGTGGTCCATGTATAGCATGCGTGAGTGCGTCTTTCTCACCATGTGAGGCTGTGAGCCAATATAAACAGTCAGACGATGTGCCTAGTTCCTAGTCCATTAAAAATCAGCACCATCCGCTCTGGTATCGTCACCACACACACGAGTCACAGCACATGAATGCATGCCACGTCAAACAAAGCCATTTCCGTTTCCGTATCCGGCACGAGGATCGGCTAGGCTGTGAGTCTTGTCCGTCTATATCACCGCGACATCTAGCGGCCGTGATGAAAACTACATGTAAAATGTAATATTCTGCTCCTCGTCTGCGGACTACTATGATATCCGCGGGAGGCTCTGATATCCGCGGAGGGCTTCGATTTCCGCGAAAAATTCCGTGATCGCGGAATCGCGGATTCCTGGGGGGACTACAGCTTTCAATACTGGAACCCTTATACTGTACCTAACTATACCTTTCAATATGGGAACACATTTTGGGCTTTGTTGTTGCTATGTACAGTATATTGTAACATACATTTTAGAAGCAGGTAAGGTTTTGAGAATTGGCCTCAGGTCTAAATGAATAAGAGTGTCTGCTCAATGCTGATGAGATTGCACATTTTACTGCAATCTATCAATATTTTCTCATTTTTTGTATTCTTTATGCACTGTAAAATAAAGCTATACAAACTCCTTTCCTGAATATTCTGTGTTTTAAAATGGAAACACATTGGGAATGTAAATGGGTTCATTTTGGTTAAGACCCGGTCCAGGCGCATACCACGTAGGCTCAGTGTAGCATGACAGTGTGTCGCTGGTTCGACTCCCGATCCCAACTACATTTGCTGCGTGTCAGTCCCCATCTCTCTGCCCACTTCCTGTCAGTCTACTGTCCTATCAATAAAGGCATAAAAGCCTAAAAATATACTTTAAAAGAAAAAAAAATGGCAATGACAAATCAAGGTTTTATGTCACCTCTCTTACCTTGAACATCTGCAGCATCTGGGACAGCATTCATGGAATCAGAGGTGGTGTTTGGCCCAGTAGATATCTCTGCTGGGGAAAGAAAATAAGATTCTGAGGTCTATTTTGAACGCGCAAATAAGAGCAGCTCTTAAGGAAATGCCGGCTTTCCGGCAAGCAGAGTTGCAGTCTTACACACTTCTCTGTGCTTCCACCAGAGCAGCCACCTACCCAAATTAAAACAATTATAACTGTTCGACCAGTTAGGCGTAATATACCAGCTGGACAAGGATCTGTGCAAACAAACCTAGTACAGATCAAAACCAACGCAGTAATGCCAGTAAATATAAATATTAAGTGTGGGCTCCTGAACATTAGATCTTTAAGCAAAAAAGGTGTAACAGTAAATGAAATAATATCGGACAATCACCTTGATGTTTGCTGTCTTACAGAGACATGGCTGAGTGGGCTCGACTATGTCAGTCTCAATACAGCCACCCCGCCAAGTCACACTAATACACATATTCCTCGTGACACAGGACGGACAGGAGGTGGAGTTGCAGCCATCTTCAGCTCCAGTTTGGCTATTAGTCCAGGAGCCAAACCTACTTACAAGTCATTTGAAAGCCTAGTTCTTAATCTTTCACATCCAAGCTGGAAATCATCACAGCCACTATTATTTGTCACAGTGTACCGCCCACCTGGCGCCTACACTCTATTTCTATCTGAATTCTCAGAATTCCTGTCAAGTCTGGTCCTCGCCTCTAATAAGATTATTGTAAATGGGGATCTGAACGTACACATTGATGTAGAAACTGATAGCCTTGGTAAGGCATTCAGTTCATTAATCGACTCTATCGGTTTCTCCCAGTGTGTAGATAAACCTACACACATTGCCAACCATACCCTTGACCTTGTTTTGGTGTATGGCATTGAAATCGAACATCTCATGGTCTTCCCACATGATAAGGAACTCTCCGATCACTATTTGATCACTTTTGAGTTCACACTATTGGACTACCCACCATTGGACACACATGTCCTTGGTAGAAGTCTATCCGATAAAGCTATAAATAAATTCAAGGAAAAATTGCCATTAGCCATTAGTCCAATATGCTCCAACCAAGTTGAAGATATGTATACTTATAGTCCCTCTCAGACTGATCACCTTGTTGACAGTGTCACAAGCTCGCTTCTTACGACACTTGATTCTGTTGCTCCTCTTAAAAAGAAGGTAATAAAGCAACAGAGGTTAGCCCCTTGGTATAACAATGAAACCAGAAGCCTTAAGCGAGCCTCGCGCAAACTGGAAAAAATATGGCGCTCAGCCAAACGGGACGAATCCTGTATAGCATGGCAGAATAGCCTTAAGCTATATAGAAGGGCCCTTTGCAATGCCCGAACTGCCTACTATTCATCCCTAATAGAGGAAAATAAAAACAATCCCAAGTTCCTTTTTGACACCATAGCCGGGCTGACAAAAGGCCGTGACTCTGTGAAACAGCGTATTCCGCTAACTCTCAGTAGTAATGACTTCATGGGATTTTTTAATGATAAAATCAAGAAAATCAGAGATCAAATCGATGATCTACTGCTTTTGTCTCCTACTGGTCCACATGTGGCCTCGGGAGTGGCTTTGCAGCCTAGTGTGTACTTGGACAGTCTCTCCCAAATCGAGCTCTCTGAATTCACCTCGATTATCACTTCCTCCAAGTCAACGACCTGTCTCCTCGATCCAGTCCCCACTAGATTACTTAAGGAGGTCCTGACCCAGATCGGTCCTTCCTTACTCAATATGATAAATATCTCTCTTGTGACAGGCTATGTGCCACAGTCCTTTAAGGTAGCAGTAATCAAACCTCTTCTCAAAAAGCCTACTCTCGATCCATGTCTTTTAGCTAACTATAGACCTATATCGAATCTCCCGTTCCTCTCTAAGGTCCTTGAGAAGGCAGTTGCCAAGCAGTTGTGTGACTTTTTACAACACAACAATTTATTTGAGACTTTCCAGTCAGGTTTCAGAGCACACCATAGCACTGAGACAGCACTTGTGAAAGTAACAAATGATATCCTGATCGCGCTGGATAACGGACTCCTCTCCGTGTTAGTTTTGCTGGATCTTAGTGCCGCTTTTGACACTATCGACCACCATATTCTGTTACAACGACTAGAGCACCTGGTTGGTATTAGGGGTACCGCACTGGGATGGTTCGAGTCCTATCTGTCGGACAGATCTCAGTTTGTAAACGTTAATGATACATCCTCATTACGTGAAAAGGTCAGATACGGAGTCCCACAAGGCTCTGTGCTTGGACCAATACTATTCACCCTATATATGCTTCCTCTGGGTGAAATCATTAGAAAACATTCTATACACTTCCATTGCTATGCAGATGACACTCAATTATATCTGTCAATGAAGCCAGATGAAACGGATCAACTGGCTAATCTGCAAGCATGTCTCAAAGACATAAAGAGTTGGATGACCAGTAACTACCTACTCCTCAACTCTGACAAAACAGAAGTTATCGTCCTGGGCCCTAAGCACCTAAGGGACAAACTGGCAGATAGGAACTTTGCTCTGGATGGCATTACCGTGGCCTCTAAGGCCGCTGTGAAGAATCTGGGGGTTACGTTTGATCAAGATATGTCTTTTCATTCTCACATCAAGCAAACCTCAAAGATTGCCTTCTTCCATCTGCGTAGCATTGCTAAAGTGAGGCGCATCCTGTCTCAAAGTGATGCAGAAAAACTAGTCCATGCATTTGTTACCTCTAGGCTGGACTACTGCAACTCAGTACTATCAGGCTGCCCAAGTAAGTCTCTGAACAGCCTACAGCTAGTCCAGAATGCTGCCGCTCGTGTATTGACAGGAGCCAGAAGAAGTGATCATATCACTCCTTCCCTGGCATCTCTACACTGGCTCCCGGTTAAATACAGAATTGAATTTAAAATTCTCCTCCTCACATACAAAGCATATCACGGTCTGGCACCGCAGTACCTCGAAGAGCTCATTGAGCCTCGCAGTACTGCTAGACCGGTGCGTCCACAATATGAAAACATGCTTGTCATTCCCAAAAAAATACCTAAGGCCAGAACAGGAGCCAGAGCTTTTAAGTATCAGGCACCTCAGTTGTGGAACCTCCTCCCAGTCTCTGTCCGTGTGGCAGACACACTTTGTGTTTTTAAGACTAGATTAAAAACGTTTCTCTATGATAAAGCCTATAATTAGGTTCGTTCGTTCGTTCGTTCGTCGCTTGTTCGTTCGCTGCTTCGTTCGTTCGTTCGTTGCTTTGTGTCGATCAATTCGGAGGACTCGCTCCTCCGCGGCTGGGGCGTCGCAGGCTCTCCGGAGCCTTCGTCCCCTTAAGTACAGACCGTTGCTTCGTTCGTTCGTTCGTTGCTTCGTTCGTTCGTTCGTTCGTTCGTTGCTTCGCTTGTTCGTTGCTTCGTTCGTTCGCTGCTTCGTTCGTTCGTTCGTTCGTTGCTTCGTTCGTTCGTTCATTCGTTGCTTCGCTCGTGCTTCGTTCGCTTGTTCGTTCGTTGCTTCGCTCGTTGCTTCGTTTGTTCGTTCGTTCGTTGCTGACTAAATTACCTCCCTCAGGCTGTCCGGGTGCATGTTGGGACCAGTGGCCGGGCTGGCAAAAGGCCGTGGCTCTGTGAGACAGCGTACAGTCACTCCTAATCCCAACCTACAAAGTCACTGGGTTGGGCTGAATAATGGGTCAGAGGGGAGGGGGAACCCTCCTCCCTCTCTTCCCCCTTTTGGTTGTGTGGGTTTGTGTCACATCATTGCAATTGTAACTAGCACTGTGCCTGCCATTATAAGGCCTGCCACTAATTCGAACTCCGGGGATCATCCCCGGAGTTTCTTTTCTGTCTCCCACTCCACAGTTCCAGTTCCTGGAAACTCGACAACCTAAATACCTAAAACTCGACAACTCAGCTGCTGGGATTGCTACTAAAACCCGACTACTCAGCTGCAGACCAAGAGTGTGACCCCGGACCAGGCCTCCATGAAGCACACCTGTGGACCTGCCTGGATCTCTCTGTGTCTATCTCTTGTTCTCTCTTTGTTCCTTACTGTCCCCCCGACTCGGTCGAGGCAGCACGGCTGTCCACCCCAGAGTCAGGATCTGCCTGACGTTTCCTCCTCCTTAAGAGGGGGTTTTTCGTTACCATTGTAGCAAATTGCTTGCTCAGGGTGGGGGCCTCGGGCCTGTGAGGTATCCACTCGAGTTCTCTCGGGGGGGTACCTCACAGGTACAGGTTCTGCTCGGGTTCTCTCTCTCCTCCCCCCACCCCCCCTACCCTTACCTCCCCCTCCCCTCCCCTTCCCCTCCCCCTACACACGCGTGCGCATGCAGCGCCTGTGTGTGTGTGTGTGCGTTCGTTCGTTCGTTCTTGTACATACGCATGCGGGACCTGTGTATGTGTTTGCGTGTGCCCCTTGTTGTCTTTCCCTTGTCTCTCCCTTGTTTCTCCCTCTCTCCTCTCTCTCTCTCATGGCTCTTTAGCCTTTGTAAAGTGTCTTGAGATAACTTGTTATGATTTGACACTTTAATAAAATTGAATTGAATTGAATTGAATTTCTTCTTTCGTGTATCATCATCCTTGATGATTGGTTGACAACATTTTATTTCACAAGATTGCTTGTTACTTAGGGGAGGCCATGGGGCTGGCTGTCGTCTTCTACCCTTGCTGACGTCGGCTTAGGCAGGGTTTGAACCACTCACCTTCCGCATGAAGGGCATATGCACTAACCACTACACCAACGTCGCGCCCATGCCGGCTTTCACATTAAGAGATGGAGGCGTGACCATTTGCCATTTTGCTAACCCATTTAGACTGGTAACGCATTATTACACATTATTTTGTGCTTTAACTATTGAATAATAGCAAATATACAAGCTCGCAGCAAGCTGGTAGATCTGCTATTTTTCAATAGCTGAAGTATAAAATAATTCCAGGCCTCTAGTAACTCAGTCCCACTTTTCCCCCCCTTGTGAAACCCCTGCCATTGTATGCCCATTCATGGAGAGCCCTGATGTCATCAATATTAAGACCATAGCTTGGAATGCCCATATATGGACATATTGTGTGAGTCTCATGTGGTTTATAACATAAGACATCTATGATGTCAGACGTCAGTCATTTCCATTTTTGGGGAAATAATTAGGGCGTCTTACTGGTCGCAACGCAATATCCGACGCTCCATGTAGGCAACTTGGCCTGGAGGAGACCTGTGCTT
This sequence comes from Nannobrachium achirus, assembly GCF_963921795.1. Lineage (NCBI taxonomy): Eukaryota > Metazoa > Chordata > Actinopteri > Myctophiformes > Myctophidae > Nannobrachium > Nannobrachium achirus. The sequence continues at coordinate 58,501,648 of NC_137817.1, read as the reverse complement.
AGAGGAGCTCACTTTCTACCTATGATCCTAGATGACTAACTACCAGTAAGAGTTCCTAATGGGGAGATAAGCGGCTGCCAGGTCGCTTATCTCCGTCTGCAAAAAGCAACCTCATGGTGGCGCTAGAAGAGGGGCATGTGAGAAATCAGGGGCGGAGGTTGTGCTTTGCCAGCCAATGAGTGTGTGTGCAAAGTTAGGCATGGACAGGGGCAACGGTGACGGAGATAAGAGTAGGGCCAAAAGTGTGACGTGATGAACAGACAGAGGGACAGACTGATGGACTGACCGGTGGAGGTTTTCATAGTAACTTGGTGATTTTTTTACTGTAAAATAATTCTATACCAACTCATTTTCTGAGTATTCTGTGTTTTAACATGCAAAAACATTGGGATTGTAAATGGACAAAGACAAAACAAGGTCTTACAATCTCACTACTCTCACCTTGAACATCTGTAGCATCTGGGACAGCCTTCTCGGAACCAGAGGTGGTCTTCGGCCTAGTAGACATCACTGCTAGGGAAAGAAATACGATTCTATGACACACCAATACATGTTCTATCTAAATGGACACAAACTGAGCCACTGAGATAGAAACAACAAGGGGTTTAAAACACATTAAACGTTTGTAATGATGAGTATTTAATGTTCATAACTATACAGTAGACGTTTTAATCCTAAAAACATTCTCCATTCTGGAACAAACATTTGCTAAAATAACAGGGCCAGACTGGAACATGAATTCAGCCATAGCATCTTTGCCCAGACCAGCCCACCACAACCAGCGCAAACGAACATAGAAGATCTACAAGCCCACAGCGCATCGAGGCAGCGGAGCGTTGTGGACTGTTAAATGTTTGGGTGGGACTCCTGGGGCGCAGTAGCCTGCGATTGGACTACTAGGCCAGTATTCAGATGATAGACAAGCCAGTGGGCCAATCATGTGATGTCTCTCTGCTCTGTGGGCCGGTGCTACTGAAGGATTGTCCCTCTCCACTTAGTGGATGCCCAGCCCAAAGATTACTGTAACTATTCTATTTTCTTATTTTATTTTTATTTATTTTTTGCCCACAGGCCCAGTTGTATGCCAGATGCTCAGTTCACCCCTCAGTTTAGCATTGTGTCTCTAAATACAATGGCATGCCCTGAGGCCAGAGTGGCCTGAATGCCTCAGCTTATGCAGGTCTGATGTTCCAACTATTGAGTCAGAAAAGACAACAGGCGTGTGTAAGAATTATCCTGATATTAGAATTATTACATTAGTGTTTAGTAAGGTAATTAACTGTTATTACAGCAGGAAAGATAACCCACAACTCAAATGACAAAAAAGTATCAAAACAACTAATGCTTAGTGTTCTTCTCACAACTGGAATGTAGATACAGTATATTCAAACACAAGAAGAATGTACTTGTGTGGGTAAAGCGAGTACACCAGAACAAAATGTTTCAAGGAAGCTGCTTTTGATCCTGATTAAAACCTTCTATTTGATGATTGCCTTGCTGTCCTGCACCTTCCCTAAATACCGGTACATGTACAGTATAGCTGTGCACACAATCTCCTCTTTGAACTTTCTCCCAGGCCGAAAGCAAACATTAACCACGCGCCTGAAGGGGAATTCTCCCTTTGGCCAGGGAGACTTCACTTACCTTTTGATACGTCTTGAAACCTCTCCAGTAGATCATCCCTGTGGATGTTCTTCAGGACTTTCACCATGATCATTGATGCCTGTAAAAGGGTGGGTAAAATAAGCCTTGGCTTCAGCCTACAACTGTTTGGTACATAAGATGTACAGTATTTATGTATGTATTCTTTTTTCTCTTTTAAATAGACCAAAATAAAGATTTACTACTACTACTACCTGACTGGGATAGGTGCACACGATCAGACAAGCAATGGTCTTCTTGTTATTCTTCTCCAGAAGGCGCTGTGGAATTGGAATGAGGCCTTCAAGGGTATCAGGGTGTCCCAAATGAACCTTGAAATCCTCGAACTCCTTGGCCTTCAGCTTCTTCAGAGTTTTCAAGATGTGTCGCACTGCAATTTACCAAGTATTTTCTTATTTTTTGTAATCTTAATGCACTGTAAAATAATGCTATACAAACTCATTTTCGGAATAGTCTGTGTTTTAAAATGCAAAAACATTGAGATTGTAAACATGTTAATTTAGGAAAGACAAATCAATATCTTACAATCTCACTTCTCTTACCTTGAACATCTGTAGCATCTGGGACAGCCTTCTGGGAACCAGAGGTGGTCTTTGGCCTAGTAGACATCTCTGCTGGGGTAAAAAAAACAAGATTCTATGACACACCAATACATGTTCTAAATGGACACAAACTGAGCCACAGAAATAGAAACAACGAGGGGTTCAAAAACACATTAAGTGTTTGTCATGATGAGTATTTAATGTTTAACCATGTCTCTATTCTGGAGCAAACATTTGCCAAAATAGCCAATCTACAAGCAAATAACGGCACAAAGCCCCCAGAGACCTTTTTGGATAGAGAATCTCTAATCTAATCTCATATAATGTTCCGCCCAGGATATGGATGCTGGGGTTCAAGTGGTTAATCAGTATATTGAAGACATCTATTCATAGTGTCAGCTCACCTTTAGACACTCCTTGAATCGTTGATGAACTTGACATTGGTGGGCCAGCGTCTGCAGCCTCTGATGTTCCAACTATTGAGTCAGAAAAGTCAATGGACGTGTGTAAGAAACCTGGCAGTAATTATCTTGATATTAAAATTATTACATTAGTGTTTAGTAAGGAAATAACTGTTATTGCAGCAGGAAAGATAACCCACCACTCAAATGACTAAAAAGTATCAAACAACTATAATAATGCATAGCGTTCTTCTCACAACTGGAATGTAGATACAGTATATTCAAACACAAGAAGAATGTACTTGTGTGGGTCAAGCGAGTACACCAGTACAACATGTTTCCAGGAAGCTGCTTTTGATCCTGATTAAAACCTTCTAGGTCTATGATTATTGTCTTGAAGGGGAAGGGAAATCTCCCTTTGGCCAGGGAGACTTCACTTACCTTTTGATACGTATTGAAACCTCTCCAGTAGATCATCCCTGTGGATGCTCTTCAGGATTTTCACCACAATAATAGTTGCCTGAAAAAGGTAAGGAAAAATAAGCCTTGGCTTCATCCTGCACCTTTTGTGCATAAGCTGTATGTATGTATTTTTTCTTCTCTCTTTTAAATGGACTGAAATAAAGATTTACTACTACTGATACCTGACTGGGATAGGTGCACACAATCAGACCAGCAATGGTATTCTTGTTAAACTTCTCCAGAAGCCTCTTTGCGATTGGATTTTGGCCTTCGAGAATATCAGGGTGTCTCAAATGAACCTTGAAATTCTCGAATTCCTTGGCCTTCAGCTTCTTCAGAATTTTCAATATGTGCTCCTGAAGTAAATCCATGGTTGGTTCCTGGTACAAACAGAGAATGTTAAAATCTCAGCTACGTATTATATAAAATTGTGTTGCAGATTAAACATTTTCATAGATTTCTGAGACAGCTTAGACTTGTTTGACAGCACTGTCATCATGTTGGAGTAATGTGTGTTTTCAGACATTTAACCACTTGAACCGTCAAATACTTTAGTCTGCTCTTCTTTTCCCTCTACAAACCTCTTAGCCAAAAATAGCCGATCTACAAGTTTATAATGCCTCACAGCGCGAGGCGTTGTAAGTTTGTAGATCTGCTATTTTTGGCTAGCGTCGTAAGCTTGTAGATCTGCTATTTTTGGCTAATGTTCCACTCAGAATCAGGATGCTAGGGTTCAAATGGTTAATGTAAAAAACATGATCCTATCACACAAAGATTTGGCGCTCCCCTGTAGTAACTCTGAGGAACCCCTAGGGGTCCCGGACGCCCTGTTGAAGACCCCTGCTCTAAAGCTGTGTTCACACTGAAAGATAAATGATCTTTATTCTCTAAAGCTGTGTTCACACTTAAATATACAATAATTATCTTTATTCTCTAAAGCTGTGTTCATAATGATCGTTCTAGTCGCTTGAATGGCTTCACTTTGGTGTCTGGGTTCAACTAATGTCACTCTTCATGCATGCTGTCAATCACTATACAGTACATACTATGGAAACCGCACAGATATGATGTATTTATTTTTTCCCCAAAAATAAAAAAAATACATACCATGTATAGGCTCTGTTTGCGTGAATGGGTTTTCCCCATTTTGATGTCTTCCTCGTTGCTTCTTCTGTTGACAAGTGACAACAATTACAATGATATTTATGCTGACTGTGTTTATACAGTATACTTTATGCCTGCAGTACATTTAATGGAATATTTGCGACCGTCAGGTCGCAGTTTAGTATCAAAACCTCCACCGGCCGTCCGTCCGTCGGTCACACGTCACACGTCACACCTTTGCCCTGCTCATATCTCCGCATCAGTATGACATCACACTGCTTGGTGTGTGCCGTCAGGGTCATTTGTGTACGGTGTGATGTCATACTGATGTCAGCAGTGTGATGTCATACTGATGTCAGCAGCTATGTCTCTATATATGGAGTTATATGTTGTTCGTGTCCAAATATGGGGCTTGTGAGGTCAGACTTAGTGAGATTCGTCGGTTATCTCCATATATGGAGGGAGAACCAGCTTATGAGCCGATGAGTTGTGTCAGAGTCGAGATCCTGCTTGCATCTAATCTGTCGGTAGATAATGCCGGTCTTATATAAGGGTCATTTGTGTACGGTGTGATGTCATACTGATGTCAGCAGTGTGATGTCATACTGATGTCAGCAGCTATGTCTCTATATATGGAGTTATATGTTGTTCGTGTCCAAATATGGGGCTTGTGAGGTCAGACTTAGTGAGATTCGTCGGTTATCTCCATATATGGAGGGATGTGTTGGTTATCTCCATATCTGGAGATTCAACCTTCAACGATTTTGACATCTTGTTACTAATCTGTCGGTAGATAATGCCGGTCTTATATAAGGGTCATTTGTGTACGGTGTGATGTCACACTGATGTCAGCAGTGTGACAGGAGATAAGCGACCAACGGTCGCTTATCTCCCGATTAGGGAGTCTTACTGGTATTATTATTATTGCGACCGAATGTCGCAGTTTACTTTGAGAAACGTCACAGCTTGTCCTTGTGTAGGCGCGTACACATTTTTACAGTCTATGGGTTTGCCGCTCTGACATCATGCTCTGGCTTCACTGTGATGTCACACTAACAGAATCCCTTTTATGCCCATATATGGAGTTCCCTGATGTCATCAATATTAATGATGTCCTGTAAGAGAGATCCCTGTGATGCCAGGGAGAACAAATCCCTTTTATGCCCATAAATGGATATATGGAAATCCCTGTGATCCTGATGTCCACATCACTGTCGCCCTGAGGCGTCTTACTAGTTATTATTATTATTATTACCCAATTAAATACAATATAAAACAGAGTTGCATGGATTGTACACAGAACTCACCAAGTCAAAATGTGTGTAAAATCCACATCGATGGACAGCAATTGAGACAACTTTTAAAAGAGAGAGAGAGAGAGAGAGAGAGAGAGAGAGAGAGAGAGAGAGAGAGAGAGAGAGAGAGAGAGAGAGAGAAGAAAGGTGATCATGATTATGAAGTTAAATGATCACTGTAACAGGATGCTTAATGTAGAACAATGTAGAAGATGTATTCTTACTTAGTGGCTCTGAAACTCCTCAATAGCAACGTCCTGAGAGAGAGAGAGAGAGAGAGAGACAAAAGAGAGACAGAGAGAGAGAGAAAGATACGCAACATGAGTGTCTTTCCACTGGAATACAGTTCGCTGCATTGTCTTTTTTGATTTATTGAATACTTTATTAGTCAGAAATGTAAAACACCAAGGTACAGTAATGCCTCGTGCACAACATAGAAGCCAAGCTAGTTAATCAGCATGGTAATTCAATGTAATCTGAAACCAGCTTTTAAAATGGCCATGCTTGAAAAAAAGTATGGAAATAAAAAGCTTGCTTTATTTCTTACTAGACCTCAGTTTTGAAGCTTTGTTTTTTGTTCAGACTGGAAGCAGCTTGCTTTTTTGCCTAGCCAATCAGAGCACAGCATGATCTGAGTCGGCGGGGATTCAGCAGCCCCCCCAAAAGTCAACTCGTCTGACCACAGACACGGAGATGAAGAAATGGCGACATATATAGATATTTTTAGTGAGTTACTAGGGCCCAAGGTGGAGGGGCCCTAGTAACTTTAGCTATTGAGAAATAGCAGATATACAAGTTTGTAGATCTGCTATTTTTGAAAAGTCGGGAAAATGTGTGAAAATCTTTGAATTATGTAGGCTAGGCCCTATTTTTTAAACGAACATTGCTTCTGGGGGGTCCCTGGAACTAAATATTTTTGAGATGGGGGTCCGTGGCCAAATACATATCATCTTGGGGGTCCTTCACATGAAAAAGTTTGAGCACCACTGACATGGAAACATAGGTTTCTTGCACACATTTCACGATTTAAAAAAAATAGCAGATATACAAGCTTGCAGCGCTGCACTCGGTGCCGCGCTGTGAGCTTGTATATCTGCTATTTTTCAATAGTTAACGTTCATGGGGGGCTCGCAGTGAATCCTTGTACCCAGGGCCCAGAATGTGGTGTGACGCCCCTGGCTACAATCTATTTAGGTTTGTTTCGCTGGCGTATGTAAACAGACTGCAACGCATGACGTAACTTCCGTTAACCGCAACACTTCCGCAACTTCCAGTGTCTACAGGTTCATGCCATTCGAAGCGATACACACGGATTCCCTTGGTCCCCGATGCATATGCACCAGAGCCGGTAGGTCCACAACTTTAAATAAACCAGTATCATTCCATGTCCAAGGACAATACATCCACATTTAAAGGCTCATCACATATCTCACATAATTCCTCACATATATTATCAAATAATGACTCACATCACATAGACCCAATTTCCCACTTTACCCTAATCCACTCTTAAAGCATTCAGATAATCAGGTGTGATTGAGCAATGAGCATGCTCCCTACATTGGAGGTAATTAACTCAATGACAATACATCAATGACAAACAATATATCAATAGAAAAACATTCTCTGTTACAAGCTATACAGCGCAACTCAAACTTGCATGGTGAAACCTGTGTGGTAGTCCGGCTGTCAGCTTAGCATTTATGCTAAGTTGGTATCATAGGTATGATATTTGGTATATAGTTTTTTTTATTGGCCTAAAATGTTGTCTATATATATACGTTCATGAAACCACCTGCTGACGGCCTGTCAGCATTGAGCAATTTCTTTTATAGGGGGTAAAAGTTTGGGCCCATCACTTACTATAGGCCTACACTATACTATACCCCTAAAGAAATCTGCTTTAAGTAGCATGTGAGGGGTCAAACTAGGGGTTTATAATTATTCTGAATCCATTGCAAGCATTTGTTTTGCATGAAAAACTTCCTTGGGCTTAAAAAGCCCCCCAAGAAATTTGTGAAAAGTGATCACTCATCACTAAACCATATTTTTGTTTGTCTGTTTTTAGGCCAATGCTTGCAATGGATTCAGAATAATTATAAACCCCTAGTTTGACCCCTCAGGCCCTCACATGCTACTTAAAGCAGATTTTTGGGGGTATTTCTTTCCTTTTATGTATAGTGTATAGTAAATGAATGGGCCCCACACTTTTACCCCCATAAAAGAAATTGCTCAATGCTGATAGGCGGTCAGCAGGTGGATTCATGACTGTATGTATATAGACAATATTTTAGGCCAATAAAAAAAATTATATACCACATTCCATACCCCACCTCAGCCCCGACAAAAGTGATGACTCATCACAAAATCATATTTTTGTGCGTCTGTTTTTAGGCCAAGGAATGTTTTTCATGCCAAACCAATGTTGCAATGGATTCAGAATAATTATAAACCCCTAGTTTGACCCCTCACATGCTACTTAAAGCAGATTTTTGGGGGGTATTTTTTTCCTTTATAGTATAGTGTATAGTAAGTGATGGGCCCAAACTTTTACCCCCTATAAAAGAAATTGCTCAATGCTGACAGGCTGTCAGCAGGTGGTTTCATGAACGTATATATATAGACAACATTTTAGGCCAATAAAAAAAACTATATACCAAATATCATACCTATGATACCAACTTAGCATAAATGCTAAGCTGGCAGCCGGACTATGGTGAAATAATTGCAGTTTAAAATGGGGGAAAAACACCAGTCAAGTAGTTAGTGGCAAGGTGAATTGCCACAGCCGTCTCCCTAGAGACCACAGGCAGCGGTACCGAAAAAGCGTCTTGTTAAGTTATTTAACAGCTTGTTTTAACATTGTGTTATTATTTTGTATCCAGAAATAGGTTATGTAGTAACTAAAGGCGTAATTCTCACCTACAGACATTATTTAGATTATATATTTTCGAATGCGCTCCTGTTAAAAGGACCAGTCCTGTTTTGTCTCAAACAAAGCAGATTGACCAGCGTAGAGTTGAGTGACACGCCCATTTATTGATGAAAAAAAAACTGCTTGGTTTTGACCAAGCTGCATGTTTTTTTATGCTTGCTTTTTTAGCTTGGCTTTTCATAATAGTCTACTTGCCAGCCCATAGAGCCCCATTGTGAACCCGGACATGTTGAGTACACCAATGTTTTATGTTAGAAATGTTGAGTATGGGTCCCCAGCATTTAGAAACTGCCGGATGCTAACTTGCATATGTTGAGCAATTTTCATAATTTCCATAATTAGCTTTAATTAGCATAGTCACCTATAATAATGGAAAATATGTCAAAAACTGATTGGCCGATTTGAACAATATTGGAGTGGTTTTGGGGGTTATTGAGGATGCTGAATCCATTTCTGACATTTTCTAAATTTAAAATGGCCGTTTTAAACCGGAAATGGCCATATACCAACTTAAATTGGGATGATTTTGATACTTTTTTGTTGATTTTCCAAATGATGATGTGACTATTTTTGATAGGCTATTGTGGAAGTCCTTGTTCTAATAATTAGTGTAGATTTTCTATATTTTGCTTTTGAAATGCAGATAATATAAGCATATAAATAACCACATTTATAATTTAATTCATTATCAAAATCAACCAAAAAGTATCAAAATCATCCCAATTTAAGTTGGTATAGGACCATTTCCGGTTTAAAACGGCCATTTTGAATTTAGAAAATGTCAGAAATGGATTCAGCATCCTCAATAACCCCCAAAACCACTCCAATATTGTTCAAATCGGCCAATCAGTTTTTGACATATTTTCCATTATTATAGGTGACTAGGGGAGAGCGGGGTAAACTGAGACACTTTTTACATTTGCTCCCCTCTAGGCGAACTAAAAGATATATCAGTAAAAATGTACACATTTCCCAGTAATTTTGGATGTTTCCTAACAATGGAAGATATCAGAACATATTCAAGACAAAAGGCAGAGAAAATATGATTGTTTTAAAAAAAGTGGTCTGAGACAGACCAGAGAAATCAACGGGGTAAAGTGATCCACTCACTTTTTTCACTTTAAAACTACCATAAAAACACAAAAACCCGGTTAACCGGGTTAAATATGCGCAATACAAAAATGTACATAGCAGACATTCTTTTAATAGGCTTTGTCCTGTCATTTCCACCCATGTGTCAAATAATGTGACACACTAGAGGTTCGGCCGGCTTTGCCGGCCGATCATCTAGTGTCACCGACAAACCCCTCAGGCACAGGGTGGCTTTGAGCAGATTCCATTACAATTGGCCACTTGTGGACAACCTGGCCTGGCTTAGATATTCCACTGCTGTGCACAGCTCACCAGGCTAGTGCACAGCAGCACTGACTGCCTATGAATTTCACAGGCCTGGGTAGAAAACCTGGCCTGGCAGGGATATTCCCCTGCAGTACACAGCTCACATAACAACTCACAAAAACAACTGCTTAACAATGTCAAACTGTCATAAATCTAACAGCTAAAAACGTCCTATTTGGATCTTGTCTAAAAAAGTAACATTTATTTTTTTGCAAAAGGATTAGCCTATAACTTATTGTCCTTCAGAACAGTAAGGTTACAGGGGCTTCTCTCTTATTTGAATGATGCCTAAGCTTGAATTTGTTTAATGTCTATTGCTTGCTGGATATTAAGTGTCTATTAATGTGGGGATGTTACTGTATTTTGTCACATTTATTCTGCTGTTCATCTGACATGGGTTGCGCAGCCTACTTTGATTTGCACACATGCGCTGGCATTGACAATCAGATGATTGCCCGATCCAAGGCTTTCAAGACGCAGAAGTAGCGTAGCTGCTTCGGAATATCTTGTCACCATGACGACGGGATCCTAGCGAATCAGCACTGGTCCCAAGACTCCCATAGACTGGGAGCGCGGAAGGTTTATTCTATAGGCTGGCACCATGGCGACGGCTAGCAAATGAGCAGACGGCATAGAGTTATGGGCGGTATTATTCTGTACGTTCTCCCTACCGTTCTCCCTACCGTTGAGTTGGATGCGAAGTGGGCGTGAATGGCCTTGGAAGTGGGATGCAGCTTTTACTCAATTGTAAATATATGATGGGCAGAAGGAAAAAACTAAAAACCCTATAAAAAATTGATAGAAGGGTTTACCAAACTTTCCTCAGTTGATCCTTATGTAATTCTTCCTGTAGAATCTATTTCTGCAAAGTATATTGTTGTATATGAATTGGCATATTTAGTCAAATGTAGTCAAATATGCTATTAAATTATCTCATTAATTATGCACAATACAAAGAAATATATATCAGAAATGGATTCCGCAGGGGAAAATACATAAGAATCAACTGGGACTAGTTTGGTACACCCTTTAATCAGGTTTTTACAGCTTTCTCCCTGTCTATCATGTTGGGATAATGTGAGATAGTGTCTCACTTTACCCCGAAGCAATTGTCTCACTTTACCCCACAGCCACATTTTGGGAAAAGGGATATTTTTATCATTTCAGGGTAATCTTCAGCTAGCATCTATCACATGGATTTATAAGTTGGTAGTTCATCAACATGTATGATATAAAATGTTCTCCCTGCACCAATTTGCTTTGACACAACAGCTGATTATGTTGACAGCAAGAAAATTTACTTTTACATGCAAAAAACAATTTTTTGTGAAAAAAGCATGTTTTCTACAGCACTATCAGGTCTCTCTTTTCATGACAAGTGGGAAATTCAAGGGGCTTGAAAATATAATGGTCACATGACCACAAATGTGTTCCATTGCCTAGATACAGGGGGTGTCTCCGTTTACCTGGTGTCTCAGTTTACCCCACTCTCCCCTATGCTAATTAAAGCTAATTATACAAATTATGAAAATTGCTCAACATATGCAAGTTAGCATCCGGCAGTTTCTACATGCTGGGGACCCATACTCAACATTTCTAACATAAAACCTTGGTGTACTCAATATGCCAGGGTTCACATTCTGGCAAGTGGACTATAATGTGAACATGATGGCTTAAAGGACAACTCCGCCCTAAGTATCATCTAGGCTCATATTCCTACTTATATTGATCCCAAAAGACAATGGGGTCTATTAGGCAGAAATGCTCCTGTTGTCCTTTTTCCCCAGCAGAACCCAGCAGCCCTCGTAGCTTTAGAGTGGAGTGGAGTGAAACTGTACTTTTTCCTATGCAAACTTCTAATACATTATTCAATCAATCAATTGTAAATCATGTTTTGGGGTGAGCATTCGGCACAACTGCCTATCAAAGTGACTGTACTGGCCAATCACAGCGTGTCTTTTCCGTGACTTGGCAAAACAGAACACAAAACAGCCTAACATGGAATGACAACCAATGACAACCATGGAATGGATGTGTTTTTAATGACAACTAACATGTTCATGAACAAAATAATCAATTTTGACCACAAGGAAACTGGACAACAGGGGAATTTCTGCCTAACAGACCCCATGGACAGTCATTCACACCGTGATGACATCACACCGGTGTACTTTACAATACAAACCTCCAAATCACTCCAGTTCTAGGCAACCCAGAAGGGGGGGAACTTTTTTATTTTTATTTCCACACAACTCCTCTAAGGTATATTAATTACATAGTTCAATATTGAAAATGGGTGGTCTTCCCCTTTTACCAAAGTTTGAGAACCACTGATATATATATATATATCTTCTTCTTTTCAGAAAACTGTTAGGATTTAGAAGACATTTGTACTAGAATCTGCCTATATCGTGGTTCTCAAACTTTAATTGTCAGTTGTCACGTCGAGGACCCGCAAAAATGATATGTATTTGGCCGCGGACCGCCATCTCAGAATATGTTATTCCAAGGACCCCAGAGGCATAGATTTGAGTCTTGAGATAAAAATGTTCACTCTGAATTTTTGTCTTGCCTTAAGTTAGATGCAGAATAGATACACACTGATCAGACTCGTTGGCAAACGAAAGGTCGCATTTCAGAAGGAGGGGACAGCGGTTTTGATTGATTGATTGAAGAATGTATTAGAATTTTGCAATAGGAACAAGTACAGTTACATAACAGCACAAATCACTGGTACAAGGTAAACTAAAAGGAGATCCTAGTAAGCTTTACGGCTTATTTACACAGGAACAACTTTCTGTATTACGGCTCGGGGCCATTTCTTGCGTCACAACTTGCAACACACCATGCTGAGCTTGCTGGTTAACATTCTTCAGATAGCTAGCAACTAGCTTTGATACAAGTCTGTCATATATCCATATAAGGGAGGCATACAGTCATTCTGTTGTGCTCACCACTTAACCTCCTAAACTAAGCCCACAATAGAATGGCGGCTTGTAGATCAGCTGTTAATATGTTTGGGTGGGCCACTATAGGCCGGTATTCAGATGATAGACAAGCCAGTGGCCCATCATGTGGTGCCTCTGCTCTGTAGGCTGGTGCTACTGAACGATTGGCCATTTAAGATGAGAGACAAACCAGAGGGCCGAGGCTGACGGAATATTACGTTAATTATCCAAAACCGGGGGCGGACAAAAATTGGGCCAGATTACCACAATGATTCTAAAACAGGGCAAAATGTGTAGGCTATATATTTTTTGGCGGTCCACCAGATTAGTGGTATACCGTCCATATGCCAGATGCCTAATGAAGACCTGACAGGAGTAAACCAAAAATACACAGGGAAGACAAATATAACCACACCAAGATGTCTAATAGTTCTCTAGGTACAGTATTCTATGAACTTCATAGACACATTCAAAAATCCAGAAAAAAGTACAAAGTCCTGCTGTTTTCAGTGCCTTATTGGTGAAAACAAGTGAGAGACGAACTATGGACTGTTACCAGGATGCTTGATGCCATGATGCAGTTCAAACATCAACAACAACTGGGATGTAACAGTTTCCTCCAGGCATTAAGACCCGTAATCAGGGCTGCCTTTATACAGTTTGGCGCCCCTGGCGAGATTGGCATTTGGGTGCCCCACAAATGCCAAATAATGGTGTGTGCTGTTGTGCAACTTACTTGTGCTTGTGCAATTGTTGCAATAATACACTGTCACTGACTATCTTTCATTATTTCCATAATGTAACAACATGAAATTGGTCCCGAAATCAGATTACTTCCGAGATTCCGAGAGACCCGACGACATATTCAGGATTATTAAAGCTCCTTGTGCGTGCCTTTGTACCACTCACTCACTGCAGCTGTCCTATTGATTGACAGGTAATGTCAGAAGTCAGAACAGAAGCTGCACACTTAATGTAGGTTTTTTATTGTCCAATGTTGCTGGTTGCAACAGAATCTATAATATCAACATCAAAACAAAAGGGAGAAAGGAAGGCTTTATGAGTATTCTATGAAGTCCAGAAGTAAAAGTCATTTTCAGATTGTTTGTCATGATTGCCAGTGTTTTCTGATCAGTCTGGCAGCTGGCTTGCCTTGCAGTATTGTACGTATGTCGAATGTATTGTGCAGCGTAATTCAACTTTAGTCAATGTAGTTGTGCTGCAGTATATAATCTGATCCTAAACCAGTCTAAAACACTGCACAAGTTAAATAGCACTTCATTGGGTTTCTCTCCTCATCAGTGCAGCCCGCCACACACACAGTCACAGTACTAAGCACGTCTTTTGGGTTGCCGGTTAAGTGCGCACATCCCCAATTTAGGCACCAGCCACACGCAGCAAAGTGTATTTATTCTTGTTTATTTACCCACTTTTATTGTATGTATTTTTATTTAATTTTTAGGGCTACATAGCGCTACCTAGCCGACCTGTTAACTAGTTATAGTTACTGCTGTCAAAAAGTAACTTTGCTAGTTACTGCATCATGAAAGGTTTGTTTTTTGCTTCGGTGTTTGAGATGTAGTGGAGTAGACGTAAAAGTATTGGAGAAGTGGAAGTGGAAATACTCAAATAGCTCAAAACTGTACTAAATAAAGTACTTAAGTAAATGTACTTAGTTACTTCACACCACTGCATGCACCCAGGCGAAAGCTAGTAACAGTCAAACTAATAGCAGGAGTTTGTTTTTTGCCTCAGGGCTGAGCTAACCCTGTAATTAAAGTCTTAACCCTAACCTTAACCCTGACCCTCACCCTGCATCCACAGCATTCCTATTACTTTAAAGTACCTTACATTTATGTCATAAATGTAAATCATTCATTCCCCCTGAGACACAGTACAGTATGTCACAAGAAAAGTATGTCACAAGGAAAGTGTTGCATTTAAAACCGTGTCATCCCTATTCTGGGGGGGAACATCACCAAAAATAGCAGATCTACAAGCTCACAACGCGTCACCCTGTGACGAAGAGCCTCTGCGTACTGTAGGCTGAAAAAAGAATGCACCAAGTACAGTGCAAATCAGGTCTGTTTTGATTAGGCACCCATGGTCTTGAGTCAAGGGTGCGATGACCCCCACTTTGAGAAACCCTGTTACTATGAAAACCTGCAGCTCATATCCGCACATGCACACGTGCACACACACACATGCACACACACACACACGCACACGCACACGCACACGCACACACACACACACACACAGTATTAAGACGCCTCAGGGCGACAAGCGAGGTCGCGCCGTGCCTTGGCCATCAGTGATGTATATCGGACCATATCGGATATGCTGTGAATGCCCAAACATGCTTACTCAGCTATTCGTTATGTGAAAGTCCTATGACGTCTATGACATATGACATAATACATACAATCCCTTTTATGACCATACATGGAAATCCCTGTCTGTAGAACCATGTTCCCCAGGTTCTATGTTCCCAACGCATCCTCCACCAACAAAAGTTCCATGTTCCCCACTAAACCAACAAAGAATCTGTGTTCCCCACCCCAAACAAAGGTAGGCTATATGTTCACAACTCAAATGCAGGAAATGGTGGACATCTAGGCACTAAGAACATGTGGGCACTCGTCCAGTTGTCCAGGTGCCCCTAGTGCCCAGATGTCTCCACCCCTAAGTGCCTACTTTTCCAGGTGCCCACTCGTCCAAATGCCCACATGTCCCTACCTAGTCTAGGTGCCCACTCATCCAGATGCCCAGTCATAACACAAATATGGTGCCAGATCAGATGTACTTAGTTCCACCCTGACCCACTAGAATTCATTATGTGTGTGGGTTTAGAGTTATGTTTCCTGCATTTTTGGATGAGTGGGGAACATAGAACTTTTTTTGTGGGGGTAAGGAGATGGGGAACATAGAACCTGGGGAACATAGAACCTGGGGAACATACTGTAGGTACGGTCCAGAACCAACCACACAGATATCAACCCACAACAACCCATGACAGTTCAATGAATGAACACCAAATACATAGCCATCATCTTGTACAAATGCAGGCTTTTAAATGTCCTGTCACTCCACTTCGCAGAGGAAGTTGTCAGTTTCCCTACCAAAACAACAACCAAGAAATCAACATGAAATTCAACCTCCTCAAAAATAACAATAATCCATCCTGCACAGCGGAGGGATCATCTGGGAGTCTGAACAGCTCCCTCCATTGAGTGGTGGCGGTGGTCAAGTTGACAAGTTGACAGAACAATGTTGTTCCTTTAACAACATCTCCAGCGCCGAATCGTGCCGCTGTTTAAAGCTCCGGTTTGGGGTGCAAGTAGCTCCTTGCCAGGGGTGTTGCACCAAATCTGGGCCCAGGGTACAAAGGATTCACTGCGGGCCCCCCATGAACGTTCTTCATAGGGGGAGGGGGTTTAACCCATTTAGAATGGGAACTCATTATTTTGTGCTTTAACTATTGAAACAACAGATATACAAGCTCACAGCGCGGCACCGAGTGCCGCGTTGTGAGCTTGTATAATTATGTGCTATTTTGAAGTCTTTGAATATTTCAGATGATTCTAAGGTTTTTTGAAAAAAAATATGTTTCTATATGTCAGTGGTGCTCAAACTTTTTCATTTGAAGGACCCCCAAAATGATATGTATTTGGCCACGGACCCCCATCTCGAAATATTTAGTTCCATGGACCCCCCAGAAGCAACATTTGAGTTACAATGTCCGCTTAAAAATTACATATATTCAAAGATTTCCACACATTTTCAAAAATAGCAGATCTACAAGCTCGCACTGTGAGCTTGTAGATCTGCTTTTATTCAATAGTTAAAGTATAAAATAATTAAAGCCCCTCCATCTTGGGCCCTGGTAACTCAGTCCCACTCTCACCGACTCCCACTCCCACTCTCACTCTCAAACGAAAGGTCCCATACAGAAGGGGGGACAGCGGGGTGAGGAACAGCCGGCTCGGGAACCATTTCGGGCCGTCACACACCATGCAGAGTTTGCTGGTTAACATTTCTTCAGATAGCTAGCAACTAGCTTTGATACAAGACTGTCATATATCCATATAGAGCATCACAGTTTAAGCCCCGCCCCGCCCTCACTCTGGTGTCGGAAGTGTGGAGGTGAAAACCTCGCATTGGGGCCCGACAGGGGGTCCCTACGCTACTGTTATGTACTTCATAGACACAAAAATCCTGTAAAAAGTAAAAAACTTCTCATCTATGGTTAAACAAGTCCTGATTACTGCTGTTTTCAGTGCCTTATTGGTGAAAACAAGGGAAAGACGAACTATTGACTGTTACCAGGAAAGACGAACTATTGACTGTTACCAGGATGCTTGATGCCATGATCCAGTTCAAACATAAACAACAGTTTCCTCCAGGCATTATGACCCGCCTTTATACAGTTTGCAGAGATTGGCATTTGGACGCCCCACAAATGCCTAATGATGGGCGTGCGATGTGCAACTTGCTTGTGCAACTTTTGGAATAATAATATAGACTCTGTCACTGTCTATTTTTAATTATTTCCATAACGTAACCCATTAAATTGGTTCCGAAATCAGATTATTGTCAAATGTTGCTGGTTGCCATGGAATCTATAATAATATCAACATCAAAACAAAAGGGAGAAAGGATGGCTTTAGGAGTATTGTATGAAGTCCTGAGGTACGTCATTTTTGGTTTGTTTGTCATGATTGTACGTCTGTGTTTTCTGATCAGTCTGGCAGCTGGCTTGCTTCGCAGAATGATACCGGTATGCATGTCGCATGTATTGTGCAGCGTAGCTCAACTTTTTTTGTTGTCGTTGCGAAGCAGTAATCTGATTCTAAACCAGTCTAAAACAGGGGTCTTCAACAGGGGGTCCGGACCCCTAGGGGGTCCTCAGAGTTACTGTAGGGGGTCCTCCAAATCTTTGTGTGATAGAAACTTTTTTTTTTCTCCTTTTTATATTAACCACTCGAACCATATAGTGTCCAAATTCTGAGAACTTTAGCCAAACATAGCTGATCTACAAGCTCACAACGCCTCGCGCTGCGAGGCGTTGTGAGCTTGTAGATCGGCTATAAGAGCTTTGGTGCAGAGGGGGAAAAGAACAGAGTGTGAAAGGTCAAGTATATTAAGTAATGACGGTTCAAGTGGTTAAATATTTGAAAACACAAATTGACAAATACACTGACTGTGCTGTCAAACGATGAATGATGTGGAATCTATGAACAGGTTGTGGGGGTCCCTGCTTCATCTCTCTCCCAACTAAGGGGTCCTTGGCCTGAAAACGTTGAAGACCCCTGGTCTAAAACATTGCACAAGTTAAACAGCACTTCTCTCCTCATCAGTGCAGCGCACCACACAGCCACAGAACTAAGCACATCTTTTGGTTTGCCCGTTAAGTGCGTACATCCCCCATAGAGCATCGCAGTGGGTGTGGTTTACTGGTCCCACAAAAAAATATCCTGTTCATTTTCCTCATAGACTTTCACGAAAATATTTATAACAATTATGTTAAGCCTAGAACCAAGCCATCCAGGATTGCAGTGAATCATGACCATAAAACATTTTGAAAATCGCTGAACAAAGGGTAGTTATTAAATGTAGTATATCAAATCATTTAATATTAAAATATGTTTTCACATAGGATCAAAGGTTTTATGGTCACGATTCACTGCAATCCTGGATGGCTTGTTTCTAGGCTTAACATAATTGTTATATGTATATTTGTAAAAGTCTATGGGGAAAATTAATGGGAGATTTTTTTGTGGGACCAGTAAACCACTTGCTGCGATGCTCTATTTAGGCACCATTTAGGCACTTTTAAAAATGCTCTGAAACGTCACTTACAAACGGCTGCAACTTGAAACTGTTGAAAGATTCCCCCTTTCTACTGTATACCTTTGTTCATGTTTTATGACTATGTTGTTCATGTTCTATGTAAATAAGCCGAAAGGCTTTCTTGGATCTCATTTTAGAGGTAGGCACTAGGGAACTAGGGACATGTGGGCACTTGGAGAGGTGGGCATCCTGGACAACTGGGCAATAGGGACATGTGATACTTTAATGGTTTCCTGTGGAAAAAAGCTTAGTCTTTTCATGGATCTCCTTTTAGTAGACCTTGTATCAATGAACCTTAGTAGACCTTTTAACAGTGAACTGTACCGTCATGAAACTGTACCTTTTCCTATGCAAACTTCGAATAAAGTCTTCAATCAATCAAAAAAATGGGCACTTGGAGAGGTGGGCATCTGGACAACTGTATGAAGAGACGCAACCCGCACTCACTTGTTCATTAAGAGTCTTTTTAATTTCGAAACAGCAGCAGCAGTAGTCAGGACATGAATGAACAGATGCGTTTCGGCCCTTAGGCCATCAACACTGATGATGGCCTAAGGGACCCAGAAATATGGCAAGTCTGCAACGAGTGAGCGAACCAGTTCTTTGAAGTGATACAGCTGGACAACTTGGCACGAGGGACATGTGGGCACTTGCTAAGGTGGACATATGGGCACTTGAGGAAGTGGGCACCTGGACAACTGGGCACTAGGGACATTTGGACACATGGGTCATGTGGGCACCTGGACAACTGGGCACTAGGGACATTTGGGCACTTGGAGAAGTGGGCACTTGGACAACTGGCCACCAAAACTATCTGGGCACTAGGGGCATGTGGGGCACTTGGAGAAGAGGGCATCTGGACAACTGACCATCAAAACCATCTGGGCACTAGGGACATGTGGGCACTTGGAGAGGTGGGAACCTGGACAACTACGCAATAGGGACATGTGGGAACTTGGAGGTGTGGGCACCTGGACAACTGGGCACTAGGGGAACGTGGAAAACTGGGCACTATATGGAGATGTGGGAACTTGGAGAGGTGGGCATCTGGAAAACTGGATACTAGGGATATCTGGGCACTGGGTATATATATATATATATATATATATATATATATATATATATATATATATATATATATATATATATATACCCAGTTTTGTACTTTTTACAGGATTTTTTTAATTCTCTAGATGAGAGCACCATGAAACTTATGTTTCTCTGACAGTGCGCAAGGACTGACAGATAAAGAGACATTTATGGCCATATCAGTTGGATCACTGCTGCAATGTAGCTGTGAGTGCCCGCGAAACGGGTGCGATAGATGTGAGTGGCTCGAAGGGCTGCGAAATTCTAGTTTGTTCTATTGGGAGAGCCTGGGGCCTAAAAGCGATTTTATTTTATTGTATGTATTTTTATTTTATTTTTAGGGCTAAATAGTGCCTCTTGTCTGCCCCAGGCGGACAACTGTCTCGCCTGTAGGCCTACCACGGGCCGGGTATGCCCGTAATGTTGTTATAATTACTAGTTACTGCTGTCAAAATGTAACTTACTTTACTAGTTACTGCATCATGAAAAGGAATGTACTTTAGCTGTTTGTTTTTTGCTTCAATGTTAATGGACATGTTTTGGTTGCTGTGGCACAAGATGACAATTAACTCTCATCTGTTGTATCTCACTATGAAAAAACATAGATACAATCAGCTATTTTTAAATGGCTGAAATGTATTTAGGGTTGAAGTGGTTATAATGATTGTTTTGTAATAATAACCAATCTACAAAGTCATTAGTAATTAATGTTTTCAAATACATGTAGTGGAGTAAAAGTGCAATATTTGGATCTGAGATGTAGTGGAGTAGACGTAAATTAAAAGTATTGGAAAGTGGAAATACTCAAGTAAAGTTCAAATAGCTCAAAACTGTAGGTCCTACTTAAAGTAAATGTACTTAGTTACTTCAGTTCACACCACTGCGTTCACCCAGGCGAGAGGCAAGCTAGTGACAGTCAAACTAATAGCAGGGGTTTGTTTTTGGCTCAGGACTGAGCTAACCCTGTAATTAAAGTCTTAACCTTAACCTAACCCTGTAAATACAGTTTTCATCCACAGCATTCCTGTTACTTTATGGTACCTTACATTTATTTACAATGTTACTGTTGTCGGCTACGGCCGTAAGAGGTGGCTTAAAGCAAGTCAAACTTACAATCATGGGTAACTATCTGCTCCATTTGTCACTGGAGTCACTCAACTTGCTATAATAATTATGCCTAATCCCGAATTTTTCCCAGACATAAGAATATTCAAATATTGTGTCATTAGTAACCCTTTGAAATAATCAATCATATTTTTTTGATATTTTCATGAAAAAGTAGGTGAAAAGGTGTGTTTTATGACCGGTCACAATTGTGACCGGTGGGATAATGTGTTGTATCAACCTATATATAGAGTATAGAGCATCGCAGCGGAAGTGGATGCCTGGACCCACTTTCACTTTCACCATTCATTTTCGCCATAGACTTTTACAAAAATATTTATAACAATTATGTTAAGCCTCGAACCAAGCCATCCAGGATGGAGGTGAATCATGATCATATAACCTTTGATCCTATGTGAAAACATATTTTAATATTACATTATTTGATATACTACATTTAATAACTACCCTTTGTTTAGCGATTTTCAAAATGTTCTTTTCATAGAAAAAAAGGTTGTATGATCATGATTCACCTCCATCCTGGATGGCTTGGTTCGAGGCTTAACATAATTGTTATAAATATTTTTGTAAAAGTCTATGGCGAAAATTAATGGTGAAAGTGAAAGTGGGTCCAGGCATCCACTTCCGCTGCGATGCTCTATATAGTCAATATAGTTATCCTATAAAGTGAAAATCTTACACCAAAGGCCATAACTACCTACCTACCACCATGCTGCATCCCTCATTAAACTACCTACCAGTAAGACACCTAAGGGTGAAAAGCGACCTCGAGGTCGCACCATATCTTGGTCATCTGGCCAGTGATATATATCGGACCAGTTACCCATATATAGAGACCCCTGGTACCCATAGCTATTAACAGATATGGGCTTAATATTGATGACATCATCAATATTGATGATGATATTGATGATGTCATCATCATCAATATTGATGACATCATCAATAAAAGGGATTTGGTTCCCCTGGCATCACAGGGATCTCCATATATGGGCATAAAAGGGATTTGGTTCCCCTCACATCACAGTGATGTCAGAGCGTGATGTCAGAGTGTGAGAGTCAGCATGATGTCAGAGCAGCAAACCCATAGACCGTAAAAAACGTGACGGACGGACAGACACGGACATGATGTGCCGTTTTTCATAATAAACTGTGGTTTCAACCATCCACCATTTAACTATCTACATACCATGATAATGCATCCTTCATTTAAAGACCTACAGTATCTACCACCATACTGGGTCCCTTATCTAACTACCTACCTACCACCATACAGCATCCCTTCATCTAACCACATACATACCAATCACCATATTGCATCCCTCATCCAACTATACCACACCATACTGCATCCCGCATCTAACTACCCTCTTATCATCATATTGCATCCATCATCTAACTACCTACCTACCACCATAATGAATCCCTCATCTACCTACTGTACATACCTACCTAACACCAAACTGCATCCATCATCTAACTACATACCTACCACCTTACAGCACCTACCTACCTACCTACCTACCTACCTACCTACCTACCTACCATAGGCGGCGGGTCAATAAGGCCAGGGTAGGCTGTGCCTTCCCAAATGCTACGCTGGGTATTTTGCAAATTATATAATATATGAACCGCGGGGGCCCGGCCGTCAGCCTCCGACTGACAGTCAGTCTCAGTCCAAATGAACGTCAATCTGCCTGACCGTCATCGCGCTGCCTCTGTTACACCTATTTCCTGTTATTTTTCTGAGTAAAATGTCAAGCATTGGGAAGAAGTAAAGGGGGACACTTTATTGTGAAGGACAACAGGAAGAGCATTCACAGACAGACAATGTTGTTTTGTTTACGTTTAGTGAGAAGTGTAGTGATGATGGCTGCAGTGGACCGCGCACTTTCAAAACCTTTTGTAATTTCAACTAAAATATACCACAGACACTTTCAAATGAGACAGGCAGCGATGCACAAGCAAACAAAGGCATTAATCATGACGTCGACATTGGACAATTACGCCAGCGAGGAAACTATACAATGATATTATCATCATCACAGATACTTTCTGATTCTGGAAGTGGAACACTTCATCTGTGAGTATTATTGCCTGAACAGGTCAACTGTTAGGACTTCTCCTCTCTATCAGCTGAAAGCCTGTATCAACAGAATAATTGTGTGTGTGTGTGTGTGTGTGTGTGTGTGTGTGTGTGTGTGTGTGTGTGTGTGTGTGTGTGTGTGTGTGTGTGCGCGCGCGCGCGCGCGGCTGCGCCGTCACCGTGCGTATTTTGGTTGCATAAGATGTGATGTGTGTGCATACTGTTGTCTACCTACCAACCTACTACCATCATCCCTCATCTAACTAACAACAGTACCACCAACATATTGCATCCCCCATCTACTACCTACCTACCACCATACAGTGTCCTTCATCTACTAACTACCAACCACCATACCGCATCCATCATCTAACTACCTACAGTACTTACCATCCACAATACTGCATCCCTCATCTTACTACTTACCTACCACCATCTGTGTGGCTGGTTCTACAGACAGGGATCTCCATATATGGGCATAAAAGGGATTGTATGTATGATGTCAGATGTCATAGACGTCATAGGACTTTCACATATAACAAATAACTGAGTATAAGCATGTTTGTGGTCTCACAGCATACAGTACAAGGATCTCCATATGGGTACCAGGGGTCTCCATATATGGGTAACTGGTCCAATATACATACATAACTGGTCAGATGGCCAAGACATGGCGTGACCTCACCCTTCATGGCAAGGTCGCTTGTCGCCCTTAGGCTTTTTACTAGTAAGTCATCGTTCCACTCATCTACTTGCATAAATTCAGCACGTGCATTCAACACACAGCCTGGCTTGCCCCTAATAACC
The DNA here is from genome assembly GCF_963921795.1 of Nannobrachium achirus. NCBI lineage: Eukaryota > Metazoa > Chordata > Actinopteri > Myctophiformes > Myctophidae > Nannobrachium > Nannobrachium achirus. Next base: position 58,477,941 of record NC_137817.1, on the reverse strand, counting down.
TGTTTGCCCCTAGTAGTCCATGTCTGACACATCACAATCACTGAGGACAGCATCTTTCTCACTTTGAGACACTGCAATGTTGCATGCCTTGTCTGGGAGCTAATTTACATCCAACATACCAGTAAGACGCAATAATTGGGAGATAAGCGACCGTCAGGTGGCTCTGGGGCCTTTTTAGCGGGCTGCAGTGGCAGCCCGCTAAAATAGAGTGCCACAAGGTGTCTCCGCGCCGCCGAGGCGGACGCGTGGGTACCGGCCCCAGCTCTCCCGTTCGCTCCTAGCCTGAGTTACAGCATTTTATGTGCGCTGCCGGCATGTTATGTGCGCTGCAGTGGCGGGGGTCCTCCACTAGGGGGCGCGACCACTTTTGCATCCATTCTGGAGCACCAGGAGTCGGTGGTCCCCAGGAATTCCCCAGTTACAGTAAAAGAAAACAGCAGAAAGAGAATATTTTGCTATGTGTATAGCTACATTAGTTGCTAATGTATTATCCCACCGGCCACTATTGTTGCCGTCGATATGTTTGTTCGTTTTATGACCACACTGAACACATTTGAGTAATTGCAAAGGCATACACCAATACTAGACATCTTAAAGAAGATGTGTACCAAAAATCATGGTCCTATCTTTATGTTAAGATACTTTACTAACATTTTCTTTTGGGGCTTTGATGCTTCCATCCTCTCCTCTTGGTGCAGACAGGAAGTAAACAGCTCTGGTCATGTGACAATTTAAAGTTAACATGTGACACTGCACATATTTGATTGGGACCCTTTAACCTTTTCAATAATTGCTGGAAATGCATGAATATATCATTCAATAACATTTTATAGCCTCATAAATGAAGAAAATAATTACGGTCACTATTGTGACCGGTGGGATTAAACGGGCTATAATGTTGTATCGTACTGTTTTGTATTATTGTATGTATTGTATGTTTTGTATGGATAGCCTTACCATCACTTTTGTACAGCCTGCCCAGGGACTACAGATGAAAATGAGCTCATGGCTAACTCTGGCTCATTTACATTGATGTGAAAACTGACATGTTGATTAATGTGCTTTGTCCCTGACAAATAAATACATAGATAAATATGTCATGAATGTAAATCATTCCCCCTGAGACACAGTAGGCCTATGTCACGGGAAAAGTATGTCACAAGGAAAACTTTCCATTTAGGACATTTAGAAAACTTTACATTTGGGGCACTCGCTGGCCTACTGGTCCAGACGCATATACCACTTAGGCATTGCCACATAGGCATGGATGCCTGGCAGTGTCGGCGGTTCCATTTCCGATCTGGACGACCTTTGCCGCGAGTCACTCCCCATCTCTCCCCCCGTTTCCTGTCAGTCTACTGTCCTATCAATAAAGGCATGATAGCCCCCCAAAAAGAAAAAAGAAATCCATTTAAAACCGTGTCATCCCTATTCTGGGGGGGAACATCACCAAAAAAAGCAGATCTACAAGCTCACAACGTGTCACCCTGTGACGAAGAGCCTCTGCGTACTGTAGGCTGAATAAAGAACGCACCAAGTACAGTGCAAATCAGGTTTGTTTTACTAAGTAGAAAGTTGTTTTACTAAGTATAAATGGTTAAGCTGAAGTGATGTTGATGAATTCCAAATATTATCAAAGTATTCTGAGGCACCCCTGGTCTTGAGTCACGGAACCCTTGGGTGCCATGGCACCCACTTTGAGAAATCAAGTGGAGGCACGCACATCCCCAAAAAAGTATTAACAGGTACTGGACAAAAATATGTAGCCTTAAGAAGAAAAAGAAGAAGAGGATGTCCGCACACTGACTTTTCACTCCCAGAGGCAATTTATTTTAAGGCATCGACAACATTGCGATCCTCTTCAGGGGTCTTCATCAGGTCTAGTAACAAGTACACAGTAGGCATTGGGCAAGCAGGTTAAATACAACCAGAAAGAGGAACACACCGATGAGCAACAGCTGAGATGATTGTCACAATTGTCACAATAGACACGCCCACCAGATCTGTATGTTAATGTGGAGTAACACAGAGCCATGTTATGGGCTAAGAGATCTGGACTAATAATCACTAAGGCGAAGAAGCCTACAGTCAAATACAGGAGACAAATCTACCAGTATATACTCTGGGTGTATCTGGGTAGGCTACATGTAACATATGTTTGAATAAAAGGTTCCTCAATAAAAGCCTATACAAAAGACCAAAAGAAATATATAAAGGTACAAAAGATGTAATTACATTAGTAGTAAAGCCTAACCCTAACCCAGTAAAGACAATATAAGGGACACAAGTAACAACAGAATAATAATGGCAAAAATCACAAATGTACACAAGGATAAAACTATCTATATTTAAAACAGAAACAAATCACAGAAATGGTTTGATATCAAACTCTTCATTCAGTCCACAGGGGGCCATAGTATTGAGTGTGTAAATATGGTAAGCTTCACGTTGGAGGAGACGGTTATGGTCCCCAACCACGCGGAGGTTTGTCTACCTTTTCAATTCCCCAATAACGGAAAGAGGCAATGCTGTGTCCACACTTTTTAAAATGTGCTGCAACCGGGTTGCATTCATCCCCACATCTGATATTGCTCCTATGTTCACGGATTCTTGTGCAAAGAGCTCTATTAGTCTTATACATGCCACATAGTCATAGACATTTAATAAGATAAACTACAAACGTGGTTGAGCATGTAATAGCTCCAGGTATGGCTCTCTTTTCCATTATGTGGGTGTAAAGTGCATGCATAGTGGTATAACCACACTGTGCACAGTTTGAACACTTGTAGCTGCCGGGAGGATTGTCTGACAGAACATTTGAATTGATAGGTTTAGTGTGAGAATGGACCAACAGGTCTCTCAGGTTAGGGGGGGGGGGCGTCTGAACACTAATTTGGGGCCTGGGGGGTTCCTTAAAACATGCTTAAGTCTGGGATCAGATTCAACTATATGCCAATGTTTGAGCAGGATTTTCCTGAACTCAAAGCCCATCGGTGAATACCTGGTGACACAATAAGGTGAATTGTTCCTCTGTTGTGTCTAATGGGGTTCAGACATACCTCCAGTGAAACAGATTCAAAACGTTATATTTATCAATTCTGGTTTGTAACCTTGTACAATAAATCTATCATCAGCTTGTCTCTTATAGTGCTCATCTGAGCTACACACCCTTCTAGTGAAAATGTCTAATAGGGAGACTCTTGATGAGATGTCTAGGATGAAAGTGTTTCTATCAGTGGGTTTTCTAAATAGGTCAGTCTGCAGAGTATCAACCTCTTTTAGCACCAAAACATCCAAAAGGTTGATTTGAGTGTCACTGAATTCCAATGTGAAACCTACTTTGAGAAACCCTGTACTATGAAAACCTTCAGCTCATATCCACACACACACACACACACACACACACACACACACACACACACACACACACACACACACGCACGCACGCACGCGCGCGCGCGCACGCACACACACACACACACACACACACACACACACACACACACACACACACACACACACACACACACACACACACACACACACACAAACATATTAATTACCAGTAAAGGGCTTTGCACACAGGTGCGATTTTCAACCATTGCGTTTTTTCCGTTTGTTGCATGACTAAAACGCATTGGATTTGGTGTGCAGTGCAAGGCTGTGCGGAATCCACACTGCAGATCCGAAAAATAGTTTTTCTAAGTATAAATGGTTAAGCTGAAGTGATGTTGATGAATTCCAAATATTATCAAAGTATTCTGAGGCACCCCTGGTCTTGAGTCACGGCACCCTTGGGTGCCATGGCACCCACTTTGAGAAATCAAGTGGAGGCACGCACATCCCCCAAAAAATATTAACAGGTACTGGACAAAAATATGTACCCAAGAAGAAAAACAAGAAGAGGATGTCCGCACACTGACTTTTCACTCCCAGAGGCAATTTATTTTAAGGCATCGACAACATTGCGATCCCCTTCAGGGGTCTAGTAACAAGTACACAGTAGGCATTGGGTAAACAGGTTAAATACAACCGGAAAGAGGAACACACCGATGAGCAACAGCTGAGATGATTGTCACAATTGTCACAATAGACACACCCACCAGATCTGTATGTTAATGTGGAGTAACACAGTGCCATGTTATGGGCTAAGAGATCTGGGCTAATAATCACTAAGAAGAGGAAGCCAAATCTACCAGCTATACTCTGTATCTGGGTAGGCTACATGTAACATATGTTTGAATAAAAGGTTCCTCAATAAAAGCCTATACAATATAAAGGTACAAAAGATGTAAGGGACACAAGTAACAACAGAATAATAATGGCAAAAATCACAAATGTACACAAGGATAAAACTATCTATATTTAAAACAGAAACAAATCACAGAAATGGTTTGATATCAAACTCTTCATTCAGTCCACAGGGGCCCATAGTATTGAGTGTGTAAATATGGTAAGCTTCACGTTGGAGGGGACGGTTATGGTCCCCAACCACGGGGAGGTTTGTCTACCCTTTCAATTCCCCAATAACGGAAAGAGGCAATGCTGTGTCCACACTTTTTAAAATGTGCTGCAACCGGGTTGCATTCATCCCCACATCTGATATTACTCCTATGTTCACTGATTCTTGTGCAAAGAGCTCTATTAGTCTTATACATGCCACATGGACATTTAATAAGATAAACTACAAACGTGGTTGAGCATGTAATAGCTCCAGGTATGGCTCTCTTTTCCATTATGTGGGTGTGTAAAGTGCATGCATCTAGTGGTATAACCACACTGACACTGTGCACAGTTTGAACACGTGTAGTTGCCTGGAGGAATGTCTGACAGAACATTTGAATTGATAGGTTTAGTGTGAGAATGGACCAACAGGTCTCTCAGGTTAGGGGGGGGGGGGCGTCTGAACACTAATTTGGGGCCTGGGGGGTTCCTTAAAACATGCTTAAGTCTGGGATCAGATTCAACTATATGCCAATGTTTGAGCAGGATTTTCCTGAACTCAAAGCCCATCGGTGAATACCTGGTGACACAATAAGGTGAATTGTTCCTCTGTTGTGTCTGTCTAATGGGGTTCAGACATTCCTCCTGTGAAACAGATTAAAAACATTATATTTATCCTTTCTGGTGTGTAACCCTGTACACGAAATCTATCATCAGCTTGTCTCTTATGGTGCTCATCTGAGCTACACACCCTTCTAGTGAAAATGGCTAATAGGGAGACTCTTGATGAGATGTCTAGGGTGAAAGCTATCCCTGCCAAGTAAAGTGTTTCTATCAGTGGGTTTTCTAAATAGGTCAGTCTGCAGAGTAGGCCTATCCCCCTCTTTTAGCACCAAAACATCCAAAAGGTTGATTTGAGTGTCACTGAATTCCAATGTGAAACCCACTTTGAGAAACCCTGTACTATATGAAAACCTGCAGCTCATATCCACACACGCACACACACACACGCACACACACACACACACACACACACACACACACACACACACACACACACACACACACACACACACACACACACACACACACACAGTATTAATTACCAGTAAGACGCCTAAAGGGGGCGAGGTCGTGCCATGCCTTGGCCACTGAATTCCCATGTGAAACCCACTTTGAGAAACCCTGTACTATGAAAACCTGCAGCTCATATCCACACGCGCGCGCGCGCGCGCACACACACACACACACACACACACACACACACACACACACACACACACACACACACACACACACACACACACACACAGTATGAATTACCAGTAAGACGCCTAAAGGGGGCGAGGTCATGCCATGCCTTGGCCGTCTGGCCAGTGATGTATATCGAACCAGTTACCCATATATGGAGACCCCTGGTATCCATATATGGAGATCCAGGTAGCCTACTGTATATGGAGATATGCTGTGAGAACCCAAACATGCTCACTCAGTTATTCGTTATGTTGACGAAAGTTTTACCTGAAAGTCCTATGACGTCTATGACTTCTGACATCATATATTTACAATCCCTTTTATGCCAATACATGGAGTCCCTGTCTGTAGAACCAGCCACACCGATATGGGCTGTCTTGGCCATCTGTCTTGGCCATATATGGATTCTGTTAGTGTGGTATGTGGCCAATGTGGCCGCCATATGGGCATTCCCATATGAAGTCCTAGATATGGGCTTAATATTGATGACATCGGGGATCTCCGAAGGTATTCTGTTAGTGCGGTTCCCCCAGAGCGTGATGTCAGAGCGGCAAACCCATAGACCGTAAAAACGTGTACACAGACAGACGGCTTGAAACATGATGTGCCGTTTCTCGTAAACTGCGACCTTCGGTCGCAAAACCACAAATACTAAGTACTTGAAATACTATGCAGATTAAGGGAATAGGGAGATTATAGCTTGTTACTACAGTACCAAATGAAAGCAGAGAGCATCTATTTCTATGGCCCTGCCCAGTTTAGTGCCTGAACTCAACAATGCCTGCAGGTCATTATCTGAGCTGCGGGTTCCCAAGAAGTAATTTGTCATATTACTCAACTCCTTCAAACTGTCTCCATATCTTACCTGTGCTGTTTGTGGTGTGAAGAGCATTGAGTCTCAGTGCAGCCGTGGTCCAGTAGAGATCCAGTGGTTGACCAGTGGGAAGCGATGTCTTCATGCTGCAACTCTCACACAGGACTGGACACAGTACCTGTCAATACAAGACAACATACTCTCAGTTGAGATGAGACTGCTTTATAGGACAACGCTGAGGTATGGCCATTCCGGCCAGTGCTTCCAGCTATCGATGAACAGACACAACCTGTTTTTAAAAACAAAGCCTTGGAGCCAGGAGAATGTGCCATGAACACTGTTCAGGAATTTGACATGAGAACATAGTGACACCAAAACCATTCAGGAATACATTGAACACATGTAGTATGGACTATGGAGGCTACAGCAGTGATACAGCTCCTGAGGCAAACGTATGAAAAAAGTCTGAACCTGACGCAACTGGTGACCCCCAAAATAATCATATTTGAACTGGTTAAACCCTCCCTGACAACCACTTAATAGTAGGCGTTGAGGCATGACATAACAGATAGATATTGTGAAAATAGCAGATCTACAAGCTTACAATGCCTTGTGTTGTGAGGAGTTGTGAGCTTGTACCGTAGATTGGCTATTTTCACAATGTTTGCCTCTTTCTTATATTAGTTTGTTAACATCTTAAAGTGCTATATTTTACTGTCATCTGTGGACCCCTAAAGATCATGTATGTATCAATACTGCAGTGTAGAAATACTCTGTTACAAGTACAAGTCCAGAATTCAAAATGAACATGAGTAAAAGTAAGAAAGTATTGCCATAAAACATGTACTTAAAGTACCAAAAGTAAAAGTACAAAATGTTTGAAAATGGCAGATCTACAAGCTCACAACGGCTGCTTGGTTTTATATTTGACATACAGTATAGGACATTATACCCACAGACTGGTTGTGGCAAAAAGACTGGCAAAGTACTGGTCTGTCTCTGCTATGATTGGCAGCCGCCACATATGGCGGAGACGCTGTCAGTATGTTAATGTTAAGTACTGAGAGACATGCTTATTGTATCGTGAAGACATGTGCCTTATAGGAATGTAAACATAAGTGTAACTTTAATATTTGTGTCACTGTAGGCTATTCTCTCAAGTGGACATGAATAAATTGTTCAAATGTGTCGAAATAGCCTCTGTTCCTCCTACCACCCTCTCCTCTTCTCTTCCTCTTTCCTCTGTGTGTGTGTGTGTGTGTGTGTGTGTGTGTGTGTGTGTGTGTGTGTGTGTGTGTGTGTGTGTGTGTGTGTGCGCACGCGCGCGTGCCCGTGTGTGTGTTTGTAAACAGCCCACATGTCCTCTCCTCACTTCCCCTTTTCTCCAGCCCTCACAGTCAGCCAATATGCAACTTACAGACAGCAAATGTGACGTTCACTCACTCATTAACAGACATGAATCATTACAATAGACATGAACCACACATTCACACACTTGTATGGAGATCATGTGGATAATTATTTTCAATATATCTCAATATTTTAACGGTTTGATTAAACCTGAGCTGCTGATGTATTTACACCTCACTCAACTCCAACACATTCACTCATAATAATTTCAATGATACACAACCCAGGTTGAATATAAATATGACTCCAGTTCTGAATGGACTCCATGTTTTCATTCCAATGATAAGAATTTATTACCTGGTGTCTTGAAGATGTCTGCAGTGTCTCAGTGCAGGTCTCCAACGGAGGGTCTGCTGGTCGTCACAAGGTCTGACGGAACATGACACTAGCCTGGCTTGGCCAGACTCTATACTAATGCAGCTAACTATCCCCTCCTTGTTTTAACATGGGTGGATGGTATAGCTGAGCTAGGCTAACATGACACAACCTGTTCATGAAAGTAAACACATTCTATTTGAGGGGAAGAGAGCAGCAAGGAGGGGGGAGGGGCTGGTATTGGCCCCTAGCGGCCACCTATCAGTATGTAGGGGCTGTGGGGTTTCAACCAGAGCCTTGTATAGAGAGTTCTGCCAATACCGGTCACGTGGTTCATGTAACTCGAAATGTCACATTCCCCTCATAGACTCCAATGCATTCCACATGCGGCCCCCACCTTCACATAATGCGGCCTGCGGGTTAATATCAGAATACTGATATATTATTGTTATTTCAGCTGTTACAATTCCAAACATGACCCGCTTTAATTACTTCAGTTTATATTAGTAGATTAATGACTACTATTAAAAATGAGTTTTTTTTAAGTTAACATAAGTATAGCTACTGTAAATGCATTTGAAAAATCGGTTTGGTGATTGTCATTTCACCTGCATTTCACACTCCCAAAATTCACTAGAACATAAATTACATCTACTATGTTCAACATTATCTGGGGGGGGGGGGGGGGACGGGGGGACCGGGGGGACCCCCAGACCCCCGCTTAGAGGGTGTGGGTTCACTGAAGTAGTAGAATGGTTGTTATTATTACAGATGGGTCTTTCATCGATTCAGTTATCAAATGAGTGAGCCTACTTTTTAATGGCTGAGAAATTCTACCCATCATTTTCCACTGTGAGAACAGCAAGCCTGATAAAATTCACCAGGAAACAAGAAAATACATCTACTCTGTTAAAAGTTTTCGGGGGCGGGTGGAGGAATCTCCTGCATTCTGACTCTCCGATGTTGGCAGCCACTGCATGTGTGTGCACGCTTGAACGCACATGTGAGCATGTGCGTTTGTGTGGGCGTGCGTGTGTTTACACATCCTCCTCTCTGTTCCCCCACCCCTTCTCTCTCCCCTCACCCTCTCCTCTCCAGCTCTCCCTGCAGTGTGTGCGCACACGTTTGCATGTGCACAACGCGTGTTCAATATCTCAATATACTGTATACTGGATAGCACTAAAACACTCTCACCCTCATAGTGGAGGAGCATGAGGTGAGGCGCACGCTGCGGGCCATCAACCCAAGGAAGGCTGCAGGTTGTGACGGCGTCACCAGACGTGTACTGAAGGACTGCGCGGACCAGCTGGCTGGGGTCTTCACCAGGACTTTCAACCTGTCCCTGGCCCAGTCCACTGTCCCACTCTGTCTGAAATCCTCCACCATAGTCCCTCTGCCCAAGAAACGCCACATCTCCAGTCTAAATGACTGCCATATGGCAGTCACCCCAGTGGTAATGAAATTCTTTGAAAAGCCGACCCGGGGTCACATTACATCACTCCTGCCCAGAGGCTTTGAGCCCCACCAGTTTGCTTGCTTCACTGTCCCACCTGGAGCAGTCGGGGAGCTATGTGTGGATGCTCTTTGTGGACTTAAGGCCTGTCCATACTTTGACCGAAACCGCCGTTTTCGGTCAAAAGGTCCTTTTCAACTATAAAATTAAATTCCTCGAAAGTTCTGGAATGCTTTTTCTCAGAACAATAGTTCTGAAATTTGCACAAGGAGATGTTGTGACTCGCCGAAATCTAGTTCGGTGAAACGGCAAACGTGATTGGTTGGTTGGATTACATGTGTGTTCACAAGAAGACGGGTGCTGGTGGCCACAACACTGTCCCAAAGCTGTTCATCCAGCTGCAGTGGCTCGGACCCCCGCCGGCTAGATGTGCTCGCCTCCTCCTCAGCTGCACAAAGCAGGGCAAAATCCTCCTCCTCCTCTGCCTCCTCGTCTTCCTATCCTCCTCCATAACCTCCACAATACGTGCCACCGCTTCCAACTTTTCCATCTCCGCCGTCGCTGCTGTTGTTGTCTCTCTCTCTCTCTCTCTCTCTCTTCTCTCCTGTTCTCTTTCTCCTCACAATGCGTCTCGCCGCCTCCTACACCACACGCAGCGTGGTGTACGCTTTTCCCCGAACCCCCCGAACAGGAGCGAAGTATGAACATCCGACGCTTTTTTTTTCGGAAAAGATAAAAAATAAAAAAGGGTATTTTTCAACCGAAAAGTTCGGTTCTGTCGAAGTATGGAGTGGCCTTTAATCTCTGCTTTCAACACTGTACTCCCTCACAACACCTGTATGTGGATTAAGAGCTTTTTGTCCGTTTGCAGCCAGAGGGTGAGAGTGGGCCCTCACACGTCCACATCCCTCAGCCTCAGTACCGGCTCCCCACAGGGGTTGCGTACTGAGCCCGACAACATTTTGCTCATAAAACAGCAATTAAAACCATAGTGAATTAAATGCAGTGAAAGAGTTCCAAACGGTGCCCCCTGAGCACTGAGCTTATTTATTTTCAACATGGTTGCCAAAACCAGTCCATTTTTCATGTCAAACAACATTCAAACAACAACCGGTAATTTGGACTAGCAATGATCAGGCTCACACCAAGTTTATCAATATGTCATCATTGGGGCACGTGGTTTGGGGCAAAACCACAGAAATGAAAACTCTTTCTGAAATCCCAGACTCTCTTCCCAAAACGAAGTGTGTGATAGAGGCTGGCAACACCAGGAAAGTGCAGAGAGAACAACCTGAATGTTGCAAACTCAAAGCACTTACTGTACAATGGTCCATTCATTCAAAGATTGGGAAATACTTATCAATGCAGTGCCACAAAATATAGACATATTATATACATACAGTAAGTGTCTGCACCAAGACATGCAATAATACCTAACTACTTAAAAGTGTAGAGCCAAATTACTGGTGCTGATTCCCAGCAAAGAAAAAAACAATGGAAAAAATGCTGAAAAGGGCCCAGCAGAGACTCTACTTCCTGAGGGTGCTCAGCAGGAATAACATCTAACAGAGACTCACTGCTGGTGTCCTTTTATCTGTGCTCTAGAGCAGTGGCTCTCAACCTTTTCAGGCAGCGACCCCCAATATCATATTTGAACTGGGGAGCCATAGTTGAGCAATTAAATATTGTATAACACAGTTCTATTGTGAAAATAGCCGATCTACATGCTCACACCGCTTGCCAGGTGTTGTGAGCATGTAGATCGGCTATTTTCACAATTTCTGCCTCCACTATTTGACAATTTGGCCAATGTATGGCCAAATCCTTAAATTGTCACATTAGAAACGTGCAGATACTGTAGGCTCTATACACTTAAACTTTATGTTGGTTTGTTTACTGTTGAGTGAGAAAACAATGTTGCACATTAAGTTAATCAGGTTGAGAACCACTGCTCTAGAGAGCATACTAAGTAAGGGATAACATCTCGCTCAGCGGTCGTTATCGAGTGATAGGAGCCCGTAAAAAGTTAACATCAGTATAGCTACAATAAATGCATTTGAAATTAAATAAAAATGTAACATTTCAGGATAAAAAAATAATAATGAGATGTGATGACTGTCTCTGTTTGATGATTGTCATTTCACCTGGATTTCTCCTGGATTTGGTATCAAACTCCCAAAATTCACCAGAACACAAATTACATCAACATTTAAATTACATATTCATTTATTTCGTTACTTACTAAATAAATGAATACAGTGACCCAATTTAAAAAAAAGAAATCCTTGCTTACAGACTAGTGAAAGTGTTGTACTGGCCGTCCGCAGAGCACAACGTCACCTTGACGCAAAACAAGGAAGTGTTGATCAAACACAATCCATATTTTGTTACTGCATTGTCTATTTCTTGCTTCAAATGTTTTCATGAGAGCAATGTTTAGTTGTAAATGTCGCTGTGTGTTTGTTTACATGGCTGACATGTTGGATACGGCACAAAATTCACACAGTGCAGCCTCAGCGCAGCAGGTGTTCTGAGCCGTTGATTAGGCAGCGGTCTGTTATCAAGCGGAGCGGTCTGGAAATATCAGACCGCTGATTTCAACGATTGACCAATCAGAATCAAGCATTTAAACAAGCCGTGCAATAACATACTGTATATACTGTATGTGTGTGTTAAACCTACGCCCGGGGAAAAAACCTGGCCTCAGCACTAACAGGCTGAGGGAAAAAATTAACCAAAAGATGTTCACAAAATGAGTGGTAGGTAACCCAGGTGCAGAGGCCCAATCAAATTCCAGAATAGAACAAAGGCTTTAATCTCAAAGTCCCAAAAGTTCACAGTTCTTCATAACTTGGTTCAAAAACACACAAAAAGGCTTCACGACAATAAGTCCAAAACTCTCATTAGGAGGGAGGACAGATGCCAAACACTGTGTTGATAACTCAAACACTAAGCACTGAACAGAGGAGAAGGCAGGGTTTAAATACTCAGGCAAACAATAGGCAATCAGGGGCACAGGTGAGGTGGTAAACAAGGAGGAGTGGCAGTCAATAATGAGGCAGCCAAAAAGAAAACACAGCAAATAACAGAAAAATTTCCAGATAGTCCCTCAAAACCACCCGGCCCCGAACTATGACAAAAACAAAACCAGCATACTAACTATTCTGGCCCCATAGTGTTATATTTCTGTACCTGTAAAAGTGAAAAACACTGCCCCTACTGTTTGGTATTTAAGCCCTCAGTTGTTGAAATTCCTCATTCCTCACCCAGACACAGAGAGGGAAGGAGTGTAATGCTGCCACTGCACTCTCTTGAATGTGTGCCCTTGATTCCGGCACAATCTGTATGTTCATGCACCTTTGTTGTGTATTTATGTTTTGTTTCTCTATTTCATGTCATTTTGGGGGTTTAATTCATGTTTAAAGTTATACTATGTAACTTTTTTTATAAAACATATCTTAAAATTGTCCTAACTATTAAATCGCTAAAGTTTTAGAACCCCCACTCTGTTAATTTCAGCTCCCAAAGCCTTTTCTTTATATGTGTTCTACTGAGCCCTGGTGGCCGTGACCGGGGCTGTTTTTCCCGGCAAAATTACGTCATATGCATCATTCTGTACACGTGTCTCCCTACCGGCCAATCAAAGCCCAGATCATACACTGCTGAGCTCTTCAGGAAGTACACTGCAGTGTTTACACTGGGCTAGGAGTCTAGCATGTAACTCCCCAACCGAGGCTCGTAGAGGGACACGAAAGACCTCTATGGATAGGTCTCGGCGAGGCGAGGCGGGCGCGCGGTGGTCTGAATGCCCGGTCCGCGGCGAAAAACGGCCGAAAAAAGCAGACGCGACCGTGGTTTGCTCTACTGCTACTGACCACTAGTTGAGCAACTTACACAGTATAGCTTTAAGGGGACATTTCATGGTGTTTAAAAAGTTTGTTTGGTGAATGTACACACCTGGCCTAATCAGCTGCCTGTGCCCAGTGAGGGCTCAATTGAAAGCAATTGTGTTGTCATGGTGACCCCTTTGATGTGTGCCTGCCTGTTCTCTGTGCCTGTGTGTTCTGTGTTTAGATGAGAAGTGTTATTAGTACTGTATGTTAGCTCATTGTGATTTGTTTTCTGTACTTTTGTGCTTATTTACAGTTTCACAAAGTAAAGAGTTCCATAAAGGAAACTGAAGAACTGCCTAATTGTTTCTTTTGCATGGGATTCCACTGTTTAACTCCCTGTCAAGGCTGACCTAAGAGCTAAGGACAGTAGACTAACATACTGTATATGTGTGTGGTACACCAGCATACTAACGTACTGTATATGTGTCTGGCAGAGGCCCAATAACTCAGCAACATACTGTACATGTGTCTGGCAGAGGCCCAATAACTCAGCAACATACATGTGTGTGGTACACAAGCTGCATGACGGCTCAGAGGTTAAGGCTCCAGAGGGTCATAAACACAGAGGATCGTTGGCTGCACTCTCCCCACACTGGAAGACCTACACAGATCCTGCTGTCACAACATTATTCCCACCCCGTGACCCCGGTCACTCCCTGTTCCACTTCCAACTGATGCCATCAGGCAGACTGTACAGATCGATCAAATCAGGGACCAGCAGATTCAGTAACAGCTTCTATCCCACAGCGGTAGTTACACTCAATGCTGCTAAGAAATGATCTGCTGCTGCATACATGACTTGTGATGCTGTTTTGGCTTAAGTGCAATAGGGGTTGTGCAATAACAGCTGCAATTACATGTCTGTGCAGAGCATGTTAGGGGTTGTGCAATGATAGGAAGTATGGTTATTATGTGTGTGTTTTGTTGTATTGTTTCTTTTGCTATATTTTAGTGATCTTTTAAATGTGTTGATGCACTGATTGTTTGGCACTTTTAATTGTGTTGTACATGTGACAATGACAACAAATATCTATTCTATATTCCATTCTAAAACACTCCAATATAACAATTTGATCAAAGTTGTTTTAACAAATATTAATTTAAACAATAGCAGCTTTTTCTCTGTTTTTATGAAATGACAACAATTACATAACAAATTCTCCTCTTTTTTTTTTCAGTTTCTTTTTTGTAAAGTTTCTGTTTACAGTTTTTTGTGTTTTTTTTCCTTTGCTCTACGTGGTGGTGGGAAAAAAAATACATAAAAATGTGTCAAAATGTCCTTGGAAACAAAAAAAAGGACATAACATGTTAACATTTTTGAAGAAAGTTTATGATGTGCATGTTTTGACACAATAAAGTATAAAAAAAAAGTTGTTTTAACAATTATTTGATTATACCTGAGCTGCGCTGATCCATTTTTATCAACGAGTATACACATCACTGCAACTCCCCCAAATTCACAATCTCAACGATACTCAACCAAGGTTGAATATGAATTAACCCCTGCTGATTGTATTCACTTATTTAATTTTTTATCATTCCAAGGAAATCAAAGTCTTACCCAGTGGTGGAAAAAGTACTCACATTCTTTTTTACTCAAGTAAAAGTATCAATATTGTATATATATCAATAGTATATAATACTTTGTTACAAGTAAAAGTACGGAATTAAACATGCACTTGAGTAAAAGTACAAAAGCATTGGCATCAGAATATACTTAAAGTACCAAAAGTAAAAGTACAAAATGTTTGAAAATAGCAGATCTAGAAGCTCACAACGTGTCGCATCGGGGCGCGTTGTGAGCTTGTAGATCGTATATAGCCTATCCAAATAGGTATAGAATAAGGCTAAAATGGATTAGTGTACGTTTTATAATTTTATCATTTATATCTGCTAAGTAACTAGTAACTAAAGTTTTCAAATAAATATAGTGGAGTAAAAGTACAATATTTGGATCCGAGATGTAGTGGAGTAGAAGTAAAAGTATTGGAAATTGGAAATACTCATGTAAAGTACAAATACCTCAATATTGTACTTAAGTAAATGCAGAGGCGTCAATTGGGTATGGCAAGCTATGGCAGCTGCCATACCTTGGCTACAGGGGGAAATAATAAAATGGACTGTAATCGTGCCTGTTGCTAAGGTATGGCAACATGACTGGTGTCTTGCACGCGCGAGGGCGCGCGTGCAAGACACCAGTCATGTTGCCATACCTTAGCTTTTTCTGAACTTGACGCCGCTTACTTAGTAACCAGTGGTCTTAGCCTGTGTTGTTGTGCTGCAAGCAGACGTCTGAAGACCTGCGGTGCAGGTATGCAACTGACCAGTATCAACTCGTCTTCACAGCACTCCCAGGACTTGACAGGTGACCTGTCCATGCAAGGACATTCTCAGTAAAGAATGCTATAATCATAGGCTAGTGACAACGTGTGTGGCCGCAGGCTCAAGCACCCAGTTATAATGGCCTGCACTCTCACACAGTCACAGTCTCACTCTGACAGATCTTCACATTACCATTACAGTAGCTCTCCCATTCGCTTGAACAACCTGTCCACTCATTGGTGAGGCGCACTCCCGTAGCAGCCTGTAGCGCGCTCCCATAGACATGCACATTTATAGGCTAGGGCTTTGTCTTTAGGTGATAAGGTTCACACTGCCAAATGTCAATAATTAAGTGCAGGCCAGGGGGCAATGTTACAACAGCACTGCAACTCAGCTTTGATAATAAATAGACTATCCAATGCTATACATGAGGGATGTCTTTTTAATATGACAGCAAGGCAGCTATAGTTCTCAGCTCCTCTCACCCTCCACTATAAGTGCACAAACAAAAGAAACAACAAAGAAAAACAAATATGAACTATTAGGGATGTTCACTGTGTGTGTGTGTGTGTGTGTGTGTGTGTGTGTGTGTGTGTGTGTGTGTGTGTGTGTGTGTGTGCGTGCGTGCGTGCGTGCGTGCGTGCGTGCGTGCGTGCGTGTGTGCGCGTGGGTGTGCGTGGGTGTGCATGGGTGTTGTGTGTGTGTGTGTGTGTGTGTGTGTGTGTGTGTGTGTGTGTGTGCGTGCGTGCGTGCGTGCGTGCGTGCGTGCGTGCGTGCGTGTGTGCGTGTGTGCGTGTGTGCGTGTGTGTGTGTACGTGCGTGCACATGCGTGTGGTGAAAGAACAGCTACAAATCATTGAGCAAACAACCTCCCCTCCCCTCCTATCTCCCCTCTCCTCCCCTCAGGCAGCTGCCGAGGGAATTCACACATTAAAGGACGACTGCTGTGGGCAGTTCAAAACCTGTCTGTCAGCGACATCATCGTTAGGCAGATTTCATCATCTGTCTTGGCCATATATGGATTCTGTTAGGGTGGTTCACCTAACAAGGCATCATCTGAGAATACCCATATATGGACTTTTATTGTATTGTATCTTTTATTAATATATCTGCCTGCCCACAGCCTTCCTATGAGACACAGACCGAGTACAACAAAATGGTGCTATTTATCATAAACATTATGAGGACCAATTATATGAAGATGGGTTGAAAAGTGGTGAAGTTGTCCTTTAAACCTGCCACATTCATATGGAATTCAAACTTCATTCACGCACATGCACGTATAGTGTGTGCGCACGAGCGCGCGCGCGCGTGTGTGTGTGTGTGTGTTTGTATGTGTGTGTGTGTGTGTGTGTGTGTGTGTGTGTGTGTGTGTGTGTGTGTGTGTGTGTGTGTGTGTGTGTGTGTGTGTGTGTGTGTGCAAAATACAAATCCACCGACAATTTATCTAAAAAAAGAAAAGAAAAATAAAATCAGAAAAGTATCAGAAAAGAAAGTGAAAGAATACAAGGTCACAGGTTCTGTCCTAAATTGCTCAACGCCTGTTGTCCCGTGCTCTGTGTGTGTGTGTGTGTGTGTGTGTGCGCGCATGTGTGTGTGTGCGCATGTGTGTGTGTGTGTGTGTGTGTGTGTGTGTGTGTGTGTGTGTGTGTGTGTGTGTTTGTGTGTGTGCGCACTTGTGCGTGTGCGCGCACTTGAGTGAGTGTGCGTGTGTGCGTGCACGTGCGTGCGTGTGTGTGTATTAATGGGTAATCATTGGTCAAATCAAACAGTAGTCTGGTCAGCATACAAACACTATCGTCGTGGACTCCACATAAACTCAGTTGTTCTCACTCTCTCACCAGAGTAAGTTCACTTCTTTTTAAATCACAACTAAAACCCTTTCTGTTATTGACATTCTTTAATGTATTTTCAGCGCTGTAATTTGGTTTATAATGTTTTCACTGCAGTCAAATATCCTTATTTCTTTTGCTCTGTGTTTCTGAATAGGCTAGGAGTTTCGTATTAAGGATGTGGTGTTTAACTTTGTTTTACAGAATTGAAATGTTGAAAATATGTGTTTTGTGTAAAGCACACTGACTGAAATAACAGAAGTGTAATTGAATTGTTGTAATTAAACGTTCTTGCAGTCAGTTCTCCCGAGGTCATGAGTGTTGTAGCGGTGCTGTGTGTCCTTCTGCTCAGCTGTGTTCTACATGGTGAGTCTGATGTCTACACCTACTATACTGTATGTGCTTTATATCTAGCATCTGTTTTTCTTTAACAATTATTTCTGCTTTGTTAGATCAGTGGTTCCCAAACTTTTTCATGCCAAGGAACCCCAAACTAATTAATGATCGATTAATAATTAAATTGATATTATCAATAAAATGATTTGATATTATCATTAAAATCTTAGTGCTTTGGGGCACAGTGACACAGTCGGTACCGCTGTCGCCTCACAGCTAGAAGGTCCCATGGGTTTGATTCCCGCCGGGTGGTGCTGTGGGCGCTGAAGGCGTGTTCTCTCCTCCGCGTCAACTATGCACACACCCAAGGTGGGGTTGGCAAAAGGGCCTTTCTGTGTGGAGTTTGCATGTTCTCCCTGTGTCCCCTAGGGTATGTACCCTCACAAAAACATGCAGTAATCCTGGTCTATATTATACTGCCTCCCCCCTGGCCGGGGTGCCTGATGAAGGGGAAAGGAACTGGTTGGAATAACGTGTTCCTTCCACGCGCTACGTCCAACCGGGGAAGCTCCCCCCTGTCAGGTGAAAAGAAGCGGCCTGCTCACTCCTCATGCACTGAAGGAAGCATGAGCTCAGTTCGGGGCCCTCCGCAGGTTGGCAGAGGGAGAGCAGCACCCAGGATTACAGCTTAGGCAATTGGCACTGGGTGAAAAAAATCGGTTACAAAATCATGGGATAAAATTTGAAAGAAAGAATCTCAGTGTTTTGGCAATTATTTGGGGGCCCTCACAGCCCACCACAAGTGGGCCCTGGTTCACATTTAGATCACCAATGGATCAGATACAGTGTACATCCATACCATAACCCAGCATGCTCCTGTCAGCTGATCTGCAGGAGGAAGACTATGAGTATGAGGATGAAGATCAGGTCAGCTGTCCCACCACGGAGAGCATCAGAGATGGGAACGTCACCTACTCACAGGTAATCAACATAATACATGTTATTGATTAGGCTTGGAAGAAAATGACCCATAATTGATTTTAGGGAGTTGTTTTCTACAAATTGTGAAATATAGCCGATCTGCAAGCTCACAATGTGCGGCATCATGACACATTGTGAGCTTGTAGATGAGTTATTATTGACAAATTAGAACATAATAATAAGGGGGATTTTTCTTCTTTTATTTATTTATTTATACATTTATTCATTTGTTATTCTTTTATTTATTTTTATTTTTTCATAATGAGTACTCTTACTTTGCTACGGGAAGTATCATTTTGATGCCATTAATTTGTACTTTCATTTTCAAGTAAAACCTTGAATAGAAGCCTTTTACTTGTACCACTATGTTGTACTGTTGACAACAAAACCAGATTACTTCTCCCACTATGTGGATAGAATTGCTGACAGACAGTTGCTGAGTTAACACACATAACGGTTCATCAGCTTCGTTTCAGAATGAGTCGCTGTGGTTCATGTAAGATGAAACGAAAGAAAGAACACTTCTCTTTTCTTTATATTTGGTAGCCGTGTGCGTGACATCTATTCTGCTGATGTCTGCATTCTGCAATCTCGTCCCATATCCTGTCTGTCTGCTGTTCACTATCAATAAATGCAGAAAAAGAAAAAAGAAACATAAAAAATGCTTGTGAACAAAGGATTTGAGACCTTTTCTGGATCAGGGCACTGTTGAAAATCTTGAAAGTGTTTGTGATCATTTATTTAACTAACCCTAACCCTAACTTTTTTCAGTTTTTCAGAGCATGTCCGGGGACCCCCTTGAGTCCCTGTCAAGGGGACCCACTAAATCTCTGTGAGATGGGTATTTTTAACCACTTGTTTTGAACCCTAGCATCCCTATTTTGAGAAGAACAATCTACAGCTCCCAACTTTGTGATCTTGTAAATCGACTATATGGCAAAGGCGTTTGGTGTAAATGGAAAATCGAGCAGTTCAGAGTAAAAGTCAAGTTCAAGAGGTCTGAAAACTGTCAAAACGAGTCTATGACGCTATCTATGAAATCTATGAAAATATGTTTAATCAAGACAATTATGTAGTGTTTCATTTTATCATTTATCAGATGTTTTCTTGTCCGAAGGCAGGTGAGCCGGGCAGTGTTCTGACCTATCGCTGTGCTCCTGGGTTCTACCCTTACCCTGTTAGCCATAGGCTGTGTGAAGCCCAGGGGGAGTGGTCCACCATGAGATCAGCCAATGGCAGACCGGTATCCCGGGCCACCTGTAAAGGTAACGTGTCAGACGACAGGATTTATGATAAACATCTGATCTACGAACAAATCGCAAAGTTACGCTTTGTGACCTTGTAGATCAGCTATTTTAGATCGCTTTTTTATATTTTGAAATTGAAAGTGGTTTTATGCAACATTGAAGTAAGCAAGGGCTCACAACTCATTATTAATAGGCTACAGTCAGGGGCGGGCATTTGCTCTACGCAGACTACGCAACTGCTTAGAGCCCCTAGGCAGAGGGGCCCCCCTGCTGAAAAAAAAAGTAAGTCTCTAGCCCATTCCTGTCAAAAGTTATGATTTGTTTTTAAAGAATTGACCAACTGCTCACTGGAGTCAATAGATTTCACACAGAGACCAGCTGGCGACAATTGAGTTGATTGATTGGAATGTTAAGTGATCAGCTCTCTCTCTTGTCTCTCTATGAATTTCCTGTACATACGTGCAATATCCAAACTGTACTCAAAGATTACACATATTAGGCTTGAGAATTAATGATGTTAAGAAAATAAATGATTTTATCTAAATTTTGAAAAATAATAATTAAAAAGAAATTGTAAAAATATAAATTTTAAAGTATTATTATTCACTGATATTCCCTTATTGTTATTAAAATAATTATTGTCCTGCATCAAATATGTCGTGTATAAAAATATAAATATAGGCCTAGGCCTACTCTATATACCACCTTACTTACCTTACTGTACTCTTCTTAAATTAATCAAATAGATCCAAAATGATTGTGGTTAGGTATTTAAAACCAACAATAATGACAACAAATAGGCTTCCTCTGCCTCTGCTCTTCATTGTCCTGTCAAGTTCATTGTCTTGTCATGCTAAATCATCACTTTTTCAGAATAGGTATTGAGTTGGAGGGTGGCATTTTTAATTCCTGCGCTTTGCGCGCGTGCATACTGTTTTTCGCGCATATACCTATTTTTCACGCGCGCTCATGGGGGGGCCTCTTTTACTGAGTAGAGAGGAGGAGGCTATCTATTTGGGAGCATAAGGCGGTGTGCGAGCCTCCTCCTCTCTACTCGGTATGTTTTTTTAGCTCTGCACCCGGAAAATATTTATAAGATGTGCGTGCTCTTTTGACTTCTCGGGGCCTCTTTTACTACCTTTGTGGGGAGCCCCCAGTTTATAAAAACCGCCCCTGGCTACAGTATTTATTAGGCAAGGCAGGAATGATAACATTTCGATGTCTTCGTCAGGTATATGAATCTTAGCCATAAACTAAGTAGGCCTATATACTGTACTGTAAGGCCTACTATAATGTAGGCTGATGGCAGTTTTTATATAGGCCGATGTCAGGTCATTTTCCACTTGTCATCCTATCATACATCGAAGCTAGTGTGTATCGCTTCCATGTACAGATTATTGATGTTTTGAATTTATTGAATAGGTTCTTGGTCCACCTACGTTTTTTAGATTACCATTCCTATGCATTTGATGTATTGATGTTGATATAATACCTTGTGTTGTACTTGTTTATTCTCTCTCTCTCTCTCTCTGTCTCTGTCTCTGTCTCTCTGTCCCAGTGGTGTTGTGTCCAGGTCAGCTGCAGGTGGACAACGGGGACATGTCTCCCAGGGACCAGTGGTTCCGTTCAGGCCAGGTCCAGAGCTTCTCCTGCCAGGAGGGCTTCACCCTGTCTGGGTCCACCCAGAGGACCTGCACCCTGTCTGGGCTGTGGAACGGGAGCACGCCTGTCTGTGACAACCAGGGTGACTGGAACAAGCATTATCCTTTATTATTACTGTCTGTCTGTGACAACCAGGGTGACTGGAACAAGCATTATCCTTTATTATTACTGTCTGTCTGTGACAACCAGGGTGACTGGAACAAGCATTATCCTTTATTATTACTGTCTGTCTGTGACAAGCATTCGCTAAAGGGTTTATTTTTCTAAAGTCTGAACCATTAAGACCTGGGATTCTACAAATACCTTCTAAATCAGTAGTTCTCAATCTGTTTTGTGTCAAGGACCCCCAAAATGATATGTATTTCAATTATATGTATTTAAATGATGTGTAGTTGGTCACACAGACAATCCATCTGAATTTCTTTCGTTACAGGACACCCCAGGAGAGAATTTTGAGAATTATTCAGTTCAATATGTTTCTCAAACAAACAGAAAGAACAAACTCTGTAAAAACATCTTGTGAGCTTGTAGATCTGCTATTTTTGAGAAATACTGTTCTAAATCCTAAGATTTTTCTTTCGCATTTTTCAATTCATTGCTCTCTGAAAACGTCCAGGGTTAAGTGTTGCGCCCTTCTTTGTCCTATGTGTTCAGGCCAGGGTTGACCGCCGCACCGGTGGTCTCGAAAATATAGAAGAAAACTGGCACAAAAAGTCTCACACCTTATTCAGAGACTACAAAAATAGTTGTATTTCATTTTTATCATGCTTGCTCATAAAGTGGTCTGTGCTCAAAGTGACAGGTGCAAAAAAAAGCATCACACCATTCGGTCATAGGACCTTCGTCAGTGCATAGTTTTCCTTGTATTAACATGTAGACATCTCTCTCTCTCTCTCTCTCTCTCTCTCTCTCTCTCTCTCTCTCTCTCTCTCTCTCTCTCTCTCTCTCTCCATGCAGCTGATGACTGTGGGGACCCCGGGGTGCCCCCAGGGGCCCACAGGACATCGGGGGCCTCCTGGTTCCGGACAGGAGAGAGGGTCTGGTACCGCTGTGAGGCCGGCCTGGACCTGCTGGGCTCTGCAGAGAGACAGTGTCTGGAGAACAGAGAGTGGAGCGGGACCACCCCGCGATGCCAGGGTATGGATGTATAATGTACTGTATGTACTATGAGTACGTGGGATGATGGGTGATAACCGGTCTACCAGCATCCTGGTAGCCAGTAGACAGACTGAGCTACCAGGAGACACTGAGCTACCAGGAGACACTGAGCCTTAGCTAAGGGATGACAATGGGGATATCGGCTGATGTAACAGACAGTGTCTGGAGAGCAAGGAGTGGAGCAGGGAGTGGACCTACTAAATGCCTAAATTGTAAAAGGAGATCCTAGTAAGCTCTTCAGTCTCTTTACACAGGAACCCTTAATGTATAGGGGCTTTAAAGCTGTGACATCATTTTGTAGTCAGACCTCCAAGCAGATTTATTGTCAATATCTGTCCCTCGCTATTTCAACAGATCCGAGACAAAAATAACGACTAAAGTATAATTCTACCACTTTCCTTTCAACAACAAAGAGAAGAAAAAGTAAATAGTAAAAATAGTAAAAAGATTCGCTTTTTTGGGGGGCAAAAGTTCTCCTCTGCCTACAAAATGATGTCAGACTTAACAGCCCCATAACATTGAATGAAAGAGAGATGAACACAGACAGTACTATGCAGGGGTTAATATCAACTGCAAAAGAAAGACGCAGGAGAACGAATTTGAACCGTTTTTTAGAGCCAAATCTGGGTTGAACGTGATCTGTGGAGCTGCCTCTGGTGTTGTAATTGTGGACATGCTTGACGTTTAGGAAGTATTTTGTCAGGTACATGGGTATCTTAGTGGTGTAGCAGCCAGGACCGCGCCACAATGCTAGGGTATGGACTGATAGCGAAAGATTACATTAAAAACAAGGGCTATAGCGCCTTTTACGAGCAGCATGTTTTCATGTATGTGGCTTTGTCTGTAGTGCAGCATGTTTTTAATGTTTTCATGTATGTATTTATGCATCGGCTTCGACTGCTCTCTTCGCATTCAATCGGACTTTTTCACCATTTATCATGCATTTGAATGCAGAGAGTATCCACAGGGTATCCACGGAGTATCCACGGGATACTCGTTTCCGTGCACTTTGATGTACGCATGCGCCGATATCTGTCGCCTCGAATATTATATTCCCCTCACGGGAATCGAACCCAAGCCGAGGGTTTGTTGCATCCGTGCTCTACTGACTGAGCTAATGAACGGATGATGTGACTCCTTTTTTGTGCATTTATCTTTGATGTGGATAGTGGGGTAGACGTGCAGTGGGGTAGACGTGGATAGTGAGGGACTGAATATTTACTATTCTGTCCATAACGGCACATATCTCGGTAACGCGGCTGAGTGGGATTGGTCGCCGTTCCCACCGCTCGTCGCGGCAACTCGGCTCGCTAGCGCTCGCCTCGGTGGCGACTCACGGGGGTCATCGGCGCCCAATACCGCGCTGCTCCGTCGGGGTCTGTGGCGTGGAGCGTTACACCGGGGAACAGAGAATCCATGGCATCTGGTTCGATGCTGGGATTCAGCTCAGTTTTTATTATTGTGCACCTCTGAGTTTGACCACTAGATGTCGACATTTTACTACTAATATCTCTGCATTGGTGAGATACTGGGATACCCAGTATCCGGTATCTACGGATACCTCTGCATTGAAGCGTCTGAAAACACGTGAATATTTCGCATTAAGTGCGTTGATATCATTCGAAACGGGTGATTTATGTCTGCAGCATGTTTTCACTTATATATTTTTGTCTGCAGCACGCTATGTTTTCGACTCCCCTCAAGCTGTAGCAGAGGCCATGGGAGGCTCTCTGTCTGGGGTCATGGATGTTCTGTCTCCCGACTTCAAGAAGAAGGAAGGTGGGTTCAACCAGAAAGTGTGTGAATTAACCTGAGCCACAGTGACCCATAGACGAGGGGGCGGGTCTTTTCGTACGCAGCCTCTAAGAACAGCTGCGGTCCAAGCAGTCCAAGTAGGGAATGAGGCTTTACTCCAGGTGAAGGAGTTTAAGTATCTCTGAGTCTTGTTCACGAATGAGAGAAAGGGGAAGACGGAGAAGGAGATCAGACGGAGAATCGGAGAATCGGAGCAGCAGGAGCGGTTTTGCAGTTGCTAAATCGTACTGTTGTGAAGAAAAAAGAGTTGAACCGGAAGGCAAAGCTCTCTGTCTACCGAGCAATCTTCGTTCCTACTCTCACTTATGGTCATGAAGTGTGGGTCATGACCGAAAGTATAAGGTCACGGGTGCAAGCAGCCAAAATGAGTTTCCTCAGACGGGTGGCTGGTATCTCCCTTAGAGATAGGGTGAGAAGTCACCCGAGAGAGACACCACCACCCCTCATATTGTAGTTCGGACAGAGCCGACCCAAATTGGCTCTAAAGTGGGGTATGAATCGGCCCTATCTCTGGGGGAGCCCGGGTTTGAACTGGGAACCTTCTGGTTCTCAAGCGGCCACTCTACCGCCTGAGCCACTGCCGCCCCATAGTGTGTAGGCCTATAGTGTATAGTGTGTGTGAGAGAGACAGTTGATAGATGTTTATTCTTTCATGATCCTTGTGGTCCTATAGAGTCATGGGGGAGGAGCATACGTGTGTCTGATGAGAGCCGTATGAACGTCTTCATCCTATTGGACACGTCAGGCAGCATCAGCGAGGAGGAATTCAACAAGAGCAGAGACGCTACCGTCAAGCTCATCAGGAAGGTCTGGCTCACATCTACTCCACTTTATACTGTACTGTACCCTATTCTATAAAAAAAAAGGATATGACTGTCAAAGTTTGCCTTCAAATTAACAATTGTGTCCTATAGTTCAACATTTATGAGCTACAGATCACCCACTAAAAGCTGGATAGCTACGAGGTACAGATGAGGTTCCATGTCTCTATTTCTAAAACGGCTAGTTTCATTCCTTGATTCTGATTGGCTGGTTGCTGTGGTATATGAGACTATAACCCACTATAACCCACACCTTGAATCAGTTTATCAAACCCAGGTGTTTCATTATTTCTTTCCACAGTGTTCCACAGCGCACCAAAGAGCACTTGGCATTTAACTTGGCATTAAAAAACACGGCAAAAGATCACTGCAACTACACTCTCAAAAAGGCTAAAAGCTAGGGGTGTAACGATATAGTAACTGAATCGAAAAATTGATTTTAATTTTCAATGATCTACTATATCGTTTACAAAAGTAAAATATCATACCGTTTTGGCTTTGTATCGTATCGTACCGTTTTAAAATGCGGTAATCGGTATCGAATCATTTTGCAATGCAAATAATTGATTATATGGAAACTAAGTATTAGTGCCTTGTATTTAGCAATTTTAAAATGGAAAATGAAAAAGAAGGGTCTAATTACCTTTCCATTCCATAATTATAGCTACTCTTGGTCTATCGATAAATCTGTGTAATCTCTGTGTTTATGTCAAGGTGGGTTTGTCCATGTGTTCATGTGTTGAAATTATAATGTCCATATATTTGCTAGATAATCACAGCGTTTACTTCCATAATAATAGATTTTTTTACACGTTTTACAGATTTAATTTCTTTGCTAAATAGTTACTATATTGATTTTAAATCATTGAATCGAATCGTATCGATTCGCCATGAATGAACCAATATCATCCATGTATCGTATCGTTAACCATGTATCGTGATGCGTATCGTATTGCTGTTAAAATGTATCGTTACACCCCTACTAAAAGCCATTAATGCCCCACAGCAAACACAGAGAGAAATCGATGATGTGCCAATCTGCAGTATAACCATTAACCAAGTATCTTAGAGTAGCCAAAACAACCAGTCAATATGACAAAGTCATAGACAGTTAAATATGAAGTTAGTTTAACACCGCTTGGGCTATCACTGTATCTACAGTACAAAAACACTAAGTATCAGCATAAAACTAAAATAAACTATAAAAAAATAAGGTAAAAAGAACAGTGGCTCCCCAGCGGTTCATCTGTAATACAAACAAACAAACATTTGAGTTAGTCTTACGGAGTTCCCTGGTGCTATAGGCTATATGTTCTATTGTTGTCTGGTTGCAATCAGAATCTAATTCTGTATGTATTGTGGCGACTGAACCCAAACCAGACACAAGAGAGCGTAAACAGTGTTGCCAACTCGGGCATTTATTGAACAGTTCTTAATTTACAACAGCAGTATGATGCAACGTAGCATGAATGTGCAACAGAAATGTGAATAACTCAAATAATCATTAATAGGTCAACATAGGTTCTTCCCCGGACGGGGGCTGCCGTCTCTCCTCTTCGGGGGCCAGGGGTAGGTAAGAGTCAATTAGGGGGGCTTCTTTCCACAGGTAATAGGTGAGTATGGTTCTAGCAAAGTCTTTCTTTCCCACAGGTAATAGGTGCGTATTCCTCTCTACAGGTGACAGGTAAAGTATCTCTTTCCCACAGGTAATAGGTGAGTATTCTTCTCCATAGGTGACAGGTAAAGTATCTCTTTCCCACAGGTAATAGGTGAGTATTCTTCTCCATAGGTGACAGGTAAAGTATCTCTTTCCCACAGATAATAGGTGAGTATTTCTCTCTACAGGTGACAGGTAAGTAGGGCGCCCGCTCTCAATTAAATCCGACTAATTCTCTATCTTCTAAATAAAATGAACACGGGGATTAAGGGACCTAGGGCCAGAGAATTGTCGGATACAAGGTAAGTTTTAAAGGGAAGTGAGATCTACTCAACAAAACGGGACGGGTGGTGGCTCCCTGGGGGTCCGGTTGGTAAGGCTGCTTTGTCCTTTTCCAGGTCCATCTCCACAGGTCGCCCGAGTACTCACTCTCCAGTGGAAGGTACCCACTCCTCAGTGAAAGGTACACACTCCTCAGTGAAAGGTACACACTCCTCAGTGTCGGTCCGCTCCCGGTCCGCAAACTTGCTGCTCTTCCTCATAGAGCCGGGACAATGCATCGGCATGGGGGATATCCTTCCCCGGCCTATGCTCCACTTCGAAGTTGTAGTCCTGCAACTCCAGAAACCAACGTGTTATTCTCTTATTTGTATCTTTACTTCTAGCCATCCACTTTAATGGTGCGTGGTCCGTTATCAGTGTAAAACGTCTCCCCCACAGATAATAGCGTAGATGGTGTATGGACCATTTTATGGCAAGAGCTTCTTTCTCTATCGTTGCATAATTAAGTTCATGCTTTAAGAGCTTTCGGCTAATAAAAGTGACAGGATGCTCTTCGTTGTCAATGATTTGCGAGAGCACGGCCCCGAGGCCCGTGTTCGAGGCGTCGGTGTGGAGTAGAAAATTCTTACCGAAGTCGGGGGCTTTTAGGACCGGCTCATCACAGAGCTTCAGTTTGAGGCCTCGGAAGACGGCCTCCGTCTCCTCTGTCCAGTGCAGCACATTGGGCCGACTTTGTCGGGTCATCTCGTACAAAGGAGCTATGCGGCATTTCTTGGCGTTGGCGGTCAGACCCGCTCTGCGAAGGGCTTCCAGGACCGCCTCGATGTGATGGAGGTGATTCTCCCAGGTGCTGCTGTGAATCACAATGTCATCTAAATATGCTGCTGCATAAAGATGGTGAGGCCTTAACACTCGGTCCATGAGTCTCTGAAATGTCGCGGGAGCGCCATGCACACCAAAGGGTAAGACTGTATATTGGAACAGCCCTTCAGGGGTAGAAAAGGCCGTTTTCTCTTTCGTTTCGTTTGTTAGGGGCACTTGCCAATAGCCTTTTGTCAAATCCAGCGTACTTACGAATCGAGCGGGGCCTAGCCGCTCAATTAATTCGTCTACCCTGGGCATGGGGTACGCATCAAAATTTGATATCTCATTTAACTTTCGGAAATCATTACAGAATCGGATCGTGCCGTCCGGTTTAGGGACCAGCACGATGGGGCTTGACCAGGCACTGTGTGATTCCTCTATTACTCCCAGCTGTAGCATGCTTTTTACCTCCTCTTTCACGGCTTCCCGCCTGGCCTCCGGGATGCGGTAAGGCCGCTGCCGCACTATTTTCCCCGGAAGGGTTTGGATGTCGTGCTTTATAGCGTGGGTTCGGCCCGGCAGCTCTGAGAATCGGTCTGCATTTCTGTTCAGGAGCTCGCGTATATCTTGCACCTGAGCCGGAGACAGTTCCTCTCCAATAGGGACTGGCGGCGGGTTCTGGGAGGAGAGAGTGGTTAGTAACGCTGGGAGAGCGACAGGAGGAGCGGCGTGCCACTTTTTCAATAGATTGATATGGTATATCTGCATGGTTTTCCGCCGCCCTACTTGGCGCACCCGGTAGTTCACAGGGCCAAGCTTCTCCACAATTTCATAAGGGCCCTGCCATTTTGCGAGGAATTTGCATTCACTGGTGGGAATGAGCACTAGTACCTTTTCGCCCACCTCAAAGCTCCGCAGCGTGGCGCCTCTGTTGTACACTTTGCACTGGGCGCGTTGAGCTTGCTCCATGTGTTCACGGACGAGCGGCCAGACCTTCTTGGCTCTCTCCTGCAACTGTTCAACATGGTCAATGACAGAGCGGTGAGGAGATGGCTGGCTTTCCCATGTCTCCTTCGCTATGTCCAGTAACCCCCGTGGCTGCCGTCCGTATAGTAACTCAAAGGGGGAAAACCCCTTGGACGCTTGTGGCACCTCCCGTATGGCGAACAAGACGAAGGGAATCAAGCGATCCCAATCTTTGCCATCTATATCGATCAATTTCTTTAACATTTGCTTTAAACTTTTATTAAAGCGTTCAACTAATCCGTCCGATTGCGGGTGAAAGATAGAGGTCTTTATCTTATCTATTTTTAACCATTTATAGAGTTCAGTGATGACGCGAGACATGAAGCAGGTGCCTTGATCCGATAAAATGGCATCGGCTATTCCAACTCGGCTAAATAGCATAAAGAGCTCGTGCGCCACTGCTCTGGCTGTAGCGGCTCTCAATGGTATTGCCTCGGGGTACCGAGTTGCATAGTCCACAATGACTAATATATATTTGTGCCCCCGGGCTGACTTGGGGAGGGGGCCAACTATGTCCATGCCAATGCGGCTGAACGGAGTGGAAATTATCGGCATGGGGATGAGTGGATTACGCTGGAAGGGACGGGGTGCGGTGAGCTGGCAAACACCGCATCCTTTACAGAAGTCTTCTACTGCCCGCTTTATTCCCGGCCAATAAAACCGTGCATTAATTCGATCGCTAGTTTTTTTAATGCCTAGGTGCGCCCCCAGCTGATGAGTATGGGCCAGGTACAACACTCTAGTCACGTAGTCTTTTGGCACGAGCAGTTGTTCTACAATGACCCCAGTGTTATTCTGCCACCCTCGATATAATAAATCTCTCCGTACAAAGAAATATGGGGAAATTAGTTCACTCACCCCGTCACATAGTTTTCCGTCAACTGCACTGATGTTTTTCCGAGCATTTTCTAAGTTCGGGTCACTCCACTGCTGTGTGGCAAAGTCTCCTCTGAGCACGGCGCTCTCATCCTCCTCTTCGGGAAAGTCGGGCCATCTCACCGGCTCAGGGTCCTCGGATGAGGGGTCCCGGGGCGGCTCGTCCGCTTCGGGTTCGTCTCTTGGCGACTCCTCGTCTGGCGAGGCTTCAGTCTGTGGACCCTCCGTCTCGGCGCGGAAGACCGGGCACGCGGGTAAGGGGTTTCTCCCCCGGGGACCCGGCCGGATCCTTCTTCTCCGTCGCGGGTGAGGCGGGCCACCGCCGCCCGGGTTCCAATGTCTTTCAAACAGCACACAGTCCGTGCCGATGAGCAAGGGGACCGGTAGGTTGGGGACGACGCCAGCCTCCACATCAACATCTCCTCTGGTTGTCTGTACGCGGATCAGCGTCACCGGATAGGACCGTACATCCCCGTGTACACAGCTGACCGGCATCCGGCTGGAGGTGGAACGCCCGGCATAGCTAGCGTGGACCAGCGTGACAACGCTCCCCGAGTCTAGTAGAGCCCGGGTGTCCACCCCTTCGATTTTCACCGGCAGATTATAGTGGCGCGGCTGTTGGCTCCCTGAGTGCAGACAGGGGCGCCGGCCGTCAGAAGCCGCGGCGGCGGAGGGCATGGATACATCCCGGTCCCGATCCGGACAGAACCATGCGATATGATCACTTTTTCCGCAGACGTAGCACCGGCGTGTCATCTGCGGCTGGCTTCGGGCAGTCCGCTCTGTGGCGGCTCGTTTCGTAGCAGGGGGAGACGGGGGAGTAGCCGAGGGCCGCGAGCGGTCCCGGCTGTAACGTACCTCCCCTGTCCCTCTGGGAATCTCCGACCTTGTACTTTTCATCATCTCTGTACTCACTTGGTGATTCTCTAGGAGCGCAATAAGAGCCTCCACAGAGCTTGGGCTTACTTGTGAGGCGTAGCGGCGGGCATCAGGCGGCAGGGAGCGTATACATTTGTCTATGACAATCCTCTCAATTAGTGGCGGGTCACCGGCCGTAGTCAGCCAGCCGTGTGTTAGGCGGAGGAGAGCGGCTATCTGGGGCCGAGGCGGCAGCGCCGCTTGCATGTTCCAACCATGGAAGCGCTGGGCTCGGGCCGGCATACTATAACCTTGACTAGCTAAAATAGCTGCTTTCAGGCGCCTGTACTCACGGGCCTCCGCCAGGGGGAGATCACGGCACACTCGTTGAGCTTCTCCAGAAAGAAATGGGGCAATGATCCCGCCCCAGTCGGGGACAGGCCACCGCTCTCGGGCAGCGGTGCGCTCGAACACCTCCAGGAACGCTTCAATATCATCTTCGGGGGATAGCTTTGTCAAAACTTCCCCGGGCGGTCGCGTGGGATTAACGTCTTGGTCAATTTGGATTTTCTCTATCAGTTTAGTCACCGCCTGTTGTAATTCGGCTTGGCTCTGTAACAGAGCATTTAGAGCCGGTGTGGTTGTCATATTGCGTCTAGGTGAGGTTCAGTACCCGTATTCTCCACCATGTGTGGCGACTGAACCCAAACCAGACACAAGAGAGCGTAAACAGTGTTGCCAACTCGGGCATTTATTGAACAGTTCTTAATTTACAACAGCAGTATGATGCAACGTAGCATGAATGTGCAACAGAAATGTGAATAACTCAAATAATCATTAATAGGTCAACATAGGTTCTTCCCCGGACGGGGGCTGCCGTCTCTCCTCTTCGGGGGCCAGGGGTAGGTAAGAGTCAATTAGGGGGGCTTCTTTCCACAGGTAATAGGTGAGTATGGTTCTAGCAAAGTCTTTCTTTCCCACAGGTAATAGGTGCGTATTCCTCTCTACAGGTGACAGGTAAAGTATCTCTTTCCCACAGGTAATAGGTGAGTATTCTTCTCCATAGGTGACAGGTAAAGTATCTCTTTCCCACAGGTAATAGGTGAGTATTCTTCTCCATAGGTGACAGGTAAAGTATCTCTTTCCCACAGATAATAGGTGAGTATTTCTCTCTACAGGTGACAGGTAAGTAGGGCGCCCGCTCTCAATTAAATCCGACTAATTCTCTATCTTCTAAATAAAATGAACACGGGGATTAAGGGACCTAGGGCCAGAGAATTGTCGGATACAAGGTAAGTTTTAAAGGGAAGTGAGATCTACTCAACAAAACGGGACGGGTGGTGGCTCCCTGGGGGTCCGGTTGGTAAGGCTGCTTTGTCCTTTTCCAGGTCCATCTCCACAGGTCGCCCGAGTACTCACTCTCCAGTGGAAGGTACCCACTCCTCAGTGAAAGGTACACACTCCTCAGTGAAAGGTACACACTCCTCAGTGTCGGTCCGCTCCCGGTCCAGCCTAGAAGTAATGAGTAGAAAGGATATTACTATAATGCGCTTTACACAGAAATATGCGGTGGAGGGAGAAGTATGGTGGTTTCTTACCGCCTGTTTGCCCATGTTCGCCTGTCGGAGTCCCAGCACAGACTGGCGGAGAGAGCGAGGCTTCTATTTATGCACCCTGTGTTTGGAATAGCCCACAGGTGCATATGCTTGTGCCTGATGAAGCATGTGTGCCGGCAGGTAACGCCCTTCAATGACTTGCCCCACAGCATGCGTTGCTCTGCTGGGCCTCGCTCTCCCATCCAGGGTGCGCTTCTCCGACGTGCGGGGCCTACCTGGCGGGCGGTGTCTGAACGAACCACCACAGTATGTTACAATATTTAACATCAGTGAATCAGTGAATGCCCAGGTTGTCACGTGATTTAATTAATTTAATTCATAAAACTGGTGTGTAGCTGCAATGCTAGAGCCTACCTCGAGAACTGTGTCACACACACACACACACACACACACACACACACACACACACACACACACACACACACACACACACACACACACACACGGCTGGCTTCTAGTGTAGCGCTCATGGACACATGATGGCTCCATATCTGAAAATGTTCAGGGCCCCAAACTGTAAAAGTGTACCAAATTTCTCGCTTTTATGAAAAAGTGAACGATTCACCAAAGATCTGGTCTCAATCCTCCGGACCATTGTTTGTATAGTTGGACAGCTACGAGGTGCAGATGAAGTTCCATGTGTTATCGTTTGCCTCCGAAACGATAGAAGTCGTCAGCATCCAGGAAGAATTGTCCAGCGACGCAGAGGAGGTCGAATGGAAGCTGATGAAGTTCAACTACAAAAGTAAGACGACCATGCCATCTGCATTCCTTCATTCATATGTATTTATGTACTGGCACGTGCACACATAGACATCATGCTCTTTTAAGTGTCTGTAAAAATGCCCTCTCCAGAGTGTTGCTCCAGACCATGGATGCAGTTTTTACTATGGAGAAAGAAATGCAAATGCCCCCTCCCCCTTTCCATGCAGTAACTGAATGCAATATTCATGAAAATTGCCTTGTCCAAACTCTACTGAACTTGAATGCAGCTTCTTATGTTGAAAGAATTTCAAAATAAGAATTGCCCTCTCTGTGTAGAAATCCTTGCCGCACATCTCCAGTATTGGCTTGATTTTTTTTGTTCAGTGAGGTATCAACACACCGAAAATAGTCTATCTCTCAAAGATCTCATAACGCGCCAAAGCGCGACGCATTGTGAATTTGGATTCATTTTCACCAAAAGTCCCCATTTGGAATTTCAGCCTCTGCCTCTATAGCATTCTCTGCACGTCCCTGTTGTATGTAGTAGGGGTGTAACAAAGCATTTTAACAGTGATACAATATGCATCACAATACAATTGTGTCATCAATACATGTTTGAAGACACGATTCATGGAAGATATTGGTTCATTCATGGCGATACGATTCAATTATTGAAAAGTGATACAGTAACTATTTAGCAAAGTGTGAAACGTACAGTATGGATAGTGCAGGGTAACATGTATTATTAGGCTATGTATATAAATAGATTATCTGGCAAATACACATGAACATTGTATTTGAACACATTATGGACAAACCCGCAACTTGACATGAACACAGGGAATACACACATTTATCGATAGACCAAGTGTATCAATATGGAATGGAAAAGTATTTAAACCCATCTTTTTCTTTCTTCTTCTTCTTAAAATTGCTAAATACAATGCAGTTCTTAGTAGGCATATTGATACGATTGATTATTTGCATTGCAAAACGACACGATACATACATAGTAAAAATAATTGAAATTAAAATCGATATTTTGATGCAGTTACTGTACACCCCAGTTACTTACACCCCTAGTATGTACTGTATGTACTGAATGTATCCATCCATCCATCCATCCATCCATCCATCCATCTATGAATTCACAGACCATCTCACTCAAAGTTAGTTTTTCTTTTTCGCCACTACCCTTCATGTTGTTCATACTGTGCACAGGTCACGGCAATAAGAAGGGAACCAATCTGTTCGCCGCACTGCAGAACGTCTACGAAACCCTGGCCTTTTTGAAGCAGGTCAACAAGCAGAACCGTTTCAACGAGACACAGAACATCATCATCATAGCAACGGACGGTAAGCTGCCCAAGACTGTGGGTTTGAATCCACCGTGAGGCATCCAGCTTTGTTGATCTTCTTAGGGAGATAGAATGGTCATTTCGTGCTAATCAGTCTAAAAGCGACTGCCAGGTCGCAGCATGATTTTAGGGCAAAATATGTAGGAGCAGGGTCCAAAAATGTGTTTGAAAAACTCGGCTCTTATATGGGACAGATCCATGTTGAGGATGAGTGTAGACATACTGTGTACTGATTTGCGTGATTTTAGGGCAAAATATGTAGGAGCAGTGTCCAAAAATGTGTTTTGAAAGAATTGGCCTCATGGTGGTGCTAGAAGAGGGCCATGTGAGAAATGGGTGGAGGTAGTGGTTTGGCAGGCAAGGAGTGTGTGTGCAAACTTTGGCATGGATCGGGGCAACGGTGGCGGCCGGAGATATGAGAAGGGCAAAAGTGTGACATGTGACTGACAGACAGCCGGTGGAGGTTTTGATAGTAACTGCGACCTGACGGTCACAATAAGCAAGCTAATACATGTATCCAGGAAAATAAGAAAGCTGGGCTAGAACTATAATGTGTTGCCTACAGCAACCACACTAATAAATGGGTAAGATTAAAAAAGGGTAAAAAAACAACAACAAAAAAAACAAGGAAGATTTGTTTCTGATTTCTCTCTTCTCCTTCAGGTTTCTCCAACACAGGTCCACAGCCAAAGAATGCTCTGACACAGATCAGACATCTACTGGGTTACAGAAACAACTCCAAGGACCATATGGACGAAACTCTACTGGGTACACTCTTAATTTCATTGTTATTGTATGATGATGATGATGATGATGATGATGATGATGATGATGATGATCAGACAACAGGGTTATAGAAACACCTTCATGGACCATACGGACGAAACTCTACTCTCTTAATATCATTGTTTTTAACAGTGTAGTCATACTGTCGGTAATATGATGATGGCGAGGTCATTGCCGTCATTGTGGGAGGTAGAGTAGTGGTTTTAACCTCAGGAGATTCTGGGCCCAGATTGCAGTCTCCGCCTCGACGTCCGACAGTATCACAGGCCGCCTCATCCATTCCAATGTAAATGATGCAGATTTTTACACATTAAATATTAATTCAGTTTTGGACCCAGAGCTTTGAAATCTCTTCCAAATCCGTCAACAAGGCCTGGCATGCATTGGAAAAATATGTGCACGACTAAACAAAACAACAGTGTTTTATCATATAAGGAAAATAAAACCCTCTGGCAGGACCTGCATAGGCTACACAGAGCCATTTTACACTGACTCAGATCGATTTAAATATGAATACACTGTATTGGAAACGCCATGACTACAAACACGTTAATTGTTTTGTTATAGCTACTGATTAAGGAATATAAGGCTGAATGAACAGGAACGTGCCAACAATGCTATCGAAGTGAGGTTGTATAGGCTGTCTGTATTAGAATTGAGTTGTTATTATGGTCTATGGAGTCCCACTCAATTATTCCCACTGATTTATTATTTATTATGCCCCATGTCTACGACCCATTTGATTTTTCTGTAGTAGCCATGTATGTATATATATATATGCATGCCGACATCATTACAGACTTTATTCGTTTATGACATTTGTACCATTATAATGATTAATGATTAGTGTTATTGACATCACCTGGGCGGCATGTGAGTTTCTATAAAATCTTGTCATATGAACTGGGAAAATACCTATTTTAACAAACAAAATACACATATGTGTTTATCAAGAAGCACTATGGATTTACTTTATCTAATATCAGTCAACTTATCACTGGACATTTGTGTACCACAAGGTAAGCAAGACAACAAATAGCAGCACTTAATAAATATACCTAATTGAATTTAAAAACGGTGTGTTAATTTTTCTATTTGATGATGGTGTGTTGAGCTTCAAATGTAGTAGCCTACTTATAGAAACAATTAAATTAGATCAACTCTCCACTACACTACAACCAACACTTTACAATTCATGGATACCGGTATGTCCTCAAGAATAAACTGCTTCAAATGTAGGCTGGCCGATTGCTTATAAATCTATAAAACATTTGATATCTCTGGCGTGAAATGGTCGCCCTTCCCCAAAGGTTTATTTAGCTGTTGACCAGACAGACACAACTTAATCCAAAGCCTGCAGGCAGATTTTGGCTTTGGAAAATTACATTTATAAAGTTCCCTTCAAACGTTCTGTGTCACTATAATCACTGTTGCAAGTCCCCAGAAGCAACATTTCACCATGTCATTGCTGTAATATAAATGTTCTTGATATTAATATCGCCCATCATCATCTGAAACAAGGCTAAATAACATGAGTCCAATGCATGATCCAATGGAAGGAGGGGCTAACTTGTCGGACGGCTGTGTTTAGCTGCAATGTGGTCCAATCATCACAGTAGGGGAGGGGTTTTTGCGAATGGTTCATTGCATCTTTCTAGTTTAACCCCAGGCTTTATATAGTTTTCTCGCTTTCTGTGTGTTGTCAGATGTGTACGTGTTTGGTGTTGGGAATGACGTGAACAGAAAGATGCTCAACACCCTCGACTCGAAGAAGAACGGCGAAGAACACCTGTTTCTGATGGGAGATTACCAACAACTGGGAGAGGTGTTCAATAACATGATCAGTAAGTCGTTTCTGTTCTGGCCAAAAAATGGCACGATCTACGAGCTCACACGTTTGTAGACCGTCTATTTTTGGTGAAGAGATTTGGTATAGATCCACCCATGAATCCGCCACCCAATCAACATCCACCCACCCATGAATCCGCACAATTTAAGCATTTAGCAGACGCTCTTGATCCAGAGCGACATACAATACGCAAGGTACATCAACATCAGTGCATCAAATGGAAAGAAATAGTAGGTGCCTATGAATCCCGTGAATCTAATCACCACCCATGAATCCATTCACCCATGAATCCACCATTCACCCACCCACCCATTCCTTGGTGTTTCACCTTGATTGCGCTTAAACCCTAACAGGTGTTAGCTTATCACCTAATAGTTGAGGTGATAGCTCTTCACCTCAGACTATGATAAGGCCATTCACCGAATTCAACTAGTACAGAACAAAGGCTGCCAGAATCCTCACTAACACAAATCGCAGAGCTCATATAACCAGTTTTGAATTAGTCCTCTAACAAATGCCTTCTGGACATCCCTGTGTCCAAACTAAAAACCAAGGGTGACCGGGTGTTTGCAGTTGCTGCTCTTACACTATGGAACGCCCTTAGCCTGACACTCAGCCTGAATTGACATTTCGTTTCAAAATTAAAGGGGTGTGGCTAGCGATTCAGGGTCTGGAACTAGGCTAGAACACCCTCCCATTGGTGGTAAAAAATGTCAATTGAAGTTTTTAAGAACTTGTTGAAAACTAATTTGTTTTGAATGCCTTATATGCTATGAAGTTTTTAGCTGTCTTATGTGCCCTGTTTTATCTTGTTTTAACTGATTGTTTATATGGTTTGTTTTTATTGCTGTCCATTGTACAGCACCTTGTAACATCGCTTCAAAAGGTGCTTTATACAATGTACTTGTGCACTGTGCCTGTTCTCACCAGTGTTATTTGTGTGACATATTGTGACAGGTGATGAGAGTGTGACCATGTGTGGGGTGGCCCAGGAGAAGGTCTCTGAAGACGCAGGTGGAAAG
Source organism: Nannobrachium achirus (assembly GCF_963921795.1). NCBI lineage: Eukaryota > Metazoa > Chordata > Actinopteri > Myctophiformes > Myctophidae > Nannobrachium > Nannobrachium achirus. The sequence goes on along the minus strand of NC_137817.1, from coordinate 58,439,346 downwards.
GCCTATACCAACCCCTGGCACGTCACCATCAAAACCATGAGAAACAATGTATGTCTGGCCTCCTCACTCACTGGGATAATACTTATATAATCAAACATATAATTCTCCGAATGTCTGTCTGAGTGTCTGTCTGTCTGTCTGTCCGACTGTTTCTCCTCGGTTGCTGGAGCAATTGATCTGAATCCGCATGACCATTAGCATTGCGGTTACACACCTTTGGTGTCTGTCTGAGTGTTTGGCCCTCTTACAGCACCACCAGGAGGCGGGTTTCAGTAAAACACATTTTTGGACAGTACTCCTACAGATTTTGTCCAAAAATCATGCTGATCGGTACACAGTATCTCTATAGCCATTAAACGAAACGGGTATTTCTTACATTGATGCTCCTACATATTATCATGCAAGCACCAGTTAAAGTTACTTTCCATCCCTCATATACTGTGTGCACAGTGCACACCCCATAACCCACACACTGCACATCATTTCGGAGCTCATATCTTCGAACGGGTAAGGGCAAGTAATAATAATACATCAGACTTATATAGCACTTTTATGGTACCCAAAGTCGCTTTACAAAGCAGAAATAAAAACAACTTAAAGAGAAAATGTTTGAAGGCTAAAAGTTAAAAAGAAATTTGACAAACAAAAAAGAACAACAACACAGAACAGATTGAAAGCACAGAGGGAGAGTAGTGTAAAAAACATCACAAGGATGCAGCTGGGACGTATCATCAGTGATGTAGCCTGGGGTCGACGGGTGTTTCGGGTCTCGCAACATCATACACCCTCGCCCAGGTGACCCAGCCGGGGTTGATCAAGTCCCGACTTACGTCCCAGTAGCTATCCACGATCAGTCCTATTAGGGAAAGACAGGGTCACTCAATGTGCAGCACCGGAACTACTCTGCCAGGATTGGGGAGCCATTCTGGCGCGTGGAAGAACTAGGCTCTATGGGTTGACTCCTGGCCGGGCTCCTCCTACGTCTTACCAGGTCCCCTCCTGCTCTCACCAGGTTCAGAACCTGTGCGTTGCACCAGACCCCAATCCAAACATTCCATTCAGCTGCTGCAGTTCAATGGCCCTCCTAAAGGCCTCACCGTGGATTTGTTGGGCTTCTTCCTCACGGAAGACACAGGCTGGGGCGCTAACCCAACCTGCTCCCGGGTGCCGTCTAAATTCCGGCCGTCAACCGAGTCTCCGGTGGTCACCAAACTATTCCTGGTTGTCACATAGTCTATTCCTATGAGCCACTATAAATAGAACTAATAGTGTAAAAAACATCACAAGGATGCAGCTGGGACGTATCATCAGTGATGTAGCCTGGGGTCGACGGGTGTTTCGGGTCTCGCAACATCATACACCCTCGCCCAGGTGACCCAGCCGGGGTTGATCAAGTCCCGACTTACGTCCCAGTAGCTATCCACGATCAGTCCTATTAGGGAAAGACAGGGTCACTCAATGTGCAGCACCGGAACTACTCTGCCAGGATTGGGGAGCCATTCTGGCGCGTGGAAGAACTAGGCTCTATGGGTTGACTCCTGGCCGGGCTCCTCCTACGTCTTACCAGGTCCCCTCCTGCTCTCACCAGGTTCAGAACCTGTGCGTTGCACCAGACCCCAATCCAAACATTCCATTCAGCTGCTGCAGTTCAATGGCCCTCCTAAAGGCCTCACCGTGGATTTGTTGGGCTTCTTCCTCACGGAAGACACAGGCTGGGGCGCTAACCCAACCTGCTCCCGGGTGCCGTCTAAATTCCGGCCGTCAACCGAGTCTCCGGTGGTCACCAAACTATTCCTGGTTGTCACATAGTCTATTCCTATGAGCCACTATAAATAGAACTAATAGTGTAAAAAACATCACAAGGATGCAGCTGGGACGTATCATCAGTGATGTAGCCTGAGAGTAGAGTTACTAGGGAAAGCAAGTTTAAACAGGTGGGTTTTGAGGGAGGCTTTGAACACGGCAAGGGTTTTTATGTGATGGTGGATTTTTTTGTCACCAGACAGAATAGCAAGTGAATAACCTACTTTGTTGACTCATGGAGTTACTTACTACCAATAGATCTTTTTATGAAGCAAAGTATATTTAGTGCCCCTGGTATGGGAACGAACCTGCACAATAAGCTTTAGGGCATGTGGTTCTCAAACTTTTTTCGGCTGCAGTACCCCCTTATACTGATTTCTGAAGCCTTAAATATTTAAGGAACAAACTAGTAAGACACCCAAGGGTGGAATGCGACCTCAGGGTGACATGCAACCTCGCCCTAAAGGGCGAGGTCGCGCCAATTCTTGACAATCTGGCCAACCACAGCGTTTCTCTGACTTTCCATCAGGCCTGTTGGTTTTCACGCTCCAGTGCGGCGTTCATGCGCTGCAAGTCCTTGTCCACAGCCCTACGGTCCTGGTGGCCCTTGGTATTGTTGATATTCTGGAAACGCTGCCATTGACTTGCACCAATTTTGTGAGGATATCAACCCTAGGAGACACGGGGAGAACACGCCAACCCAACCTAGGGTGTGAGCGATAGGGCCCTGACTATGTTATGTCAAAACATGCCCATATGTGGACATTACCAAATATGGGCATTTCCAGATATGTCCTTAATATTGATAACATTGGGACAGGGATCTCCATATATGGGCATAAAACGTATGTTAATTAGTAAAGCCAAGCTTGGGTTTGATGCCTTGGGATTTCTATATTTGGACATAAGTGTATACCCAATAGGTCATCATCTGGAAAGGTAGGGTGTAAATCAGAGTAAAGCAGGCTTTTGAGCTAGTTAGGGCCAGAGATTGATGACATCAGAAATCCCCATATATGGGCATAAAGGGATTTTGCTTTTGGGAATGCCCATCTATGGCATTTTAATTTTATTTTATCCTTTATTAATAAAAATACATGTATGTATCCATATACATATGGAGTTCAATATTGATGTTTTTGGAGAAGGTATGTTGTAAATGTATGCTACTTAGTAAGGGTTGGCGATAGGGCCTTTCTGTGTGGAGTTTGCCTAAACATGGAGATGTGGTACAGAAGGACTCATATATGGGCATAAAAAGTATGTCATGTGACATCACTTCCTGTACAGACAGTCAGACAGACAGCCATTGACTCCGACCTAACAATAGCTACTGTCTATGACGGTAGTTCCATATGACATATTGGACTAGACTATCTCCATATATAGTGTTATCCACATCTCCATGTTAGGACTCATATATGGGCATAAAAAGTATGTCATGTGACATCACTTCCTGTACAGACAGTCAGCCATTGACTCCGGATTAACAATGGCTACTGTCTATGACGGTAGTCCCATATGACATATTGGACTAGACTATCTCCATATATAGTGTTATCCACATCTCCATGTTTAGACAGCCAATGACTCCGGCCTAACAATGGCTACTTTCTATGACGGTAGTCCCATATGACATGATGGACTGGACTATCTCCATATATAGTGTTATCCACATTTCGTGTAGCCGCCCTGTACAGGAGGTGATGTCACAACTCGCTGACATCACACTGACATCACAGAGGATACGGACGGTCACGAGGATACGGAAGGAAGGACACTCAAGCGACACGGTTCTTCAGAGTATATGCGACCTTCGGTCGCAATAAATTAAATATATATATGTGAAAGACAATTGACTGACTTCTATGTAAACCATACTATAAAACTGTACCTTTTTTATGCTGGAAAGCATCTTCAGCCTCACAAAAACCCTATTCGATCAACTAAAGTACTCAGAATTGGAGGTGAAAACTGCCAATGATCAGGCTACGTCGCAACACAATGGCGCTCCATATGAGGACAGTTTTGCGCGACATCGCAGCCAGAACGCTTGCATGCAGTGCGGATGAGCTGTTGTGTCACTACTACTGTGGCATGGCACATTCCAAAGGCCAACATGTGTTTTGGCGCCCTCTCTCCTCTGCAGGTTTTCACTACATGTGTGGGCTCCATCGTGAGCAGAAACTGGGTGCTGACTGCGGCTCACTGCTTTGCCATAAATGCCAGCGACACGGTGCCCAAGACAGTGGACATAGAGCATGGTGGTCAGTGTGAATTTTGATGTGATGCGTTATTAAACGTGAGTGCAGTCCAACCGGGGAAACTCCCCCCTGTCAGGTGATAAAATGCGGGCTGCTCACTCCTCATGCACTGAAGGAAGCATGAGCTCAGTTCGGGGCCCTCCGCAGGTTGGCAGAGGGAGAGCAGCGCCCATGATTACTGCTCAGGCAATTGGCACAGGGTGAAAAATGGGTCAAAAAATATTGGGACAAAAAAATAAAACAAAAATAATCATTCACCCCCTGCACAACTATAATGTTGTGTTTATTCCTCTTGGTCATTGGTTCTCAACCTTTGGGTCGGGACCCCCAGGGGGGTCCCCAAATTATTTTGGGTGGTCCCCAGATGATTATCTTAATATGAAACATTGTATGTATAGAGGGTATGGGCACATTTCTAAAGTGACAATTTAAGGATTTTTTAATATCTCTAAAATGACAAATTAAACATTAGCCAAATTGTCATGTGGTATTAGAGTCAGAAATTGTGAAAATAGATGATTAGGCGTTATGAGCATATAGATGGGCTATTTTCCCAATAGAACTGTGTTACACAAAATGCAATACCTCAACTCTTAGTGCTCGTCATTATGACGATTATTTTAAGGGTCACAGCCTGAAAAGGTTGATGGTAGTGTCAGAGGGCAGGTGATCATTAACCCCCTGTACAACTATTATGGTGTTTATTTCTCTAGGTGATGGTACAGTCAAAGCCGGGCAGGTGATCATTCACCCCCTGTACGACGCCAGAGCCCTGAAGAGCAGGAACGTGTCAGAGTTCTATGACTACGACGTGGCTCTGGTTCAGGTCAACAGCGGCATCCCTCTGTCCAGGAGGGCCAGGTGAGACTACACTAACCCCTCCTCCTCCACACCATTAGGGAGTTTAATATTCAAAGACTTTCTCAAAAACAGCAGATCTACAAGCTCGCAGCACAGCACTCGGTGCCGCGCTGTGAGCTTGTATATCCGCTGTTTTTTAATAGTTAAAAGCATAAAATAATGGTTAAAGTGGTTAAGTGGTTAAAAAGAGTGACACAATTGCATACCAGGTCTTACTGGGTTAAAAGTATGAGATCAGAATAAGCTAACATAAGTTAACATGAACCCTCGCAAATAAACAGCAAGGTAAATATTCATATTAGTGACCAGAGTGGAACATTTGGAAAATTGGACCCGAGTTGCCTAAACCAGTGGTTCTCAACCTGTGGGTCAGGACCCCCAGAGGGGTCCCCAAATTATTTTGGGGGGGTCCCCAGATGATTAGCTAAATGTTAACATTGGTTTCTCACTCAACAGTAAACAGACCAACATACAGTATAAGTGTATAGAGGGTATCTGCACATTTGTTAAGTGACAATTTAAGGACTTTAAAGACCTTTGTAGTACCTCTGGTCAAACATTGGTCAAATTGTCAAATATTAGAGGCAGAAATTGTGAAAATAGCTGATCTACATTCTACATGCTCACATTGTGAGCATGTAGATAGGCTATTTTCACAAAGGAAAAGATCAAGTCAAACTAAATGTAATGCCAACTCCTAAAATTCAAATATGATTCTTTTGGGGGTCGTGTCTGTGTGTGTGTGCACGCATGTGTGCCTGCATGCATGTGCGACTGTGCGTATAGACCAATCTGCCTGCCATGCACCGTTCCTGCCAACCGAGCCCTGAAGAAACTGAGCTTGACCTGTGACCAACACAGTAAGACCTGACCTATGACCTTTGCACTCTCACATGATTACTATGACAGTATAGAGCTATTTAACACTGTTACTGAACAAACACTATAGCAATGATTACTATGACAATATAGAGATATTTAACACTGTTACTGAACACACACTCTATAGCAATGATTACTATGACAATATAGAGTTATTTAACACTGTTACTGAACACACACTCTATAGCAATGATTACTATGACAATATAGAGCTATTTAACACTGTTACTGAACACACACTCTATAGCAATGATTACTATCACAATATAGAGCTATTAACACTGTTACTGAACAAACACTCTACAGTCACGATATAGAGCTATTTTTTGTATTCAAGAAAAAAACGTAACAAAAAGTGTGTGTGTGTGTGTGTGTGTGTGTGTGTGTGTGCGTGCGTGCGTACGTGCAGAGGAGGAGTTGTTGTCGCACAAGGAGACCGCTGCCTTCTTTATCCATAAAAGTCAATCAGAGTATGAGCCAAGCAAAACCAAGTCCGAACGTAAACAAACACACATTCACACCGGGAGTCAGGTGAGTTTGTTACTATTATTTCTTTCACATAATCTTCTTCTTTAGCAATTGTGTTAATTGAGAAGAGATACATTTTTCATGTGAATAATTATAATGAAATAAATAACATTCCAAAAGCCTTCCCGAAAGTTTCAAGGTTAGAGAACATCGCAGATCTACAAGCTCACAAGCCCTCATATTTTGAGACACATTGTGATGTAAAGATGGACTTTTTTGTTTGACAGGATTTATGTTGGTTGAAATCAGGTAATATTCTAGGCCAGAAAAAATATAACTAGTTAGATATTTCCCAGAATATAACCTTATATGCTCATATTTCAACATTACAAACAATAACAATAATCCCGTCAAACTAAAAAATCCATATGACGTCCTGGTAATGACATCAAGATCATCCCCATATGGGCTGTGATCTGGCCCCAATCGAGATGTCACTGATTGGTCCAGGTCCTGACGTGCTTTGCTGGGTTGGCTTTATTCATCACGTACTTTTTCAATTCCTAGAAAAGTAGTGGAGTCAAAAGGGCAAAGCTCGTCTTTGAAATGTAGTGGAGTGAAAGTCGTAATTGAAGTCCAGTACTCAAGTAAATTTGCTTTGTTGCAGAGGCCAGGCTGTGTGAAGAAGGCCCTGCAGATCCTGAAGCGTCCCACTGATGTGACTCTAGAAGAGTACGTTCCTGACAGGTTCCTCTGCTCTGGAGGAACCCAAGGACACCAGGACACCATCAGCTGTAAAGGTCTGATACGCTACCATAACTCCATCACCTTAAAGTTGTACTATGTAACTTTTTTTATAAATCTTAAAATTCTCCTAACTATTAAATCACAAAAGTTTTAGAAGATCCGCGCCGTGAATTTCAGCCTGTAAAGCCTTCTCTATATATGTAAACTGTGATCCTTGCCGGGGACCGGATCTCGCGCCAAAATTGCGTCATCACACTACCGGCCAATCACAGCGAGGGTTATACAACTGCCGGCCAATCACAGCGCATCTTGAAGTGGGGTCGCTATGGCTGCCATATTTGTTGTCACCCGTTTGTACCATCCCGTCTCTAGGTAATTTCGCCTACCAGGCAGGGTGAAGGAGTCCATATCTCTGGAATTACTGAACGCACAGGAACAAGGGACCCCTCTAAAGATAGATCTCAGCGAGGTGGAGGCAGACGCGGGGGTCTGAAGGTACGAAAAACGGCCGAAAGACGCGGACGCGACCGCGGTTTGCTATAGGGCTAATGACCACTAGTTGGGCATCTTACACAGTATAGCTTTAAGGTCTGATACGCTACCATAACTCCATCACCTTAAGGTCTGATACGCTACCATAACTCCATCATCTTAAGGTCTGATACACTACCATAACTCCATCACCTTAAGGTCTGATACGCTACCATAACTCCATCACCTTAAGGTCTGATACGCTACCATAACTCCGTCACCTTAAGGTCTGATACGCTACCATAACTCCATCACCTTAAGGTCTGATACGCTACCATAACTCCATCACCTTAAGGTCTGATACGCTACCATAACTCCATCACCTTAATGTCTGATATAACATCTATCATAACTCCATCACCTTAATGTCTGATATAACATCAAACTATCATAACTCCATCACCTTAACTCATCTAGTGTCACCACTAGATGGAGCCAACTCCTGCTGGGTAGCCGGAATATAGCCTATTGACCAACGCTGTAGCTGCGCAAGCCCTGCACAGCCATGGCGTGCGCGATCACTTTCGTGCGTGTCAACCCAATGCCCCGGAAGGCCTTGGCTTCCATTACCTCTAAGCTAATGTTATTGTTAGAAGCACATTTTTTGGCTACTTTGCCGCGAATAAAGGCTGTCCTCTTCCAGAAAAGCATAGATTCAGAGAAAATGGGCTTCAAAGTTGGCCATCTGCATTGGATTACATTGAATAAATCGGCGGAATATGACGATACTAACGTTAGTAAACGTAGGACGACTCGGACCACCTACGTTTTCCAGAATTAGCTCATGGTAAGGACAGCGTCGCTTGCCGACAAAAGAGCCGAACTAGTTCGGGATTGGCACTCTAAATTGCGTTGCTAGCCGACAAATAGAGCCAAACTAGTTCGGGATTGGCACTAGAAGAGTTAATGTCTGAACATCTAACTATCATAACTCCATCACTTTAATGTCTGATATAACATCTAACTAGCAAACTCCATCACCTTAAGTTCTGAATGTATTAGGTGGTGGTGGTGGTCAAGTTTATGTAAACATGATATCATGGTCAGAAAACACTCAATTCAGTGTTAGGGTTAAAGTAGTTCTGCCCCGGCCGAAGCACAGGTTAGACACACAGTTATACTGTACTACAGGACGAGCTGAACCATAACAAGAAGATAAGCTTTACCAAAACAATAGCTACTCAGGCCTAGTGAGACATCCAGACTCCTACAGCTATCCAGTATCCTAATGTTTCATTAAGAGCTAGATATCAATATAATCAGACGACGCACAATCTATTCTCAAAGTCATAACCACTGCAGCACAGCATCGGCACACAGACACAACCGAATAAGGAAAGACTAAAAGACTATGAAGGAGGAAGGGGGCCACAGTAGCAGTTCCTCCATCCACCTGTGGATTGCATAATGCAATTTGCAACTTGCCTTCAACTGCATGTGGCATGTTTTCAAATTTCTCTGTTGTGTCTTGTGTGACATCTTTGTTTTCTTGCATATTAAAATAATAACACTAGTTTTTGGATAAGGGATACATGGTGAGTCTTGGTGACATAACGTAACTTCTCCCTGTGATGTGGCTTCCCCTAGTGCTTGTGGCCCCAAGCGACCACTTATGTTTCTCATACCAGGAACCGGCCCTGCCTGAAGGGATAAACAGCTGAAAGAAAAAGAAGAAAATTAGGATCCAATTTTAAATTGTAATCTCTGTAACGTTTTGTTTTATCACAGGTGATTCTGGTGGATCTCTGTTCCTTCAAAAGAGAAAGCGCTACTTTCAGGTCAGTAACCCTGGAACCCTCCATGGCACAACAACTAAACCATTGTGAACTGGGAGTCTTTGTGTAGTCATTTTATTTTTGGGTGCGCTCTGAAGATCTACAAGCTCAGTGTAGATCTGCTATTTTCAGCATGCAAGTGTAAAATCATGCAAGTGTAAAATCAGCCATCAAGGCCTGCCCAAATACATTTTTGTCAGCAAACAAGATAGCAAAACATTTCAGCCGACTAAAACTAAACAGAAATGTATTCAAGACCAACATGTGAAACCAACATGGCTGCTCTAACAAGCTGTCGCCCGCAGGTGGGGGTAGTGAGCTGGGGTACTGTGGACGTGTGCAGTGGCAGTGGTCCACACAGCAGTGAGAGACCCTCACCAGAGGCCCGTGACTTCCACATCAACGTGTTCAGCCTGATGCCCTGGTTAAAACAACACCTGAGTGAAGACCTCCAGTTCCTGCCATCTGTCAACTGACACACGACCAACGGTGGAAGAAGTAGTACTTCATATTATTTAGCTAAAACGAGCACCACTTCACCCATTTTCAACCTTGTCTTCATATAATTGGTCCTCTCTAAGGCTCATAATAATATGGTGCCATTTCTTTGTCTACTAGGTTCTCAAAGTAGACAGTTCAGAAACCTGTCTACCAGCAACATCATCGCTGGGGAATTCAAGTTAATAGAAATCGCAGGCTTTCTATTCCTGGAAAGTTAGAATGTTATAATAGAAGCTATTGTTCTTGCGTTGTACTGCGACGCGTTGTGAGCTTGGAGGTCGTCTATTCAGTCCTTGATACCACACTAAACAAAGCATAAAAAAGGCAATGTGGCGTACAGCATGGATTTCTACCCAGAGAGGGCCATTCTTTCAACATAAGATGCTGCGTTCAAGTTCAGGAGAGTTTGGGCAAGGCAATTTCTCTTGAATGCTGCCTTCAGATATGGCATGGAAAGAGGGCATTTGCCTTTCTTTCACCATAGTAAAAACTGCATTCACAGTCTGGAGAGGGCACCTTTTACAGACGGGTAAAAGGGCAGGGGCTCAAGCCCCCTTTGATGTCTATGTGTGCACGTGCCTGGTCCACAGCCCTCCTTAGTAAGTAGACAGAAATGGTGCCATCATTATAATGAGTGTTAAGACCAATAACACTGTATGAAGATGAGTTGAAAAAGGGTGAACTGCTCCTTTAAGGCTCTAATACTTAAAAGACTATGTAACTTTGCTTTTGATATTCTCTCTGCTCAATATTATCATTCTTTTTTGTCCAGTGGTGAAATGTTTTATCCCTTCTTCTGGTCAAACTGAATTGATTTAAATACACACATTTCCTTTACAAACAATATAATTTAGTTTGCTGAGTTTACTGTGCGTTGGTTCAACGCTGGTGTTTTAATTGTGCTTTCTACATAAAGTGGATGGGATTGATAGGATTTCCTTTTGGGCCAACGTACACTGATAACGTTTGACATTATGTTTGATATCACAGGATAACGTAAAATATCTCTGCCGTCGGGCCAAAATTCCAAAATGTTCATTTTCGAAAACCTCGAAAATCTAAAACCTCAAAAATTTAGTTTGTTTTGGCCAGACAGTGACGATATGTTACATTAACCCTGGTGTATCTATATAGGGCACATTTTCAAAAATCAAAAATAGACGATCTACAAACTCTCGCTCGACACATTGTGATCTTGTAGATGGTTTAACTATTTATCATATGAATATGTATTTGGGGATTATGTTGTTTAGAATTTAGACAATACATCACATGGATTTCATCCTCATTTACACTGCTACAAATGATGTGTACTTCGCATAAACAACCAGTATGTTATACATGTTTTCAATGGCTTTATTAAAGACAGATATACACACATTTTAGACCATCTTGTTTTGCTCTTAACTTGTTTCCTGGATGCTTTAGATCAGTGCTTCTCAACCTGATGACAGCAAAGTGACAATTTAAAGACAAAAACTAAACTAATTTAAACAAACTAAACTATAAAAACTGGTCCAATATTGACCACATTGTAAAAAAAAAAAAAAAAAAAAGACAAACCCGTTTTCAAAATAGCTGCTCTAAAAGCTTGTAGATCTGCTATTTTCACAATGTTTATCTGTGGAACTGAGTCAAACTAAATGTAATGCCTCAACTCCTACAATTCCAAGTGCTAGTCAGAGTGGGGGTTCCCAGTTCAAATATGATTATTTTGGGGGGTTCCCAGTTCAAATATGATTATTTTGGGAGGTTCCCAGTTCAAATATGATTATTTTGGGGGGTTCCCAGTTCAAATATGATTATTTTGAGGATCGCTGCCTGAAAAAGTTGAGAAGCACTAATTTATAGCACATAGTTGTTCTAATGAGCTGAATTCAAAGGCCTAGACATTAAAGCATATCCCAGGCATACATTTAAAAAACAAACCATATCTTCTTTCATATTGTACCAATACAGTCAGTGTACATCGTTTTAACCAAATGAACCGTTAGTGTCTGTTATCCTGGATGCAAACATTGGGCGGAAAAGAGCCGATCTACAAGCTCACAATGCTTGATGCGTTGAATGTGAGCTTGTAGAATGCTAGATTTGATGTAGAGGGGGAATTACTGGCAGCCCTAGTACAAATCCCTGGAGAACACGTGGAACCAAATGGACGCTTACAGGTCTGTAACTCTGAGAGTGTACAAATGGAACCAAATAGACCCTTAGGGGTCTAACTCTGATAGTGTACAAATGGAACCAAATGGACTCTTATGGGGCTGTAACTCTGAGAGTGTACAAATGGAACCAAATGGACTCCTATGGGGCTGTAACTCTGAGAGTGTACAAATGGAACCAAATGGACTCTTATGGGGCTGTAACTCTGAGAGTGTACAAATGGAACCAAATGGACTCTTACAGGTCTGTAACTCTGAGAGTGTACAAATGGAACCAAATGGACGCTTAAAGGTCTGTAACTCTGAGAGTGTACAAATGGAACCAAATGGACTCCTATGGGGCTGAAACTCTGAGTGTACAAATGGAACCAAATGGACTCTTATGGGGCTGTAACTCTGAAAGTGTATAAATGGAACCAAATGGACTCTTATGGGGCTGTAACTCTGAGAGTGTACAAATGGAACCAAATGGACTCCTATGGGGCTGTAGGGTCTAACTCTGATAGTGTACAAATGGAACCAAATGGACTCTTATGGGGCTGTAACTCTGAGAGTGTACAAATGGAACCAAATGTTCCATTTAACTGTACTCTAATGCGCCTTTCCGTCAGGGCGCGGTTGCCATAATAGTAATTCATTTTCAAGAGCTGGATTGTGGTCATCTTTTTTCCACGCTTGACAGCTGGCGCACAGGAGGACAACAACAATTGCTGCTAGCGTAATATCGCCCGGCGTTTACTCAGAGCGAGTACGTGTGTTTGGCCATGATCCCGAGCGGCGCGATACCCACTGATCAAAACAGGAACGTCCGCGTCAACCTTACAGGTCTGTAACTCTGAGAGTGTACAAATGGAACACACCGAGGATCATATAGTGTTGATTGGGGTCCCAGAGATTAAAAAATATATATAAAATGAAATATCAAAATGGGGGTCGTACACTACACTGGAACCCCAATCTACACTGTAAAATCCTCACTATGTATTTAAATCCGATAGTGATAAAACATGAACCAAATGGACCTGTAAGGTTGATACAGACCCATAAAGTTCCATTTGTACACTCTGAGTTACAGACCTGTAAGGGTCCATTTGGTTCAATGTGTACACTCTCAGAGTTACAGACCAGTAAGGGTCCATTTGGTTCCTTTTGTACACTCTCAGAGTTACAGACCTGTAAGGGTCCATTTGGAGCCCCCTGGGGGGGGTCCCCGGGCCCTATGTTGAGAACCAGTGTGTACTAGGGCGCCGCTTGTCCAATCAGCCTTCGGAGAACTGGCGGAACAGAGCCTCTGATTGGCTGTCTTTGAAGCGTGGGACGAAGTGAATGCGGAGGATCTCTGAGAAGCCCTCTGATAGGTCAGGAGCTACAAAATGTTTCCTGAAAAAAGGAGGGAAAAATCACCGTCTGATTGGACAATGGAAAACATGCCATTAAATCACGTTGACATTCACCATTAAAATGAATGTTATGGAAATGATAAGATACTGGTAATGTTACATTAAATTGTATATTTCATCTGCAACTGTGTCTTGCTAAAGTAGTGAAATTAGCCCTTCTACAAGCTCTAGAAAAGAGATAACTGGTTGATGTATGTTTTTAGTGATAATCTAAATCTACAGTAATCTGTAATCTAAGGTAACTAGTAATTAAAGCTTTCAAATAATAGTAATGATGACATAAAAACAAATTCTCTGCGATGTAGTGGAGTAGAGTATATAAAAAGTTAAAGTACAGTAGTTGAGTAAATATACTTAAGTCTTACTTGTAGCTGTGGAATATCATGTCGTTCACTTTGACATGTTTGGTGTCTAAAGGCGTCATCTCACGGAACTGTGGACAACATAGACTTTAATTAAACACACACATGAAGGACTTATATATATGGTTTAATTCAGGGGTTCCTAAATGTTTTAGCTCAAGACCGAAAACAGACATTTGATGTTTTGGGACCCAAACAAGTGAAAATTGCAGATCTACAAGCTCACAACGCGTGCCATTTTCACTACTTATTTGAAATGTGTTTTTTTTTCTTTCTTCTTCTAATTCATGGCATTTCTTGGAATATGAATTAGTTTTCAAGTCATGAAAAAAGAAAAGAAGGATACAACAATTTAGGGGAACAATTTAGGGGTGTTCCTACCCTGTTGTTGTGTCGAGCCTGATCCATAGTGGCAGAGAAGTAGAAACAGCGACAGAAAACTCCTGCTGCCCTCGCTACGTCGACGTATCTGGAAATATGAGCAATTATTATTAAATAATTGTTATATTGTTAATAGCCACGTTCACATATCTTAAACCATTCTGAGCCCCAGACATTAACGGATTATAATGTCCAGAGTGCCTCCCTCAGGCCCCATTCACTCCCGTTGTCTTATTTTGAAGGCCAGAAGTCCATAGCAGTAACACTTCCGGTCTGACGTCATCGCGTCATGCGCCGGAATCGATCGTTGTTTACGTGGTGTCATGGCGGCTCGGATCAGTGCTTTTATACATGTGTTATAAGCGAGCATCTGCCTCCATCTTCGCTTCTAAAGTGTAGTTTTGAGATAATGGACATTAAAGATGAGATCCCCCGTCTGCCTCAATGTTATGGGATTACTATTTTGTGCTCGTGGAGCCGTGATGATGAGAAATCAGCCGTTACAGTAATATATTACTTTTCGCGAGATATCTCGGGAATGGCACTCGAGATACTCGAGTACATTTCGCGAGATATCTCGGGAATGGCACTAAATCGGTTAAGAAGATGCACACATGACAGGACTGGTTACATAAGAACACAGTCCATGGGCCAGAGCTCAGAAAATCTGTAAAAGCAATAGATTCTGGTGGCAAATGCAGAATAATTTTAAAAATGCAAAAAGTTAGTATACAGAGGAAAATAGACGCACATGCACAGCCAGAGTAATACACACAGGAGGATATATTTAGCCGACAGAAATATAGGGTTGCCACACATTTTTACCAATGAATTTCCAAAACGTTTCCAGAATATTTAACCCAATTTCCAGGACTATATAACAATAATTCAGCGCAATAACGAGTCACTTACTCCTATGTGCAATGCCCAAAGACAGGCAGTGTAGCAAAACTAAAGCGTGCACACTGCGAACAGACCGTGGTGTGCATGCAGATCGTGCACGATGGACACGCACGTGCCCACGCCGAAAGGTAAGAAAATCGTGCCAAGGAACCCTCAAAGTCGATTTGTGGTGGCAGTAAATGAGTTAATAATTCACTGTTTGTCAAATCCCTCCCCATTCTGCTCTGTTACTAAGTAGTACAAAATACCCAGGGCAGATTGTTTTTATAGTGGCAGTGAATGGGGGGAGGGGGTATTTTCATTGCCTCATTATTGCTATTTAAAGTACCAAAGGAAAAACATCTAGGTGATATTAATAAAAAGGGAAGACAAAGGTACAGTAGTTTCATTGCAAAACAGGGGGTTTCCCCCGAAAATATGTGTTTTAATTTTTTTAATCCCAGTGGGACAGAATCACCATGGTTTGCCCCCAAAAATACATGTTTTAATTAGTTTAATCCTCTGAAAAAATCGGCGGAGAGATACAGAGAGAGAAAGCGCAGTGCATCTTGGGTAGGAAGCAGTCAGCCAGCCTATAAATCCACTGCAAAATAGGCTGGCTGTCGTAATTCTGCCAATTTAAAATATATGTACCCAATCGAAACTCTTAGTTACATTGATATTGTTCATGTGAACTAGTCTGTTGAAGCTTATTCATTATAATGATCGAAATCGCTATGGCCGCACAGCGCCGTACTGCACGCTCGCCGTGCTCCGCAGTGCGCACCGTGCTGAATGACTGAAGCAACATTCTCCCACTGCACAACTCCAAAAAGTGAATGATTTTTTTCTGGTTGGCCAGTCAGGGAGTCTCAGGGACCAATCAGAAGGCTGACAAACGGTGAATTGGGTGTTACCGTTTGCGAGATTCCACGTCTGGGTTGGTGTTGTCCACGGCAACGCTGCGGCCCTCCTTCAGAGCGCGTTCACACGCCGACACACAACTCTGCCACGAACCCAGAGTGTCCTGATGGACACACACGCACGCACGCACACACACGTGCACGCACACACGCACGAACGAATACCCCATTATTATTCAATGAACAGACAAGGGGAAACATTCATTCTACAACTCTTCGACCATAATGTGGAATAATGCCCTGACAGGCATCATCCATTCCAAGGATGTGAATCACTGGCTTCTCTAAACTGGCCTGTCTAACTGGCCTTCTAAACTAAGCAGAGATAGATATTGTATAGGGGCGTCAGTGGCTAAACCCCTAACTGCTCCTGATGACCAGGTTGGTGCCTTGCATGGTTTCCTCCGCCATCGGTGTATGAATGTGTTTGTGAATGTAATACACAATCTATGTAGAGCGGTATGAAATAAAGCCCTATATAAATGCACCATTTACCGTTTATTAAATCTTCTTGAAATGAGGGCTCATACGTAGACTGCCGTTGATTTTCCCTTTTCTCCTCTGTAAATGTAGCTGTTTGTATTTGTTGATGATGACAGTGGTTCCCAAACTTTTCAGGTTGGGACCAAAAAGAGAGTCTAAGTATAAAATCACTAAAACGGGGGGAAAAAAAGAAAAAAAAAAGGAGAGAGATGGGGAGAGACACATGTAGAAAAGATCGTCGGGAACAGGACTCGAACAACGCGTTGCGCTGTCAGGCTACACTAGAGCCGGTTCCACGCCTATTCAGTGTATGTAAATCCCTCCACTCACTCTGTTGACGTTACATTAATGACATTTTATCCCTCCACTCACCCTGTTGACATAGACGTAGCCCTTTGGAATGATGTGGGAGTGGAAGAAGGTGGATTTACCAGCTGGAAAACAACAAGAAGAAGTTTTAATCTTAGATCATCCCTTCTTAGATCATCTAATGAGTAGTTCACACAGCACTCAGTGCCGTGCTGCGAGCTTGTAGATCTGCTATTTTTTGATAGCATAAATTAATGATTAAAGTGGTTCAAATCAAGAGTGACACGGATGCAGGTCTAAATGGGTTAAATAGTAGTTCACCCCCCAAAAAATGACTTACTCTGTAACCTACACACCCCATGCAGTCTGAATTTATGGAGTTGTTTTTGTCACGTTCCTGATGACCGGCGTTGTTGCAATCTTCGTGCCTACTCTCACCTATGGTCATGAAGTGTGGGTCATGACCGAAAGTATAAGGTCGTGGGTACAAGCGGCCGAAATGAGTTTTCTCAGACGGGTGGCTGGTATCTCCCTTAGAGATAGGGTGAAGAGTTCAGTCACCCGAGAGAGACTTAGAGTAGAACCGCTGCTCCTACACTTGGAAAGGAGTCAGCTTAGTTTGTTCAGGCATCTAGCACGGTCGTACGGATGCCTCCCGAGTGCCTTCCTAGGAAGGTCCTCGATGCACATCCCACTGGGAGGAGACCCCGTGGCAGATTTTTATGGACCTAAAGGGTTCAAGTGGTTAATATAAAAAAGGGGGAGTTTCTATCACACAAAAACTTGGAGGACCCCCTGTAATAACTCTGAGGACCCCCCTAAGGGTCCCGGACCCCCTGTTGAAGACCCCTGCATTACAATACATAACAATCATGTATGGTTGTAGGTCTACTTACAAGCAGGGAAGCCCACCGCTACGATCACCTCAGTCATCTTGACGGTGAGGGAGGAGTTGGGGGGGTCGTAGAGGTTTCCTCTGGAGTCCAGCTTCCTCTGAAGACACACACACACACACACACGCACACGCACACGCACACACACACACACACACACACACACACACACACACACACACAGTTATGCTAGTGAAAAGTATGTTTGTGCTCCATTATCCAAAAGACAAAGATCTCTATGCGCTCAACTTGTCGTTGATCGTTGCCGTCGTAGTCGTAGAGGAAGAGAGGGTTTGCATTTATTGTTACATAAATTATATTGAGAATGAGTTCCACTTTTTGTTCTACTGCCCTTTGTATCATGAGCTACATAAAAGGCTGTTTAATAAGTGTAAAAACCTACATTTGATGTGGTTGAGTGACGCAGAGAGACTTTGTTGGACTTACTTAAACTAAGATATTCACGCAGAATATTTAGAGAAAGCCTGGGACAAACGGACAAAGAAACCTTATACATGACGTATGTTGATTTTGGGATTAGGTTTGGGGCGGTATGGACATTTTATTATCGCGGTTATCGTCTTCCCATTACCGACGGTATTGCGGTAATTACCGCACCCCCGTATCTATCAATTAAGGTTCGGCGATAAGCCAAAATATTCCAATCATCTGCCCAAAATTCGCCGCTCCACAGCCCGAGTTATACATCCCCGTACAGCACAGCGGGTCTGGCTTTGAAAAGAGCAGATCTACAAGCTCACAACACGTCGCATCCGCGACGCGTTCTGAGCTTGTAGATCTGTGCACTGTCGGGTTACTATAGTAACGTAGGCTACTGGGGCTTTTCAGACAGAAGTACGCGGTGTGCGAACAACAACCACATGAGATGAGAGACGGGTAGATTGTGTACAGTGTTTCTGTAAACTCCCGTCTCAAATCGCATACTCAACTCAGGTCCTCTAGTGCAGACCTACTTGAGGCGCCAACAATGACATATAAAAAATATGGTGAAGCAGCTTTCTGCTTCTATGGACCGACAGCTTGGAATAAACTCCCACTACACCTAAGACAGGCAGCCTCGGTGGATAGCTTTAAAGCACAGCTCAAGACCTATTTCTTTACTCTTGCTTTTAGCTGAATGTTTAAATCCCTGTGCTGCTACTGACGTCCGCACTGCTCTGAAATTGTTCTTCAATGTTTTATGTTTTTATTTTTCTGCTTTATTGTAATCATTTTAATTATTTCTTTTTATTATGTATTTTTTATTTTATTTTACTTTTCTCTGTTAACACTTTGAGTGCCAGCCCCCCCTGCCCCCCGTCCCTTACCAGTGCCACCATTAGGTCCCATTCGTTTCTGCCCCAATTCCAGGGAATAAATTGGAAATGATCCGATATTCACATCGGAACAAAAATGGGAGGTTTGGTAAAAGAGGATTTTTTTTTTTACCCAAAAATTTTTGGAGTGATTTCGGTGAGCGGTTTTGGAGATAGGTGCTCGAGAGTGCGCACTGCGCAAACCAGTCAATAACCTCAGAAATCTAGATTCTGAGATATTTGAGTTCAAAGAAAAAAAACTTTAGGAAGCCATAGCAACAAATTGGTAAATGGTAACGGAACACAAGTACCCTTGACAGAAAGAATGACATGCCTACTTTCATTATGTGCAAAAAAAGTTAAAAAAATATTGTACCATCGTCTAGTTTCAAGGGGGCAAAGTGAAAAAGTATGAAATGACTCAGAAGGTAGAAATTGCCTTACATTTTGATAGAACTATGCACTGTGAATTCACTGTGTTTTTACCTGGTCTAGAAGGTCAGGAAGACAAAAAGTCAGAAAAGCGATGTCAACCTTTTATTTTATGGCAACATCGAACCCTAACCCTGGTGAGTACCTCACACATCCAGCATGAACATATTTATGTTCAACAATATTTACAAATATTTCCAAAAAAAAAGAAATCACAAATATGACTTCACAAAAATAAAATATAACTGGATAAAAGTAAAATAAAATAAATGTGCAGCAAATAAAGAATAAATAAAATAATATAAAAGTCAGTACTGTACTGTACTGTATTCTCAAAAAAAGGCATTCAACAAGCCAACATTCAGGAGTCAAAGGCACCACAAATAAAGGTCAAAGATGGTACTGTTCACCGTGTGTGTGTGTGTGTGTGTGTGTGTGTGTGTGTGTGTGTGTGTGTGTGTGTGTGTGTGTGTGTGTGTGTGTGTGTTGTGTGTGTGTGTGTGTGTGTGTGTGTGCGTGCGCGTGTGTGTACCTCAGGTGCCTCAAAATGGCCTGGTACCTGTTCCTTGCCATTGTTCTGGGAAAGTACGGCATGGCAATGTTTTTTTGACCACTGCATGGCAATCTCCGGCTTGTGAACGATAGCTGTGAGGAAGAGAAGTCCCAGAAAGTTCTTCAGCTCCCCTAGAGTGACATTGGTCCAGGCAGCGAACCTACAGTGTGTATGACCTATGCCTGACTCCTCCGCTCTCGCTATCTCCGCCATCATACTGTCCTCTGCGTTGTCATTGGTCTGGTTGCAGATCGGGCTCCCATCCTTCCTCCATCCAGTCAGACTCCACGGGCCCTGTATATGATAGAAATAAATACAAAATACTAAATGAACGTGCTTCTGTATAATTTGTATGTTCTTTAGCAAAGGCTGTCGCACAAAAGTAGTGAAAACAGCAGATCTACAAGCGAGGCGTTGTGTGCTTGTAGATCGGCTGTTTTCACTAGTCTAAATAATTTCAAATGTATATATGTATATATACGTGGCCACTGAATTCTATAGGCTCTGCTTTGATACAAATTTGATACAGATTTGAGATCGATTTGATAGATTATTATGTCACACACACACACACACACACACACACACACACACACACACACACACACACACACACACACACACACACACACACACACACACACACTAGGGCTGCAAGCGAACCTTCGGGGATTCGAACGTTCGTTCGTTACGTTGGCAATCGAAGTTCGAAATTAATGGGTTCAGGTTTTTTTCTTTTTTTTTTCTTCTTTTTTTTTACACGAAAAATAATTATCAGAATGTGATAGGCCTATTCAGAATATCACAGTAGTAGAGATAGCCAAATACGAAATAAGTTAGGCCTACCGGTAAACACTAACAGTTAATGGTGACGTTATAGTAGTTATAAAACGCACCAGAACAGCTTGGAGCGATCAAGGACCGTCCTCCGCTCCAATTCCGCTCCAATTTGGGGCCGCGCACACACGCTTGATGACAGTAGAGTGAGAGCAGCTGCAGCTGAGCTGGGCAGAGACAGACGTGTGTGCTGCTGTGCTCTGAACAGCGAACACCCATCCATGCACCCACAGATTAAACAGCCTTTCTCCTAAGCATGAGCAAAGATGGATTTCATTGCAACCCCCTAAAGGATTATAATGCGATTTCTGGGGTTGTTACATCGAGACCAGTTCAGCCCGAACGCGACGCGCTCCGACGCAGTCACCAAGTCTAATCATCATCCGTGCAACTCCGCTATACATTGAGCCTGTTCGTCAACAAACTGCACAACATTTTCTCCCGAGTGGGTTGGATTTTCCAAGTGTTAGCCTAGGTGTTAATGCAGCCACGCATCCACGCGTCAATGGATAAAACAGCGCATTTAAAACATTTCCTACACTTTTAGCTGGTTAAAGGTACAGTACGTTCGATGGTTCGGAGGTTCGAACGTTCGGTTTTTAATCAATTGAACGAACCATCTAAGGTTCGATGGTTCGTTCGGAAAATCCCCCCGAAGTTCGAATCCCTAAAACAGGGCTAGATTACAGCCCTAACACACACACACACACACACACACACACACACACACACACACACTGATTGTATTACTAAACTATCTATCTAGGTATACACACACAATAAAAAACTAAACTATAAAGAAATGTATTCTTACTGGAAGAAGTTGGAGGAACTTCATACACCTACTACAAACCATGGATTGACATCTAGACCTACTGCACATACAGTATGAAACAGAGCTGATACCTTTATGTACTATGAGGAAAATAATGCTGCTATTTGTACCCTGTATATATATAAAACTAGACCAGGTCAACCTGGTTGTGCCAGACCCCGGTTCTGCCAACCCTCTGGGCCTATAAATTTAATGGTACATTTATAGGCTGTCTGTCCCTTTATAGGCTGTCTGTCCCTCCCTCATGTCATCATCATTTGTGACATTGTGATGACATGAAGGCTTTGTCTGTCGGTCTATCCCTCCCTCATGTCATCATCATGTCATCATCATGACCATCTATGGAGAAAAACCGGACAGACCGACATTTGCTTATGTAGGCCTACCCATTTCATGGGTCTGGCAATGACAATGCGACATAGCTCTGTTTGAACAATGCTGTACCCCCTCCAACTGTATATTTTCAACTGTTTTTTGCCAGACCCATGAAATGGGTAGGCCTACATAAGCAAATGTCGGTCTGTCTGTCCTGGTTTTCTATATAAAGGGTATATATGATGATGACATGATGATGACATGCCTACAAAAGGCATGATGTCATAAATGATGATGACAGACAGGGGGTCTGGCACAACCAGGTTGACCTGGTCTAGTTTTATTGTATGTGTGATACTTGCTTTGGCAATGTAAACGTATGTTTTCTCATGCCAATAACGCTCCTTTGAATTGAATTGTATATTACCAAATGCACCCTACGTGGAAAAAAAACAATAGCAGGTCAGGCTTATTGACATCGGTTATTGATTGATTGAAGAATGTATTACAAGCTTGCATTAGAGTAGACCTACAGATTCATGGCTCATTTCCACAGGAACACACTTTATGCATATCATACAGTGGTGTGTTCTAGACTTTTTTTGAGGGCATACGATCAGCTACTATTCGTTTGGCCAGGGCAGACGCTATAGTACATAATCCCTATCAAATACGCTACTTTGAAAGGTTCACGAGGGCAGACGCCGTTCATATTTTATTGTTCCTCCATCACGGAGGTATAGAGGCCGGCGCCTGGCGGCGCCGTGCCTGCGAGGGTGTCCCAAGTCGGGCGAGGTGTGGAGGGTAGTCCCCGGTGAGTCCCCAGAACACAGCACTGATCTCATATAACATTGAAAGACAGACAGACGTATAGAACATATTGAAACGTAAAAAGCATAGCTTTATAATGCTTACCCGGTTCGCTGATCGCAGCACACCCTAGCAGTGCTTCCTTCAGGGCAGGGTTGGAGACAGAGCACCGCAGCGACCGGGTCGTCCTCCTTGGCTAAGTCCACCAACGGCCTCATTTGGGTGTATTAGCGCCCGCTGCAACTCCGCTCTCCGGGGCCATACCTATCGGTGCAGCCGGTGGGCGCCGTAAGATGATACACTGCTCCAAACAGCCTGCCTCCGGTCCGGATCACCGCCGTAGCTCCTCCGTCCACTGTGGATGGCTGGCGACGTTCCTTGGCTCCCCCGACACAGCAGCAAAAACACAGAATTCTCTTCAAATCGCCGGCATCAGCGTTCAACGGCATCACCGTTCATCCTCACGCGTCGCCTCAGTCAAGTCCCAAACGCAGCCGCGCAGCAACAAACGAAAGTCCAACTGGTGCTTCGGGTTTTGATTATGGTCGGTGGCGGCGCTGGGCAGCAGCAGGCTGCGGGCTTGGTGGTGTCCACGGCCACGGGGCATGGTTCGGCTGCCTGCTTGGTCTCCATGTGCGGCCATGACTTGCTCTCTGATCAGCGGAGGTAAAACCTCTACCTTCCGATCTCTCTCTCTATCTCTATCTCTCTAAATAATACTACATCTAATGATTTTATAACTAATTCTAGCTCATTCTCTCAATATATCTCTCTCTCCCTCTGATTGCTGTGTGTCCGGACGGTAAAAGTCACTGAACTCGTCTTTGAGACCCTTGTTTCTGGGGGGAACCGGCCAATCAGCATGCTTGAATTTGGTCACATAAGCGTGTGATGTCATGCAGGGGCGTCAATTGGGTATGGCAGGGGTATGCAGCTGCCATACCTTGACAGGGGGAAATAATAAAAATGTACTTTTCATCGTGCCTGTTGCTAAGGTATGGCAACATGACTGGTGTCTTCACCAGACACCAGTCATGTTGCCATACCTTAGCTTGTTCTGAACTGACGCCACTGAATTGTCATGCATGACGACCGTCCCATCGTCCAAAAGGGCTGTATCTTGGTTACCGCATAGATCCAACACTGTACTACTGTAATATGAAAAAAAAGCATCTGGCGTCATATGACGCCAATATTATTTTCTGGCATCATTGCCAAGGTCGTGTCGGACGTCATATGACGCCCTGGCACTGAAAGTGTTAAGCACTTGTGCTTCATTTTATGCTCTGTAAAGCACTTTGAGCTGCATTTCATGTCATGAAAGGTGCTATACAAATAAAGTTTTATTATTATTATTATTATTGATTGAGTGACAGGTTTTAGTTACAAAGACTTGACACAAAAGGTTGTAAAATCGCCGACGGAGCACAACGCGCTCCTGCAATTGGAGTCAGCGACGTGGTGGAAAAAGTAAAAGCTAGTTTCATTTTCGGTTTTAGTCCTCGCGGCTCGCGCTCTGTCCGTATGAATAAAAAAGAAACTGCCACAAGGTATGTATAAACATACTTGTGTCGTGTGGATAATGGACAAAGTTTAATGCTGCTGCCTGCTACGAGACTGCTGCTCCAGTCAGTGTCCAGTGGGGATTTCTCTGTCTCCGTGTGACGGCAAAACCTAGGGTCTAGCGTTCATTTTCGATGAAAATGAAACTGATGGCCCATTAAGCTTCCAAACATGTGGTACGCGACCCAGAGCAGAGCGGCATGGAGCGCATGAGGTCCTTGCTTTAAAACTCGCTCGTTCTCAATAAAAAATAGCCTCTTTATTGTCTTTTTTGACAGCGGTAAGGACCCTGACACCGCGGTAGGCCACAACCCTATTTTGGATATTAACCAAACATTGTCTTTTTCTTTATTTTCATTTATTTGTATTTACTTATTTTGTGCAGTTTCTGTTTCTGTATCCAGGAAGTGAATGTGGAATTGTTTACTTATGTTTTGGTGTCTTATAATCCCGTAAGGCAGTGGTTCTCAATCTTTTCAGGCCGCGACCCCCAAAATAATCATATCTTAACTGGGGACAAACCCAAATGAGGACCTGCTAAGACACTGATAGAATCATGTGTGGGACACCAGTGTTGTAGTGTTGTTTTTGACAGCACATTTTGATTTAGTTTTAGTCAGTCTTTTGAATAAAATGTCTTAGTTTTAGTTCAGGTTCAGGTTCAGGTTCAGGTTCGGTTTATTAGTCAAATGCGTATCCATACAAGTACAGACAAACAATGAAATGCTTGTGCCAAGAGCACTCTCAGCCTTATTGCACACAAAACAATACGACAACAACAGGTCACCCAGGACAACCCAAAAAACAACAAAACAACCATACAGTGTGACAGTGTACAGTTTAAAAACTGCGTATATTGTACATGACTACCTACGTCTCGCTTCCATCTCTTCGTTAAGCAGCCTGATTGCTTGAGCATAAAAACTATTACTGAAACGGGTGGTGTGAGATTTGATGCTCTGGTAACGTTTTTTTGAAGGGAGGAGATAGAACAGGGAATGGGCGGGATGACAGCTGTCCTTTAAGATGTTCTCTGTCTTTTTCTTACAGCGTGTGTTATAGATTGTGTGTAGCTGTGGTAATTCTGTGCCAATGATTTTGGCAGCTCTCTTCACAATTCTCTGTAACTGTTTACTGTCTTGAGCAGTCACGTTACCAAACCACACTGTTATGCATCCTGTCAATACACTTTCTATGGTACAGCGATAGAAATTAACAAGAGCCTTGGTGCTTAGGCCAAATCTCCTGAGGCGCCGCAGAAAGTACAATCGCTGCTGCGCTTTCTTAAGGATACCTTCGCTGTTTTGAGACCATGTGAGTGAGTTTGTTATGTGAACACCCAGGAATTTGAAACTGTCCACTATGTCTACAGGTGAACCATTTATGGTTACGGGACTGTGATTGACTTCAGATTTCCTAAAGTCAACGATGATCTCTTTTGTTTTACTAACATTTAGAGAGAGATTGTTATTCTGGCACCATAGGGTTAGCTCTTCAATTTCCCTCCTATAGGCCCTCTCATCATCGTTGGATACTAGTCCTATAACCGTGTCATAATTTAGTCACCTGAACAGTTTTAGTTTTAGTCAAATTTTAGTCGACTAAATATCATAAGATGCCTTGATGGCATCGTAATGATTTTACACTTGGTTGCGTGCTGAAAATAGTGTAAAAAACGTAGTCGACAAACATTTTTCGTCATAGTTTTAGTCGACGAAATCAACACTGTGGGACACATCCGGGTATTCTGGGACCGTCGATGACCAGAGCCCTGTCAATGACGGTCGGGATTACGCGATTACGTCACACCTGGATGCGACGCGGCTGCGAGACGGAACCGCCGCACACCTTCAGCCACATTGCACGACGGGAGGCCATAAACTCGTGGATACAGTTATGATGTCATTGCTCACCGGGTCAAATTCAGGCATGCTGTAGGGGGCGCTCTTCCAGCCCAGGAAGTACTCCTCTGGTGTGTGGAACTGTAGTCCAATGTTCAGAGCAAACTACAAAGGGGGGGGGGGGGGGGGGGGAGAGAGAGAGAGAGAGAGAGAGAGAGAGAGAGAGAGAGAATGAGAATTTAATTGAATTTAAAGGAAATTCTTGAGTAAAAGTACTTGGTAAATGGTGCATTTATATAGCGCCTTTATCTAAGGCGCTTTACATAGATTGTGCATTACATTCACCCATTCACACACACACATTCATACACAGATGGCAGAGGAAACCATGCAAGGCACCAACCTGCTCACCGGGAGCAACTAGGGGTTCAGAGTCTTGCTCAAGGACTCTTCGGCATGTAGACAGGAGGAGCTGGGATTTGAACCACCAACCCACGGATCATTGGTCAACGTGCTCTACCTCCTGAGCTACGGCCGCCCACAGTAAAAGAGTAAATGTAGTTCTCTCTCCCCCACTGCTTACCAGTCGGTCACTGCAGGAGAAGTCCTTCTTCTTTTTCCCAGGAGCCCAGTTGACTGGTCTGCCCGCTGCGTCTAACAACACATTATAATGTACACTATGACTGGCCTGCCTGCTGCATCTGACAATACAGCATGTTATCGCTAATAATTCATCTTTAATGTTGTTGTTGTTTTTTTGTCCGTTTGTTTGTGTAGTTGACAGTACAGTAATAGTGGGTGAATTCCATCATTAGTAATACTTTTCCTCTTTTAAACTCATTCCTTGACTTTAAATGTGCTTACGGTTTCTGCCGGAAGTGGATACGGAAACACATTCCTGGTAGGCGGGACATAATTGCATATCGACTTCCTGGTCCTGTTTCCATTTGCATACTGTGTAAACACAGCTGCAGCTAACTCGAGAACGGAGGGACGGATTTCCAAGCATGATCCGTGCACGATGGACACGCACGCACCCACGTTAACTCATTTACCCCCATTTTAAGACCCCTTCTGAGGGTCCACACCGCCAGGATTTTGCCTACCTTTAACGTGGGCGCGCGCGCGAATCCATTGCGCGATGGTTCACCGATTCCATTCACAATACGATCCATTCACGGTAAGCTACAAAAGCCAAGAGCCTGCCATTTCCCAAAGCGAAACCGATTGAGCCCAGCGTGGGTGTTGCATAACATTATACCGGATGGGATTTCGGCAGACAGGATACAGGCGTCGTTGTCCCGCCCCCCCATTTCCGTTTTGGAAGATCTGGATCCGGTTTTTGTGAATACTGTAGGGCCCTTCCATAGAGCGCTATGGACGGCGAATCGGCGATCATACTTTTTTGTTTTATAGTTATTAAAGCTAATTGATAACTCGTCATACTAGTCATAGGCAGAGTGGACCCATTTATATAACTCGTCAAACTAGTCATAGGCAGTAAATGAGTTTAATAGGTAAGAAAAGCCCGGCAGGAAAAACGATATTTGGCAGAGAATGGGCTAATATACAGCAAGTACCAGGGTCTCATACATACATTGATGTCACAGTGAGCTGTTACTGTAACAACATTAGTTATAATAATAAACATGTTCTTACCTCCCACATAGAAACTCTGTGCGTTGTCAACGGACACTCCACCATTAGCCTGAAGAGAGAGAGAGAGACACGCACACACACACACACACACACACACACACACACACACACACACACACACACACACACACACACACACACACACACACACACACACACACACACACACACACACACACACACACACACACACAGCTATAATTGCAGCTGGAGGTTGTTCTACATCTCTTCATTCCTGAGATATAAATGGTAAATGGTGCATTTATACAGCGGGCGCTTTACATAGATTGTACATTACATTCACCCATTCACACACACATTCATACACCGATGGCGGAGGAAACCATGCAAGGCACCAACCTGCTAACCGGGAGCAACTAGGGGTTCAGAGTCTTGCTCAAGGACTCTTCGACACCAACTCTGGGGGAGACCAGGATTCAAACTGGGAGCCCTTCGGGAACCCTCTGTGTTCTAATGGCGGTTTCTCTATCCCTGAGCTAACGTCACCCCTATATGACAGCCCAAGAGCCAAGAGACCTTGATGGCGATATTTAATCTTTTTGATGATCTCACAGATAGTCATATATTTCTGTGTAATCATTTAATATAAAAACTCTTCTTCTCTTTAGGGAAACATATTAATAATCTATTAATATGGAGGTCCATGTGTATCACTTCCGTCCGTGGCTTAATATGTATCATTGAGTTGTGGTCTCCATAGTGTGTGTGTGTGTGTGTGTGTGTGTGTGTGTGTGTGTGTGTGTGTGTGTGTGTGTGTGTGTGTGTGTGTGTACCTTCTCACACAGATAATCCCACATCCCCGTCACTGGTTTCCTGTAGATACCTGGACCAGCTGCTACAAACACCTGAAACATGCACGCACACGCGCACAGACACACACGCGTGCGCACGCACACGCACGCGCACGCACACACACACACACACACACACACACACACACACACACACACACACACACACACACACACACACACACACACACACACACACACATTACTAAAAGTGGAGACACATGTAAAGGTGGAAAGGTACATGGCTAGTCATGCCACATTAATGAGCCATTACTGTGGCAAGTTTGAAGATAACTGGACAACTGCTGTTGTACAATAGGAGTTCCATTACTCGCCGTTCAGGAGGTGTAGTTCCAGAGTATATATATAACATTCATAGATTGTGGAATAGTTGTCTGGCTACGCAAGACTACATACCTACAGACTGGCTGGCTGGGGCTTCAATTACAGTAGAGAACGAGAAGATTTGTATTATTTCCTGTATACAACTACCTATACAGTGTATAGGTAGTTGTACTCTACTTTTTATTTTTAGTGCCTCCATACCTTCAAAGCCTGATTGATTCCTAAACCCCCACCCGTTCACTCAGATCAGCTGGGAGCGAGGAATGCGGACTCTTCACCCTCCTGGCTCCCAAACAGTGGCATTATCTCCCTGTCGCACTTAGAACTACAGACTCACTCCCTAGCTTCCACCGTGGTCTGAAGACTCACCTCTTTAGTCTCCACCTCAGCCCATCGCACTTACCGTAGCACTTGCCTACCCCCCAATGAATATATATCTCTGCTGTCGGGCCGAAACCTCCTAACTCCAAAATGTTCATTTTCGAGAAAATAAGTGGAGTTAAGAGGTTTTGACCGAAGCACTTTTTACTACTTTTCATTGGTTCAATATTATTGTAAACAACACACAGACGTAAAGGGTGTTCAATAGCACAGATTTATGAAAAAAAGAGTTGGCCAAACGAGTGGAGTTAGATGGTTTGGCAGAAAGTGTGGACTTGGGAAGTTTTGTCCAAAGCACTTTTTACTACTTTCCATTGGTTCAATATTATTTTAACCAACACACAGACGTAAAGGGTGTACCATAGCCCTGATTTATGCCCAAAAAAATCAAAAACATCAAAAATGGATTTCGGAGGTTTTGACCAGACAGTGACGATATGTAATTTAGATAGTAGTTTTTATATATCTTTTTTTAATTTATGTACCCTGTAGGGATGTTGATTACCTTGCTTATTGTAAGTCGCTCTGGATTAAGAGCGTCTGCTAAATGTCTAAATTGTAAATAGTAAATAGAGGGTATGCACATGACATCATCATCATACCCGGAAGTTATGCGGGAATGCCTACTGAGTGGCAAAGAACTACTTTCTGGCCTTGACAGCCCATACATCCAAACAGATCAGATAGGAGAGAGGACAGAAGTCCTATCTGATTGCATTAAATGATGTTGAACAACGTTAAACTCACTTTGCCACTCGATTTGACATTCACTTCATGCATGGCATGCGCATACCCTCTATAGTAGTACCTGTATAGGTAGTTGCAGAGTGTCTAGGATGTCCTCTACTTTAGACTTGAACACCTCTGGTCTCAGTTTCCCTCTAGCGATGCCCATCTGGTTGGTGAAGAACACAACCTGAGACACACACACACACACACACACACACACACACACACACACACACACACACACACACACACACACACACACACACACACACACACACACACACACACACACACACACACACACACACACACACACATTTTAATATGTATTCATGTCCACATAAGAGATACAATACAAGGAGAAAATATTACAAGGTGCTGTAAATAATGTACAGTCAGCAAATTCTGAACAATTGTCCATTACCCACACACCACTCAAGGGTACAAGTAACAACGCCTTCGCCATATGTGGCGGCTACCAATAGTAGAAGAGAGAGTAGCGTTTAGCTGCTTTCTTTTGGCATCTAAGTTGTTGGAAGCCTCTTACAACCAACCTGCGTATGTGATGGTTCGTAGGAGCGGCTGTTATTTAATGACTTTGGTCATAAAGGCTTCCTCTAAGCTAGAATCAAAGGTGCAGCCACTTCAAGAATGGAA
Source organism: Nannobrachium achirus (assembly GCF_963921795.1). NCBI lineage: Eukaryota > Metazoa > Chordata > Actinopteri > Myctophiformes > Myctophidae > Nannobrachium > Nannobrachium achirus. The sequence continues at coordinate 58,408,634 of NC_137817.1, read as the reverse complement.
ACTGATGTGTCTCCTTCATTGACAACATCTGGGTGTTTCCTTCTCTCCTCACCTTGAATCCTTTCTTCAACAAGCTGGCCAGCCTGGGTTGGATCTCCGAGAACAGAATCCTGTTGAGAATCAACAGGGTTTATTTTATTGCTCACCACTCAGTGGGAGTGGGACCGAGTTACTAGGGCATTGAAAAATAGCAGATATACAAGCTCGCAGCTTTTAGATTTGCTATTTTTGAAAAGTTGTGAAGATTTTAGTAAATCTTTGAATATATGTATTTTTTAACTCAAAGTTTGCTTCTGGGGGGTCCCTGGAACTAAATATTTTGAGATGGGGGTCCGTGGCCAAATACATATCATTTTGGGGGTCCTTCACATGAAAGGTTTTGAGCACCAATGACAGAAACATAGGTTTTTCAAAAAACCTTAGAAGGATTTGAAATATTCAACGACTTGCACACATTTTCATGATTTTTCAAAAATAGCAGATCTACAAGCTCGCACCGCACCTGCTATTTTTCAATAGTTAAAGCACAAAATAATGTGTTCCCAGTCTAAACGGGTTAAACCCCCTCCCCCCTATGAAGAACATTCATGCGCAGTGAATCCTTGAACCCAGGCCAGGGCCCAGAACTTGGTGCGACACCCCTGTGTACAAGCAGTGAAAGGTCTGACTGTGGCCAAGGTCAGCAAAGACCAATGCTAACAACAATAAAATCAACAATGAAGATGGACAAAGATAGAATGCATTGATAAATAAATGAAGTTACAGATTGAGATTTAATAAACAGATAAAGCCCTGTGAGGAGTCCTACAAGCCTAACAACATCAGAGGGCTGTTATATACTGCAATATGAATCATATCATTGTGGAAACCTCATACTGCATATCCAAAAACGATTATTTTTCTTCCTCACAAAAATATCATATCTACAAGCTCATAACGCGGTGGGGTTTGGGCTTATACATCGGCTATTTTTGCACCTTTTGTGAATGACAAAGTAGGCCATTCATTTATGAAAACCTTCCAGCCAAACGGGTTCAGAAGACTGGCTGTGGGAAGGTGAGGCTCGAAATGTTACCAATTTATGAAATAAATGAAACGTCTTTACATTTGTTGAAAAGAGAAAATGAGTTAAGAAGTGCTGGTTGTAGCTGACGTACTTCCAGTCATCTGGCGCTGTAGGGAACACTTTTCCTGACTTGGTGGTGATGATGCAACCGTCAATGTCAAAGCCTGCAATCTGAGAAGAGACAATACCAGAGATACCAAGTTTAACTAAGTGTTTTAGACAGACTGGCACACAGAACTATACTCGTGAGGACATTTAAGAACAGACACTCTTTGTTTGCCATTTTTAACTGTGATCTTGAGGTGTTGCGCATGACTGATCTACAAGCTCACGTCGTCTCTCGGCGTGGCGTGTTGTGAGCTTGTAGATCAGCTAGTTTCTAAGTGTACTAAGTATGAAGTAGTATAAAGCGCCATTCCTACTGGGCATAAGATAACTATAACTATCGTTCACTATTGTATTTTCTTTTTAACTCATCTAGTGCCTTTCGCGTGATGTCACGCGATAAGTACTAGAGTACGTATAGTGCCGAATGCGTGATGTCGCGCGAAAAGTAATATATTACTGTAACGGCGAGTAAAAATACCTAGTACAATGGCCGACGCTCCGGAGACGAAATCCGCGCTGATTTGTCATCATCACGGCTCCACGAGCACACAATAGTCATCCCATAACATTGAGGTGGACGGCCGATCTCATCTTTAATGTCCATTATCTCAAAACAACACTTTAGAAGCGAAGATGGAGGCAGATGCTCGCTTATAAAACACATGTATAAACGCTCCTATGCAATCCAGCATGGCACCACGTAAACAATGTTCGGTTCCGTCGCAGGATCCGATGACGTCAGACCGGAAGTACTTCCGGTCTAGACTTCTGGCCTTCAAAATAAGACAATGGCCGTTAATGGGGCCGGGAGGGGGCACTCTGGACCCCCTAATCCGTTAATGTCCTGGGCTCTGGATGAGTTAAACAACTCATTTAGTGCCTCAGACATGAAAGGGTTAATTTTCCAGCGTGCCGGCAGCTTGCTCCGTCCACGGCCAGTCTCTTATTTTGAAGGCCGGAAGTAGATTGAGCTAACTAAACGAAGTCCTACTTGACGGAGATTCACCTGGAAGTAGTTCTGGTCCAAAACGTAAACAGTGATCTAAGATGGATGCCTTTATGCTTGTGCTATTTTAGCGAGAATCCAATGCCATCCTTGGCACAGAAATTGTGTTTTTTGGAGAAAATGGACTGTAAAGATGAGAAAGACCGTTGGTTTCAATGTTATGGGATCACTATTGTGTGCTCGTGGATGCGCGATGATGATGAATCGGCGACTCCACCCGTGCCAGGGCTTTTCACCAGACGGTAGGTAGCAAGTGCCAGCTTTACTGTATATACAGTATATTTCGCGAGTCATCGCGTGATCGGCAGGCTGGATACCTTTTAATTAAGGGTGTCGAAAAAAATCGATATGAATCGATTATCGGTTTCAACACTAGCGATACGGCCGCATCGATGCGCGTTTACCCGGATCGGTCCAAATCGCGGCCGTATCGGTCGATGTATCGGTCCTAAAGTTATTAATCGGATTTTAGCATTAAATAATTAACCTGCTGTGAAATTCTGAACTTACTTACTCATCGTTTACTGTTACAAATCATTACTTCAAAAGTGAGCGCTGCTAGCAGTCAGTGCTGCAGTGCAATGGAAAGAAAAAAAAAGAAAAAGCTGCCTGCTGCTCTGTCCTCCAAATAGAGCTGGGTTTCTGCGTACTGCAGTCACTGTCCTGCGGGAAGCCGCAGATCTACAAGCCCACAGGGTGTTGCATGTGGATGAGTTGTAAACGTATAGATCTGCTACTTCCGACATAGCACACTGGTGCGTGTATGACGCTCGCATGTGCGACACACAGCGACTTGTAAACAAACCAACAACGTGGTAGACTAGTTCCATCACTATTCACTATGGGTTATTCCAGTGGAGAAACGCAAGTTTGGATTTTATAAGAATGCGACAGTAATGGATTGGATAACACCTTTCCCAGTAGAACCATCAGAAGTCCCCGCGCTTGTCGACAGCAAAGGTAATAATCACAGCATCAGCTTTTATTGCAAAGGGCGACTATAGAGTATTGGTTTTCAAAGTGGGGTCCGGGGACCCCCAAGGGTCCTTGAGGGAGTTCTAGGGGGTCCTCGACAAAATGATAGGAACCAAATGGACCCTTGGGTATGTGTAACTCAGCAGGGGAGTGTACAAATGGAACCAAATGGACCCTAATGAACCCTTGGGTATGTGTAACTCAATGGAGTGTACAAATGGAACCAAATGGACCCTAATGGGTCCATTTGGTTCCATTTAAACTTAAGACAAGAGCCTGATCCATATGTCAAACTGGGGGTCCTTGACATTGATTTTTTTTAGAACTACTGCAGTAGAGCCATAAGATAACAAGTAGACATGATGTGTGCCAGACTTCAAATGTTGCACTTACTTTATACTGTTGTTGTTACTGTTGTAAAGTGGATCTCTTTGAAATGATCTTATTGACTGAATAACAGCAGGCTCTTTTACTAGTTTTATTTGGTGATCTGATCTGTGGCATTGCTGAGGATTGATCTGATCTGTGGCATTGGTGAGGATGTATTTTAGTTTTTCAGTGTTATTATAGCAGCTTTGCAAAGTACAATTATTGCACTGTACTGAAGCCTGAAGGGCCAGGCCTTTTGTGTGTTTGTTTTATATTTCTCCACCTGACCAACTGTAACTGCTAAAGTGAAGCTCTTAGAAATGGGTGTGTGAGACAGATTTTCAAACCATGTCAGTAGGCTTTGTAGTTTACATTAATTATTTTTTGTATCTACATGTCTGTGTCTATTTAGAATGAACACAACAATGTCATGATACTAAAATGATTTGTCATCCATCTTTCTTTACAATTTTATGTTATTCCTTGGTCTTTTATGAGATATCCATTATTTGAAGGTCAGCCATGCTACTTTATAGATCAAGTTTCTTAATTAAAAATGGAAAATGTATGTTTCATTAAACGTAAGTATCAGATCACACCGTATCGCATCGAATCGTATCGAATCGAATCGAATCGGATCGAATCGAATCAAATTCCACAAAATCGAAATTGTATCGAAATTGTACCAAATCGAATCGTATCGAATCGTTCTGTATGTAAGCCGTATCGTTTCCGAATCGAATCGTTAGCCCATGTATCGGATACGTATCGAATCGCCTTGTAGGGGATGGATACACACCCCTACTTTTAATATTTCACGAGTATTCGCGGGATCGGCACTTAATAGTCTGTGTGAACACTGCAATCCACTTGACTTAGAATGATTTTTAAAACTATATTTCTATAGTTATAGTTAATGTGCTCAGTGTGAGCTACAACCCCCTTCCTAACCCCTAAACTTAACCAGGAACATTGTGCTTACAATGTCTGCTCTCAGAGTCTAGAATACTTGTGGGGACACTTGGCCCTCACAAGTATATTAACAATTTGATTAAAAACAATCCAAAATCGGATCGCCGATCCAAGGTGCCTAAATGCCCCAAAGACAGTGCTTCCGGATTCGCCGGAAAAACCTATTTACCAGACTCCCTAATCGGGAGATAAGCGACCGCAATGGTAGCCAATCAGGAGGGAATATGGGAAATGGGACAGATCCATGTTGACGACATGCGTGATTTTAGGGCAAAATCTGTAGGAGCAGTGTCCAAAAAATGTGTTTTGCAAGAATCGGCCTCATGGTGGCGCTAGAAGAGGGCCACGTGAGAAATGTGGAGGTTGTGGTTTGGCAGCTAAGGAGTGTGTGCAAAGTTTGGCATGGATAGGGGCAACGGTGGCAGAGATATGAGTAGGGCAAAAGTGTGGCGTGACGTGTGACAGACAGATTGACAGCCGGTGTAGGTTTTGATAGTAACAACTAGCTAACACTGCTCCTACTGCTCCTAGAAAATAGTGGCAGTCAACACACACACACACACACACACACACACACACACACACACACACACACACACACACACACACACACACACACACACACACACACACACACACACACACACACACACACACACACACACACACACACACACACACACACCTTGTCGCTGCCTCTGACTCCAGCTGCAGTGTAAAGCATCAGGGTAGCTCCTATCTGCTGCCAGTTGCTCTTGGTGCAGGCTGATGAAGATGAAGATGATGATGAAGATGATGCCTGCTGGGCACTGCCAGCGCTGCTGCTGCTGCCCCCCATGGCCTGCTCTGCCATCTCCTGTTGGATAGGGATCACACCTTCAAAGCCTGATCCACCCCTACAAGCCCACCCGTTCACTCAGATCAGCTAACTTATAGGGATGCTGACTAGGGATGGGCCGTCAAAATTGGGACGAGCGTTAACGTTCGAAGCGGTAAAAGAGTTAATGTTTAAGAAGTAATGAAAATAGCCGATCTACAAGCTCACAACGCGACGCATAAAGACGTGTTGTGAGCTTGCAGATCTGCTGTTTTCACTAGTTTGGGTCCCGGGGCAAACGTCTAATTTCTCTTTTGGGTCACAAGCTAAAATGTTTGGGAATCAAGATCAAGATCAATTTATTTTGTCCCGAAGGAAATTTGTCTTGGACATGTAGGCTGCTACATAACATACAACAGGACAGACAGAAAGTAAATTACAACGAATAGTGCACAACACACAGTGCTGACATACAGGTCAAGTGCATACATTACATTACATTACACCAGTCATCACCCCTACTAACGGCCTGAGTTTAGCAGATTAACGGATATGGGAATGAATGAGTATTTGTATCTGTTCAAATGTCTTTTCTTGTTTTTAACTGGGACTCGTCTACCCGAGGGTAGCCGTTCGTATTCTGAATGCAGAACATGAGAGGGGTCAGCAATTATTCTCCAACCAATGGTCTAAAAGTAGCCCTCAAGTCAAAATAGTGTGGGCACCCCTGGTCTAGTGTGTAAGGCTTTGATGTACAGATTATTGATGTTTTGATTGTTTTTGATTTTATTGATTTTATAGAATAGGTTCTTGGTCTACCTATGTTTTTTAGATGACATTTTCTATGAATTTCTACGCAATGATGTATTTATGTATTACCTTGTGCTTGTCCTTGCTTACTGTAAATCACTTTGCATTAAGAGTGTCTGCCTTCTTATCACTTACAACAAGCGTGCCCACATTTTCTTTTTTTACTTGAGAGCTACTTTTAAAACGACCATCTCAGCATGATCTACGCACCTAAAAAATGTTTACCTGAGGGGGTTTTGGAATAGCATGCAGCGCTGGCGTTACATATGAGACAAACACGCTTGGAACGAGAAATAGTGGGGGAATAAAGTCTTCATCCCATTCTGTATGGAAGTGGTAGGTTTTCAGGTTCTTTGTAATGCTACTGACTATTGAAAACAAAATGTTGCATTAGTGGGTTTGCCACTTTAGAAGTAGGCCTAAGTAAGTACATTTTATTTATATAGCACCTCTCACAGCAAGATCTCAGCAAGGTGCTTTACATACAGTGAAAAAACAAAGGTAATTAACAAAAAGGTTGTACAATTAGTTTCTAGGACAACAATACGGGCATATAAATTTAAATCATGTACCAACGACAAACGCCTGTTCAAATAGTAGCGTTTTGAGGTTGCGTTTAAAAATGTCCACAGAGGCTGCAACTCCCGAGGCTTGTGGAAGAGCATTCCAAAGTTTGCTTGTCACCTTTGGCCGCGAAGGGAGCTGACAGGCCCTTCTTGATGTCAATCAATCTTGTGATCTACTGGCAGATCACAATCTACCTTTCGGACACCCACATGTTCGATACCCAACCCATACCTTAGGGGTGGGCGATATGGAAAAATACAATATCACGATATTTTCCCAAGCTGTATCACGATACACGATTTTATCATGATTCTTTTTCACGTTGTTTTTTATAGTTATTTTTCAAGTTACTTGACAAAAACTAGACTCTGGGTTCCTTTTGGGAGGTCTAAATTGAACTTTACAAGTATGTAACTCTGACAGTATACAAATGAAACCAAATGGACCCGTAAACTGTCGGAGTTAAGTGGAGACCTTGACATTGTAAAGTTTGAGAACTACTGATTTAGACCAAAATGCAGGTTTAAATTGAATTCTGCAATGAATCTCTGTATTAACGATTAAACAGGATTTTTTACAAGGCTCCCTCAATTGTATCACGATATATACAATATCTCTGAAAAAGGCATATCGTGGAGACATCGTATCATCTCCACGATAATTATCACCATATCGCCCACCCCTACCATACCTGCAAGTGTCTCAGCTTCTCCTCAGCCAGTCTCTCCTCCTCCTCATCAGAATCCTCCTGGTTTCTCCTCTGGCGTTTCACCTCCTCCTCATCTCTCCCCTCTGGGCTCAGTGGCCTCTTGGAGGACTGGAGACAAACTGTGTGTTAGACACTGTACACTGAAGACAAACTGTGTGTTAGACACTGTATACTGGAGACAAACTGTGTGTTAGACACTGTATACTGAAGACAAACTGTGTGTTAGACACTGTATACTGGAGACAAACTGTGTGTTAGACACTGTATACTGGAGACAAACTGTGTGTTAGACACTGTATACTGGAGACAAACTGTGTGTTAGACACTGTATACTGGAGACAAACTGTGTGTTAGACACTGTATACTGGAGACAAACTGTGTGTTAGACACTGTATACTGGAGACAAACTGTGTGTTAGACACTGTATACTGGAGACAAACTGTGTGTTGACACACACACACACACACACACACACAGTCACAGTCATGTGATCGATATGGCTGCATGTCTCTCAGTGGAGGTAGGAAGCATAAGTTTGACTCATAGTTTAGTGAACAGCACCCTCTAGTGGCCCAAAAGGGAATCTTGTCAAATGCTGTCTGTGGTGCTCTGTGTGAACCAGTGACTCTCTTCAGATCTCTGCAGTAGATGAGTTAAGAAGCATTCAGAGGAAGCGGCCCTGCTCTATATCCCCACATGTAGGTCTTCATGTTAGGTAAATGGTAAATGGTGCCCATTCACACATACATTCATACACCGATGGCAGAGGAAACCATGCAAGGCACCAGCCTGCTCACCGGGAGCAACTAGGGGTTCAGAGTCTTGCTCAAGGACTCTTCGACACTAACTCTGGGGGAGCCCGGGATCGAACTGGGAACCCTCCGTGTTCTACCCCTAAGCCACTGCCCTAGATAGGAGAGTGTGGACAGCAACAATTCAGGAGTCCTGAGTTGGTGTTGGCTGGACAAGAGCTGGACAGCACTCTGGCATCTCATCGCAGGGCTCACATTAGTTAAACATCACATGTGGATTACACCTTCAGTTAAAGCACTCTCTCCTCCTCACACAGTATTACCTTCCTGGGAGAAGCGGAGAAGAAATCCTTGATGTTGCGCTTGGAGCCCACACTGGACGGAGGAGGGTCTCTGTCCTAGGAGGGATGGGACCATATGAAAATGGCATGTCAGGATTATTGTGACCAATGATTGCAATTTACGATATTATCGCGATTGTCAAATTATGCCTAATACTCTTAAAATGTCCTTTTTATTAACCATTTGAACCCCCTTTGCCAACAATAGCCCATCTACAGGCTCACAACTCGTCGCGATGCGTTGTAAGCTTGTAGATCAGCTCTTTTTTGGCAAAGATTTGGTCAAGAAAAAAAAAGACTGTATCAAGTATGTTTACAGTTGTGTTAACAAATATGGTGCCAACCCCGAGTTTCCCGAGTTTATATAGGTACCCTACCTGTGCCAACCCCGAGTTTCCCGAGTTTGGGCAGTTTTTGAAGAAAAAAAAATCCAAAAATGTATTAGGCATGATCACGATTGCGAAATTGCATGTTTAACCCCCATAACAAACCCCATCTTTCAAACATGGCAGCCATGTTTGTTGACATAAACATAATGGCTGATATCTCATGAATGCCTGAACGGATTTCCAAGCAGATTTTTTTGTTTGAAAGCTGTGAACAGCATGCACACGTGGTGCATGATCTAGGCATGGGAGTGCATGATCCGTGCACTATGAATTACATGGAAGTCTTGTAATAGAATTCTTCAAACATACTATACTAATATAATAAGTTGAATTTCCAGAGGGTGGAGTGACGATGAGTACAATATTTATTAACAATATAGTCAAGAGTTCTGAGACAACACGCATGCCAAGTGTTGCCTCCCGTTTCCCCAGCAGCGTCTCTCATTTATACACAGACAGTGTGACAAGAATAGGTGAAAGGGTGTCTCCTAAACAGTGTCTAAAGATACGACTGTGAAGAGTCTTCCATGTATGGACCGGTGACGTCGTAGCAAGCGTGGAGCCACTGTCCCGATAGACAGCTGTTTGTTGAGTCAGTCTTTTTGTGCCAAGTACTATTCTTAACTTACTGGGGTAAAGTGACAGACACATTACTGCACATGTAAAACAAGTATTACATTTCATTAGAAATCTATTACAGTCTATGGAGACCATGGCATCTTGGACCTTCAAAGAGATTAAATTGATAGCAACAAAGGTGTTAATACCAATTGTAGAGGGTTTAAGTGGATCAAATGTGAATTGATCCCAGCTTATGACGGAGGACAATTTCACAATATATTCCAATCTCCACAAACCGTTATTGTGAGTTTTCTTTTAATCACGATAAACGATAACAGCGATTGTCGTCCCAGCCCTACCTTGCCGTTCCTGCCCTCCTTGCTCTTGTCCCGGGCTTTCAGGGTCTTGTGCTGCTCTGCGGAGGCCGGTGTCCCGTTGGAGCTGGAGGCGTAGCGCAGGGTGAAGGGGTGCTGCTGGTTGACCAGGTGCAGGGTCCCGCCGTGGGACAGCCTACCAGACTGACCCCTGCCCAGCGTCTCACCGCCCAGGGAACTGGGGTTGGGACCCAGCTGTAGATGAGGGGAACAAAAGCTTGGGTTAAAAAAACAGTGTTTTTTGAACCAGTGGTCCACAGCTAAATGATGTAGAGTTGGTAACCAAATGGACCCTTATAGATCTTTAACTCTTGAGTGTGTGAGAGGTAGGGCTGTCACGATTATGACATTTTACATGACGATTCATTGTCACTCAAATAATTGCGATTAACGATTGAATTGTGAATTTGTCGTTGACAATTACATTTCTGTTTGGCTTTTAGGCTTTGAAGTTGCACATGTCAATCATGACACATAACTTAAATAAACAAAGAACTTGACAACTGACATATTTGAAAATGTTATACTTGAAAAAAAAAAAACATTGATAGCGGAAATAGCCGATCTACAATCTCACAGCGTGTCGCATTGTGACACGTTGTGAGCTTGTAGATCTGCTATTTCCACTGCTTGTATTTGTAACTATATTAACATTTCTCAACATGGAAACTATTATGACGATTATGCAAAATAATTGTGATTACCTCAAATAATTTCGATTAGACGATTATGTAACAATTGACAGCCCTGGTGAGAGGGTCCATTTGGTTTCATGTTATACTCTCTAGAGTTAAATTATTGTAAAACATGTGCATCACTTAATCTACAAGAAGTCTACACAATTAGAGAATGTAGAATATGTTAATGAAGTAATAAACAGGTAGTTAAGATGTGATCATACCTGATGTTTGTAACAAGGTTAATAATATAATAATAATTAGGAGGTTAAGATATGATTATACCTGATGTTTGTAACAAGGTTAATAATATAATAATAATTAGGAGGTTAAGATGTGATCCTACCTGTGTAACCAGTGCGTCCTGGTCTCTGTAACAAGCCACCAGCTTCACTAGAAAACAATGAGCAATGCTGTTATTGATCACACACAGTATCAACACACACGTTGGTATGTTTTCTGTCCCTACAACCACACATAAACTTGGGGAAGCAGCCTTTGTATTTTACAGAAAACTAGAAACTAAGTCTCAGTATTGCCTGCTTACCTTCATGAGCACCAACTTTACCTGAGGGATTTGAACCATCTACTAGTTCTGTTTGATTTACTAATCAGCCAAAACTCCCACCCTAAGGGCCGAAGCATACTACACTTTTAGATGCCAGGTTTTCCACTACAAGGACCTGGGTAGAGTGGTGTGAAAGTGGTACTAAACGTGGTACTAAAAAGTATCCAATCTAGAGTAGGTCTGAGCTAGGCCAAACACTTAATAATGACTGATCACTCACTGACTTTTCATTTAGACAACCAGGATATAGTTGTAATAGATTCTATTGTGTTATAACCACTATTATAATATATTATAGTGTATTAGAGTTATTATAGTAATACATTAATACTTTATAGTGTATTATAATCACAGTTATAATCCATTATAGTGTATCATAATTTAGGATAGTTGTAATACAAATGTTTATAGTATTATAATCACAGTTAAATGGGTCAATTTGTTTCTTTCCGATAGGGGTACTTTTGTGTAATGGAAAAAGTAGATATTTTTATGTGGTGCGGTGTGGTGTGGTGTGGTGTGGTGTGGTGTAGTGTGGTGTGATGTGGTGCTAAAGCTGCAGTCAAAAAGGGGCTTTTGATGGCAGTTTAAGACATCCTTAAATCCTCAACGTAGCAGTAAAAGGGTTAATAAAGTATTCAATCGGTCAAAATCTAAATAATTGTTTTAATCCATAAAACCTTTGTGAGGAGGACCAGGACAATTGTCCTCACATTGACCATCTCTGAAATTCTAATAGATAGGACCCTCCAAAGACCAGAGTTAAGGCCCTTTCCCACTGCACCCGATAACGATAAAATATATATTTCTCCATTAAGTGGATGAGAGTGGATGGTAGTGTCCACACCACAACGATAACACCGACATAATTTACGTGAACGCCGACATATATTTATCCTTATCGTGCGCAGTGGGAAAGGGCCTTTAGTGCGGAAGTGCCTTGCATGGTTTCCTCCGCCATCGGTGTATGAATGCAGACATCCCAAGTCTCCCGGATGTTGCGGGAGTCTCCCGGAAATCAGCGTCTCCTCCCGGCCACCCGCGAGTGGCACTAAACCTCCCGGAAATCCCGGCCGCTCCCGCAAATGTTGCCATATCCGGCGGGATCCGGTCGAAAAAGGCGGATCTGCGACCCGCGATGTGTTCTAATCCGGTTCTAATTCGTCGTCGAACTGTCAATCTGGCAAATGCATGATTGTAATTCGCTGTGGGAGATGTGGGCGTCTAAAAGTGACCAATCACTGGTCTGAGATGGAGACTGGGTTCTCCTCTCGAGAGTCGAGACTCTCAACCGCGAGAATATAATCAGCTTGTAACAGTAAACAGACAGGTTTTTGACAGGTCTTGCTTAATATGAATAAAATAACAGTACATTACAGCTGTTGGTTCTTTTTCCCCGGTGCACACACGCACGCGTGCACAGGTGACCTCCCGGAAATGGTGATCGCCAACTTGGGATGTCTGTGAATGTGTGTGTGAATGGTTGAATGTAATGCACAATGTATGTAAAGCGCCTTGGATAAAGGCACTATATAAATGCTTCAGGAAGAGAAAAGAGGAGCACTCTAAATGGAAGGCCTGTTGGGCCAAAACGTCCTACTGCTGGGGGGAAACCTTCAATCAAACAAGAAGAATTTATTCTTAAAGTGAGTGCTGGTGTTATTGTCCTAAGCTATATGAATGCACCATTTACCATTTACAGTGAAACAACACCCTCACAGTCACACTCACTCACACTCACACACACACACACACACACACACACCCACTTAATTTTCACCACTAAATAAACATGTTTTCCAACCAGGTCTTATGTTGGCCTCAGTACCTTGGTGTCTGGAACACTTCTTGTCGGCGACACCGGTCTCGGGTCCTCTGCCCAAAATGACCGCACGACCGTCCGCTAACGAGATGCTGACCCCGCCCCCTCCCACCAGTGTGCACGACATCTGAGGAGAGAGCAACTGTAAATTTTATGTGCTTTAAGTGATAGGTTTTTGTTCAAATCTTATGCTAAATAGCTCTATATTGTGATAGTAATCATTGCTATAGAGTGTTTGTTCAGTAACAGTGTTAAATAGCTCTATATTGTGACAGTAATCATTGAGTGTTTGTTCAGTAACAGTGTTAAATAGCTCTATAAGTGATAGTAATCATTGCTATAGAGTGTTTGTTCAGTAACAGTGTTAAATTAGGGTGACCATATTTTCAGCCACTCAAACCGGGACGCGAAACACTGTTGCCTAAAACCGGGACCCTAAAAGCAATGCGCACATTTCCGCGCACGCGTTTGCCCATTCTCTAACGTTCGTGCACGCGCACACACGCACCGCAGGGTTGCAAACAGGCAGTGAGTGATTGACAAACAGCCTCAGCGTTGAATTCAGACACGCAATGAATTTGTTCATGTTTTCTGATTGGTTAGGTGAGCATGTTTTCATGAAAAGAACATGATAAATGTCTATGCAAACACTGAAAACAGCTACTATTATTTTAATTCTGGCGAAAACCGGGACAATTTTGCAGTGAATGTTGAAAACCGGGACATATTAGTGTTTTAGAGATATTTGTCGGGACACTGGGACACGCAGCTTGAAAACGGGACTGTCCCGGGTAAAACGGGACGTCTGGTCACCCTATGTTAAATAGCTCTACATTGTAATAGTAATCATTGCTATAGATAGCTGCATTCCCAAGATACAACGCAACCTTTCATGGTTGGATGTGACTTATGAGGGCTAGAAGTGTTACTGTAAATAGCAATAAAGAAACTGCTGGCTTATTGTGTCTAAAAATACATATTTAGCCACTTGTACGCATGCCACCATGCGTACGCATGCCCCACATTTTAGCACGGTAAACACGAAAAAACAATAGAACGAAGCAAATGAAAACATTTTAACACTCACTTTTTCTTTTCTCTAATTACAATCTAAAATATTAACCCTTGTTGTAAAAAAACAAAGTTGTCCTTTAATAAACTTGACCTTTCACTCTGTACTTAGTCTGCTCTGTGCTCTTTTTCCCCTCTAAACCAAAGCTCTTTGCCAAAAATAACAGATCTACAAGCTCACAACGCCTCGTGCTGCGAGGCGTTGTGTGAGCTTGTAGATCTGCTATTTTTGGCTAAAGTTCTCAGAATAAGGACACTAGGGTTCAAGTGGTTAATATAAAAAAGGAGAAAAAAGTTTCTGTCACTCAAAGATTTGGAGGACCCCATGTAGTAACTCTGAGGACCCCCTAGGGGTCCCGGACCCCCTGTTGAAGACCCGTGCTTTACACCAATGGTCCTATGTATTAATGACCCACACAAATAAATGAGTTTACTGTACCTTCAACACTGTGGAGGAGTACTGCAGCAGTGGGAGTCTGTTGTGAGTGTGTGAGAGAGCTAACTTTGTAAACAGACACACACAACCAAACATAAAGAGCTGTAGTTTGTGGTTAACGTGCAGGAGGCTTGCTTTTCACTCCGATAAACAAGCTGTGTTCGTTGTTACAACTATTTAAGTAGACTAATGTATTATTATAGGATATTGAAACTGCTTCTGTTTCTGTTGACACGACACAAAGCTGCTGCCAGGCGGACCTGTGTTGATGTGGCACATTCTGGGTCCGTCGGTAAAATGCAACCGTGCGGAGAACGTGCTCTCCTCTCCAAGTGGTTCCGCGTGTTGCTTTCCATTTTTGGTGGCGAGTTTTTTTTATAATTGCGACCGAATTGATTGATTGATTGGAAAGTTTATTAAAAGTTTGCAATAGAAAAAAGTACAGTTTCATGAAAGTACAAATCACTGGTACAAGGTCAACTAAAAGGAGATCCTAGAAAGCCGAGGCGTATTTCCACAGGAACCACACTTTAAGTATCTCATATAACATGAAAGACAGACGGATAGAACATAGTACTTTATCTAGGATAATATCAATTTCAAAAGCAGAAAAAGCATATAACATCAAATACAAAGGCAGAAAAAAAGGGTTGGGGGAGCATGGGGGCTTAGTCTATTTACAAGTCACCGAAGGTCGCATATAGCACTGATGTTGTTGCCTACTGTTATTGTGTGTAATTTACTTTAGCATTTAAAATGTAATTTTCTTTGATAGGCTACTCATGCTCCTGCACCACATCTCAGAGGCAAATATAAAGCTAGAAAGATGCAATTGGAAATTGCAAGTGTGGTTGCCGTGACACGGGTCACACTTGAAAATGAAGCTTATTGTCTTACCATTTGAATTGTCCCCATCCAAGTCAATGGGGAAATGTAGGCCTATTCACTAATACATTAATGGCGTATATGGAGATCTCTGTGTCAGTCCTTGTCCCTCTAATGCCCATATGGAGATCCCTGATGTCATCGATATTAAGCCTATATCTCGAAATACCCATATATGGACATACTGTGTCACTCTCATGTGGTCTATGATGTCAGACATCGATGATGTCAGTCATCTCCATATTTGAAAGTCAATGGAGAAAATGTAAACACGAATACATTTAGGCTATATTAAACAGGTCTATATCCACTTCTCCACTTCTACTAACTATACTAACACCTCAGGGTTAGGGTTAGGTTAGGGAGTGAAGACTTCAATATATTGTCCTAGGCCAAGTCAAGGCCTAAGATGCTAAAAGTGCTTTCGCCATCTTGTTTTTAAAAAGAAAGAATGTTGCAATTTTAAATTGGGCTGGTTCCCCTAGTTCATAAAATCCTACAGGTCATCTTGTAGTTTATGTCCTGTGGGTTTTATGTGTGAGACTGTGCATGGCACGATGGTCAAATTTCGTGAGCCAGAAGTGTTCTTATTTCTGACCGCATACCAATGGCTTTCAGATTTATACATTGTTCATAACTAACAACCCTATTCTCCCCCAATAATAGATTACAGTTATTGTCCACGACATTGCAAGCGGCGCGAAGGCCAGCGGACCTTGCGCCCGAGCGCCGCAGGCGCGAGTGCCCGCGAAGAGCGGGCCAGGGCCGCGCGGCCGGCGGAGCGCCGCGCGAGTTACGAAGCCTTGGTGAATGTAATCGTTCTATTTATGCCCAGGCCGTAAGGCCTGGGCAAGCGCACGATAAACGCCATGATAATTTACTTACTTACAATAAGCAGACTAGAAAAGAAAATTTCTAAGAAATTTTAAGTGTGCCTGCAGCTCGCTAAGTCTGTGCAACCTTGTGTAGCGGTTGGTGTTAGTGTTTCGTTTTGAGAGGGTCGTTCCCCCTGAAAAACACGTTTTGGCATGAAACGGTTACGTTTTGGCATGAAACGGTTACGTTTTGCGCGTTTGTGGTGCCCCCTATGGGTCGAAGTGGAAATGCTTTTGGGTATATGTTCAGTATAGCGCCCCCCACTTGTGGTTAAAATTTGGTGTTGACTGGATGTTTCGTTTGTGATTTATGTTTACTTCTTACAAAACAGGCTCCTCCCGCTAACTTTGGAACCCTGTTACGGAAGAACGGTATGGACTATCAAAATATAGTTTAAATATGTTTATCGCATGAGTCCATAGATCGTGTGTATCGATTTTTTGTGACATTTGGAGAAAATATGTAGGAAAAGGAGCAAAAAGTGTGTTTTGAAGAAAATTCAAAATGGCGGAAAATCTATCCTGACGCAAATGGGCGTGGCCTATATGGGGAGATGCGTGATGACCCAAGGAATCCAGGGACCCACGGTTCAAGAGTTATAGGCCAAAACGTAAAGTGGACTGTTATAGCGCCACCATGTGGCCAACTGACGAAATTATTTTTTATTTAATCCTTGATATCATTATAAATCTCCTCTCCAAGTTTTGATACTGTAGCCCCTATGGTTTGCGAGAAAAAAATATTGAATGTGAGTTTTTGCGATTCCCATTATAAGTCAATGGGTAAAATTAATTCACTAATAAATTAATATCAATTAAACGATACAACTTTTCTCTTAGAAAAGTAATAGCACACCATTCCCGGCCGAGCCGCACGTTTTGATGTATATATTGCGGCGGTGGCATAAATCGTGCGGCAGTTATTACGGCTCCAAATTTGCAAGAACGTTACTTACTTACTTACTGACTTAAGTATGGCGGATTACAATAAGTGTTTTGCCATTGCATGGCAGGCACACTTAATAAAACATCACAATAATAAACCAGATAATGTGTCAGTACATCAACAGCAATTCAACAGTAGCAATAGCTATTCAACAACAGCTATTCACTTTACATTTCAATAGATCTCCTTGGAGACTAAGCATAGTGGTCCTGACTTATCACACCTTGGGTGAGAAAGACCTCTGATGGCCCATCAGGACACTTGTCCTATTGTTCCCTCCAGGTGTGAGATGTGTTGATGATTCTGCTGAGTTTCTATCTGCCTACTGCTCTAGGGACATTAGTCTCCCCTTCATGTTCAGTCCCGCTGGAAACATTGTGTCTAATTTGTCTATCCACCGTCTCTCACGGAATCTCCTTTGACCAGTTACTCATATAGTCTCATGTTGCCATTCTGTAAAATGAGATTAGAGATGGGGCTTCAAGGTTATTTTAATAAGGACATTACAAAATGTGCAAACAAGTAAAACAATAGACAACAAAACCAAATAGACCCCTTTTAACTAAAATAATACATTTTATTTCACCACTGCAAGTCATAATCAGTGGTAACATGATCAATCCTCCCCTCCCTCTGAGATCAGAGTCAGACCAACAGCTTTTTTAATAATGGGTACATTTTACCCCAATGGATGTATTTGAGTCTGGTTTACCTCCTTTCAGGCTTTACATTTAAAAGTTTACTCCAAGCAAGACCTTATGAGCCCATGAGTAGTGCACTGAATGTCATCTGAGAAAAGGAACCCACTGTGATTTTGCCATGAAGGGTTTAACATCTGCATTACTTAGTTTATAAGAAGAACACAATTATAGAATGTAGAAGAATGTTATATTTGATAATTGTTTGCCAGTTATCTCTCCTATGGTACCATATCAATACGATATGGAATTGTGGACGAAATGTATGCAAATATAGCCAACAAAATATTCTATGTTTTGGGTCTGAGTGGCAGCACATCCCTCAGCAAATGGGGATGGAAGATCTTCTCCTTCTGCAGAGGACAAATCTAGAGCCGACAGGTTGGTAGATGTGTCGATGTGGTAGGAGCCACCTTAAAAAAAAAAGATGTATACAATTATATTACAGATATTCAATATATCTTTATGGTTTTTAAAAAATGACAAATTAGAGCTAGCCGTCCAAAAAAGCGTCCAAAAGAGAGATTCAAGGATGGTGTAAACAGGTGGTAGAAATATTTCTAAAAAGCCAGGGTCAACAACAATCTTGCAATATTATTATATCACAGCCCTGCTGTTCTTGTGCAGCATAACTTGTATTGTACATAAAGGTTATCCTAATTATAATATAATATTGTCATATCTTACTTGTGGAAGGTGATCCCACAGGTTCTCAGGCATCTTCTTCACAATCAAACTTCACAGACAGTAGGCCTATTTCTTAAACAAAAAGCCGGGAATTCCCTGTATTAATGCATCTAAATGTAATATATTTTTAACAAACAAACCGCTTGGAAATCATGAAATTCTGCCTCTCCCACCATTGATTGTAACATTGCTGTGTCAACTTTGTAATAGCCTCTTTCTTGAATCTTAGCATGCAGCTAAAAAATACAACAATATCCAAAGAAGAAATGTCATTGCGACCGTCAGGTCCCAGTTTAGTTGCGACCGTCAGGTCGCAGTTTAGTATCAAAACCTCCACCGGCCGTCCGTCCGTCGGTCACACGTCACACCTTTCCCTGCTCATATCTCCGCATCAGTATGACATCACACTGCTTGGTGTGTGCCGTCAGGGTCATTTGTGTACGTTGTGATGTCATACTGATGTCAGCAGTGTGATGTCATACTGATGTCAGCAGCTATGTCTCTATATATGGAGTTATATGTTGTTCGTGTCCAAATATGGGGCTTGTGAGGTCAGACTTAGTGAGATTCGTCGGTTATCTCCATATATGGAGGGAGAACCAGCTTATGAGCCGATGAGTTGTGTCAGAGTCGAGATCCTGCTTGCATCTAATCTGTCGGTAGATAATGCCGGTCTTATATAAGGGTCATTTGTGTACGGTGTGATGTCATACTGATGTCAGCAGTGTGATGTCATACTGATGTCAGCAGCTATGTCTCTATATATGGAGTTATATGTTGTTCGTGTCCAAATATGGGGCTTGTGAGGTCAGACTTAGTGAGATTCGTCGGTTATCTCCATATATGGAGGGATGTGTTGGTTATCTCCATATCTGGAGATTCAACCTTCAACGATTTTGACATCTTGTTACTAATCTGTCGGTAGATAATGCCGGTCTTATATAAGGGTCATTTGTGTACGGTGTGATGTCATACTGATGTCAGCAGTGTGACAGGAGATAAGCGATCAACGGTCGCTTATCTCCCGATTAGGGAGTCTTACTGGTTGCGGCCGTCAGGTCGCAGTTTAGTTGCGACCGTCAGGGAGCAGTTTACTATGAAAACCTCCACCGGCCGTCCGTCCGTCGGTCACACGTCACACGTCACACCTTTGCCCTGCTCATATCTCCGCATCAGTATGATATCACACCACATGTGTACACAAACCTTTGTGTACGTTGCTGTGGCAACAGTCTGTTGCTAAGGTGGTTGCTAACGTACACTAACAGACCAGCGTCTGTTAGTGTACGTTAGCAACCACCTTAGCAACCATGGTTTTACCCTAGCAACCAACTGTTTACCCTAGCAACCAACTGTTTACCATAGCAACCATGTTTTTTTACCCTAGCAACCAACTGTTTACCATAGCAACCAGATACGCAGAGCAGGGATCTCCATATATGGGCATAAACAGGTGACATCACACTGATGTCAGATACTCAGAGCAGGGATTTCTCCATAATATATGGGCATAAAAGGGATTCTGTTAGGGATCTCCATATATGGGCATAAAAGGGATTCTGTTAGGGATCTCCATATATGGGCATACAAGGGATTCTGTTAGGGATCTCCATATATGGGCATAAAAGGGATTCTGTTAGGGATCTCCATATATGGGCATAAAAGGGATTCTGTTAGGGATCTCCATATATGGGCATAAAAGGGATTCTGTTAGGGATCTCCATATATGGGCATACAAGGGATTCTGTTAGGGATCTCCATATATGGGCATAAAAGGGATTCTGTTAGCTGTTAGTGATCTCCATATATGGGCATAAAAGGGATGCTGTTAGGGATCTCCATATACAGTGGTTAGCAGTTAAGATTGGCAGTGTCACCAGTTGGCTGCCTCTGTGGCACCACTGTAGTGCCGCTGAGTAAATGTGGTACCACCTTTTTTAGAGGTGTTACAGCATGTAATGTGGCTGATCTGCCACAGGGAGGCACATGTGAGTCCATGAACCCTACATTACAGTGTTGGCAACATGGCAAGGGTGAACAGATTCATTGTGATTGTTGACAATGCAGAGTTCAGGTTGAATTGAAATGCAATTGTTGCTTTATACACAACTGTGTTTATTATACTTAAAAACATTTGACAAATGAAAAACTAGATGCGCCTAGAACTCAACTAGATTTGTAATAATAAGTATGCTAATGAATTCTAATTTCCTCACGACCCATGACAGGAATAATAATAATTATAATAATAATAATAGTACATAAAATATTCAGTCAATAATCATAGTCGTGTACACTGTAGGGAGCTACAATGGAAAAAACTATGGCTCGTGGACCAACCGGTGACTTTGTACACGACTTCGTACATTTCCCATAGATTCTATGGGACTTGACCACTTGCTCCTTCCCTTCGTGTACACGGTCTGTGCCGTCTATAGTTTCTTAATGGGGGGCAGCAGAGAGCCATATGTACACAGGCCCTAGGTGGTGTCCACGACCAGTAGTTTTACATGAACCCTCAGAGGGACACTGTGGGCTTATCAAGTGGTCCGTGGTGGTTCTCAAAGTGAGGTCGGGGGACCCTCAGAGGGACACTGTGGGCTTATCCATACCTTGGCTACAGGGGGGAAATAATTAAATGTACTTTTCATCGTGCCTGTTGCTAAGGTATGGCAACATGATTGGTGTCTTGCAAGACACCAGTCATGTTGCCATACCTTAGCCTTTCCTGAACTGACGCCGCTGTGAACATGTGTACACAGCCAGCATATTACTCAATGCCAAACTTTGCACACACACTCCTTGCCTGCCAATCCACAACCTCCACCCCTCCAGGGACCCCCAGGGCTTATCTCCCGATTAGGACACTTTCCAGCATAGTGACATGCAGAACAAACTGTCCATATAGTATGGTTTACATAAAAGTCAGTTGTCTTTCACACACACACACACACACACACACACACACACACACACACACACACACACACACACACATATATATATATACATATATATATATATATATATATATATATATATATATATATATATTTCATTTATTTATTTCATAAATATTTTTCATCACAATTGGGTTTGTGGGGAGCCATCCCTGCTTCAAGCTGTCACAGCACGGCACCAACACTTCAAACTAGTTAAAAAACCCAATACAGCAGATCTACAAGCACCTCACAGATCTACAAGCACCTCGCACATGCCAGGGACAGAGTAGGTTGGCCTGCATAAGCCTTGCTGTCAACACACTATACTACACCACTCAGGCCACCAAGCCAGGTGTGGTCAATTAGTGCCTTCTTCTGATCAGTGGCTTCTGCTTGATGAGTGGCACCAGTCTGTCTTTGTTCCCTGGTCAGTCAAGTTCACTGGGAGAGAATGTTTCAGATCAGTGCAAGTGTATTTGTTTTCCATTTGGACTTACTGTGTTTTGTTGGTACAGTATGCGTGCGACTAACTAATATTTCTGATAATTCCAATTTGTTTGTTGTTTAATTAGCCGGATTGTGAATGCCCTGCATTTTTCTTTCATCTTTAGAACCACACGTGTGTAACAAAACAGAGTGGTGATCATTTGGTGTGGGTGAAGAGAAGAAAAACATTTCATTAAAGGAGTAGTTCACCCCCAAAGTGACTTTTTTTCTATTGAACTCAAGTCTCCATGGCGTGAGTAATACATTGAAAAAATAAGTCATTTTGGGGGTGAACTACTCCTTGAATGTCAGTTTTGTGGTGTTTTGACTGGACACCCTGAGGATATTGCCAGATAGATAGACAGACAGACAGACAGACAGACAGACAGACAGACAGAGAATTGTAGGCCTTGCATTTATTTGACTTGGTTCCAACAGATGGCGAAAATAGCTAATCTTCAAGCTCACAATGCCTCACTGTTTGGACAAAGAGTTGAGGCGTTACATTTTGTAAAACACGGCCTTGTGAAAATAGCAGATCTACATGCTCACAACACCTCACAACGCAGGGCGGCGTGAGCATGTAGATCTGATATTTTCACAATTTCTGCCCCTAATATTTAATTTATCATTTTAAAAGTATTAAAAAGTCCTTAAATTGTCTCTTTAGAAATGTGCAGATAGCCTCTGTATACTGTTGAGTGGAAAAACAATGTTTCACATTAAGCTAAACATTTGGGACCACCCAAGATCATTTGGAGACCCCTCTAGGGGTCCCATAGTTGAACCACTGACTTATAAGGGGAGTATGGAGACCCCTCTAGGGGTCCCATAGTTGAACCACTGACTTATAAGGGGAGTATATGAGGCTGGATCCGTCTGGAACACTGCACTAGGCTCTCACCAGCTCTGTAGCTCTCCACACTTGAACAGTTGTGTCCTTAAATTCAATTATAATAATTAACACCTGTATATACGGGCAATAGTTTTACATGACTTTGTGTACACAGCCAATAGTTTTACATGAACATGTTCAGGCTTTAGTACTGTACTGTCTCGTGTAGCCCAACAGAGCCCATCACAGCACAACACGGCCCACCAGAGCCCAATACAGCCTACCAGAGCCCAATAGACTCCAGCAAACCTAAGTCCAGCCCAGTCCTGCCCAATAGGAGTATAGACCAGGGAAGGGGGGTAGTTAGATGACTGCACCAGACTCCACCAGGCTGCTCCATGCTCCAGCCAGCTCTGTAGATCCTGTGTACACGGCACTCCTAACTCGAAAGGTCAAGGAAAAGGGTCGTTTTAGGCGTCAAAACAGGCCCTTTGTCCTTAAAATGAATAAAAAAATCTAAAAAATATGTTTTGTTTCAGGCAGGACACACGTTTCATATTTGAAGCATGCCCGATCTGATGGAATGGGTTTCGTGTCTCTCCGACACTTTGAACCCTTACGATTGCGAAAAAGACACCGAAACCCGGATTTTTGTCCTTAAAATCAATAAAGAAATCTAAAAAAATCTGTTTGTTTTACGCAGGAAACACTTTTCATATTTGAAGGATGCCTGATCCGATGGAATGGGTTTCGTGTCTCTCCGACACTTTGAACCCTTTATGATTGCGAAAAAGACACGAAATTTGACCGCCACCAACACGATTACACATTCTTTCGGATAAAAGACACTTATTCTGACTTACTTTTTGACGCTGAATCCAACAAACCCGGTCTCGTATCTCTACGACACTCCTAACTCGAAAGGTCAAGGAAAAAGCCACTGTGTACACAGGCAATAGTTTTACATGACTTTGTGTACACGGCCAATAGTTTTACATGAACATGTCTAGGCTTTAGTACTGTACTGCCTCGTATAGCCCAACAGAGCCCAGCACAGAACAGCACAGCCCACCAGAGCCCAATACAGCCCCCCAGAGCCCAACAGAGTCCAGCAAACCTAAGTCCAGCCCAGTCCTGCCGAGTAGGAGTATAGACCGGGGAAAGGGGGTAGTTAGATGACTCCACCAGGCCATTACTGTCCAGATCTGGCTTGAATAGGCCAGACCAGGGTAGACAGGACTGCACCAGACTCCACCAGGCTACTCCAGCCAGCTCTGTAGATCCTTGCACATGCGATTAACCACTGTGTACACGGGCAATAGTTTTAAGTTTTACATGAACCCTCAGAGGGACACTGTGGGCTTATCAAGTGGTCCATGGCCGGTTCTCAAAGTGAGGTCGGGGGGCCCACAGTGTCCCTCTGAGGGGACACGGCACAGACCGTGTACACGAAGGGCAGGAGCAAGTGTTCAAGTCCCATAGAATCTATGGGAAATGTACACAGGCGTGTACAAAGTCACCAGTAGTTTTACATGAACCCTCAGAGGGACACTGTGGGCTTATCAAGTGGTCCATGGTCGGTTCTCAAAGTGAGGTCGGGGACCCTCAGAGGGACACTGTGGGCTTATCAAGTGGTCCATGGTCGGTTCTCAAAGTGAGGTCGGGGGACCCTCAGAGGGACACTGTGGGCTTATCAAGTGGTCCATGGTCAGTTCTCAAAGTGAGGTCGGGGGACCCTCAGAGGGACACTGTGGGCTTATCAAGTGGTCCATGGTCGGTTCTCAAAGTGAGGTCGAGGGACCCTCAGAGGGACACCGTGGGCTTATCAAGTGGTCCATGGTCGGTTCTCAAAGTGAGGTCGGGGGACCCTCAGAGGGACACTGGGCTTATCAAGTGGGAGCACAAAGTTGGTGAGGGGGGTACTAGCTATAGTAGGATGATCAGGCTTGTCGAGGCCAAAGGGTGTACTAGAGTCTTAATAGGCACCATTAGGTTGTTCTAGGCCGTTGTCTGCCCTTTAGCTGCTCACACAATTGAGACCAAACACTGTGTACAGGAGCCTTAGTTTGTGTGTACATGACCAATAGTTTTAAATGGATATTTCTAGTCCATCGCACACCGCTGCCTTGTGCACCCTTGGTTGGTTCGTCTTTGTTTGGGAAGGAGGGACTTTGAGGATGTACCTCACTTTGAGAACCGACCATGGACCACTTGATAAGCCCACAGTGTCCCTCTGAGGGTCCCCCGATCTCACTTTGAGAACCGACCATGGACCACTTGATAAGCCCACGGTGTCCCTCTGAGGGTCCCTCGACCTCACTTTGAGAACCGACCATGGACCACTTGATAAGCCCACAGTGTCCCTCTGAGGGTCCCCCGACCTCACTTTGAGAACCGACCATGGACCACTTGATAAGCCGACAGTGTCCCTCTGAGGGTCCCCCGACCTCACTTTGAGAACCGACCATGGACCACTTGATAAGCCCACAGTGTCCCTCTGAGGGTCCCCGACCTCACTTTGAGAACCGACCATGGACCACTTGATAAGCCCACAGTGTCCCTCTGAGGGTTCATGTAAAACTACTGGTGACTTTGTACACACCTGTGTACATTTCCCATAGATTCTATGGGACTTGAACACTTGCTCCTGCCCTTCGTGTACACAATCTGTGCCGTGTCCCCTCAGAGGGACATTGTGGGCCCCCCGACCTCACTTTGAGAACCGGCCATGGACCACTTGATAAGCCCACAGTGTCCCTCTGAGGGTCCCCCGACCTCACTTTGAGAACCGACCATGGACCACTTGATAAGCCCACAGTGTCCCTCTGAGGGTTCATGTAAAACTACTGGTGACTTTGTACACGCCTGTGTACATTTCCCATAGATTCTATGGGACTTGAACACTTGCTCCTGCCCTTCGTGTACACGGTCTGTGCCGTGTCCCCTCAGAGGGACACTGTGGGCCCCCGACCTCACTTTGAGAACCGACCATGGACCACTTGATAAGCCCACAGTGTCCCTCTGAGGGTCCCCCGACCTCACTTTGAGAACCGACCATGGACCACTTTATAAGCCCACAGTGTCCCTCTGAGGGTTCATGTAAAACTACTGGTGACTTTGTACACGCCTGTGTACATTTCCCATAGATTCTATGGGACTTGAACACTTGCTCCTGCCCTTCGTGTACACGGTCTGTGCCGTGTCCCCTCAGAGGGACACTGTGGGCCCCCCGACCTCACTTTGAGAACCGGCCATGGACCACTTGATAAGCCCACAGTGTCCCTCTGAGGGTTCATGTAAAACTTAAAACTATTGCCCGTGTACACAGTGGTTAATCGCATGTGCAAGGATCTACAGAGCTGGCTGGAGCAGCCTGGTGGAGTCTGGTGCAGTCCTGTCTACCCTGGTCTGGCCTATTCAAGCCAGATCTGGACAGTAATGGCCTGGTGGAGTCATCTAACTACCCCCTTTCCCCGGTCTATACTCCTACTCGGCAGGACTGGGCTGGACTTAGGTTTGCTGGACTCTGTTGGGCTCTGGGGGGCTGTATTGGGCTCTGGTGGGCTGTGCTGTTCTGTGCTGGGCTCTGTTGGGCTATACGAGGCAGTACAGTACTAAAGCCTAGACATGTTCATGTAAAACTATTGGCTGTGTACACAAAGTCATGTAAAACTATTGCCCGTATATACAGGGGTTAATTATTATAATTGAATTTAAGGACACAACTGTTCAAGTGTGGAGAGCTACAGAGCTGGCGAGAGCCTAGTGCAGTGTTCCAGACGGATCCAGCCTCATATACTCCCCTTATAAGTCAGTGGTTCAACTATGGGACCCCTAGAGGGGTCTCCATACTCCCCTTATAAGTCAGTGGTTCAACTATGGGACCCCTAGAGGGGTCTCCAAATGATCTTGGGTGGTCCCAAATGTTTAGCTTAATGTGAAACATTGTTTTTCCACTCAACAGTATACAGAGGCTATCTGCACATTTCTAAAGAGACAATTTAAGGACTTTTTAATACTTTTAAAATGATAAATTAAATATTAGGGGCAGAAATTGTGAAAATATCAGATCTACATGCTCACGCCGCCCTGCGTTGTGAGGTGTTGTGAGCATGTAGATCTGCTATTTTCACAAGGCCGTGTTTTACAAAATGTAACGCCTCAACTCTTTGTCCAAACAGTGAGGCATTGTGAGCTTGAAGATTAGCTATTTTCGCCATCTGTTGGAACCAAGT
Source organism: Nannobrachium achirus (assembly GCF_963921795.1). Taxonomy (NCBI): domain Eukaryota; kingdom Metazoa; phylum Chordata; class Actinopteri; order Myctophiformes; family Myctophidae; genus Nannobrachium; species Nannobrachium achirus. Next base: position 58,381,655 of record NC_137817.1, on the reverse strand, counting down.
CAAATAAATGCAAGGCCTACAATTCTCTGTCTGTCTGTCTGTCTGTCTGTCTGTCTGTCTGTCTGTCTGTCTGTCTATCTATCTGGCAATATCCTCAGGGTGTCCAGTCAAAACACCACAAAACTGACATTCAAGGAGTAGTTCACCCCCAAAATGACTTATTTTTTCAATGTATTACTCACGCCATGGAGACTTGAGTTCAATAGAAAAAAAGTCACTTTGGGGGTGAACTACTCCTTTAATGAAATGTTTTTCTTCTCTTTACCCACACCAAATGATCACCACTCTGTTTTGTTACACACGTGTGGTTCTAAAGATGAAAGAAAAATGCAGGGCATTCACAATCCGGCTAATTAAACAACAAACAAATTGGAATTATCAGAAATATTAGTTAGTCGCACGCATACTGTACCAACAAAACACAGTAAGTCCAAATGGAAAACAAATACACTTGCACTGATCTGAAACATTCTCTCCCAGTGAACTTGACTGACCAGGGAACAAAGACAGACTGGTGCCACTCATCAAGCAGAAGCCACTGATCAGAAGAAGGCACTAATTGACCACACCTGGCTTGGTGGCCTGAGTGGTGTAGTATAGTGTGTTGACAGCAAGGCTTATGCAGGCCAACCTACTCTGTCCCTGGCATGTGCGAGGTGCTTGTAGATCTGTGAGGTGCTTGTAGATCTGCTGTATTGGGTTTTTTAACTAGTTTGAAGTGTTGGTGCCGTGCTGTGACAGCTTGAAGCAGGGATGGCTCCCCACAAACCCAATTGTGATGAAAAATATTTATGAAATAAATAAATGAAATATATATATATATATATATATATATATATATATATATATATATGTATATATATATATATGTGTGTGTGTGTGTGTGTGTGTGTGTGTGTGTGTGTGTGTGTGTGTGTGTGTGTGTGTGTGTGTGTGTGTGTGTGTGTGTGTGAAAGACAACTGACTTTTATGTAAACCATACTATATGGACAGTTTGTTCTGCATGTCACTATGCTGGAAAGTGTCCTAATCGGGAGATAAGCCCTGGGGGTCCCTGGAGGGGTGGAGGTTGTGGATTGGCAGGCAAGGAGTGTGTGTGCAAAGTTTGGCATTGAGTAATATGCTGGCTGTGTACACATGTTCACAGCGGCGTCAGTTCAGGAAAGGCTAAGGTATGGCAACATGACTGGTGTCTTGCAAGACACCAATCATGTTGCCATACCTTAGCAACAGGCACGATGAAAAGTACATTTAATTATTTCCCCCCTGTAGCCAAGGTATGGCAGCTGCCATAGCTTGCCATACCCAATTGACGCCCCTGCATGTTCACCTCCAGTAGGTTGGGAAAGTAGCCTGCCACCCTGTGGAAATAGGCTTGAAATGCAAGATAGGACCCTAAAACAAATAAAATGGAATAAAAAAGCATCCGTAAGACGGATGGGCGAACAAGTGGTGTCCATACGTAGATGGGGTCCCAGAGGACATGTAGAGCCCACCCCCTTATTTTTCACGCCCCCAGGGAACACACAGCGGGGTTTGGAAATTTGTCGTGTACACCAGCCCTAGGACCTCGGCTTCGTGGACCGATTTAACGATAGGGGTAACAATTAGAAAAATACGGTTTAAATAAAAACATTGGAAACAGTTTGAATGGACAGCATTTTAGAGGCTAAAGGAACAATCAAACCCTGATGTCCTGACTAACAAATCTATATCCTGGCCTAGACAGCTGTAGCTTAGTGGTTAGTGAGAATGCCTAGAGAGCCTAAGCTCCTGTTTGTCCCAGGTTCGATTCCCGGCCATGCCAGCTAGGAATTGATGTGTCCGTGAGCAAGATCCCTATTGCTCCCTGAGCCCCTGCTACAGAGAATTGGCGGTACTAAACTACTCATTTGCATGTCATCCAAAGTCTGCTAAGTTGTTGTGCATTATAATAATTATATTTTCACACTAATTATATGGAAATGCATTTGATTGTTTATTGTTTGTTTTATTGTTTATAAGGCATTTCATTGAAATGTTACTTTTTAAAAAAGGCCTGAAAAACGTTTTTTCTTTTTTTTTTTTCTTTTTTTTTAGTAATAAGCTAATCTGCATTTTAGTCTACAAACTGTGTTGAATTTACAGATCGCTACTTCAACAGAGGTCACACAACCACTAGCCATATAGCTACAGCTGCACTGCTGGTATGAATGAAAAAACAAACAGAGGCCAAACCTGTTTGGCTCTGAGCTGGGGCCTGGAGTCGACCCCCGTTCTAAGGAGGCAAAGTTGCTGTAACTGTCTCACATGGGGGGTTGGGGAGTAGGAGAGACCCAAAGCAAAAGACATCTATTAACTAGGTACGAGTGAGCACTAATCTTGCGATTGAGAAAGGCTGCCATGGGCATACCTGGCTCTCTAGAGAAAACAGACTTTGCACCCACTGCGCACAAAATGCAGAAACTGAGAGACACTGTTTAAATAAAATGAGTCAGGATGATTTCTAAAGAGATTGCCTCTTTATAAACAACTATGTTTATTACACTAAACAATGTTAGAGCAAGCAAACAACAACAAAGGGTCAAATTTGTTATCCTGCTCTACCACTAAAATGTGGAACACCCTACTGAAGGCCTTAAAGGAGTGTAACTTCCTAACATCCTTTAAAACAGCTTTGAAAAAACACTCGAAACTGCTAACAATGAACCTAGCTTAAGCTAGGTTAGGCTATCTGTCATTCAATGTTGTATGAGTTAAACAAGGATCTCAATGTAAAACAGCATTGGGCTTTCCTGAGCTTATCCTTTTAATTTACCTTTTTACCAGTGAACTGTATACTGTCATGAAAGTCTACCTTTTCCTATGCAAACTTCTAACCAGTTTAAATATAGGCCTGTCTTTAAAGTGGCAATCTTCAGTCTCCATAAAATGCAGGTTTACAAAAAGTGATTACAACTTATAAATATTGAGATTTTATTGTATTGATTTTTTTCCCTGTACGGTGTTCCTTGAGTACATGGGGACTGAAGAGTTTGTTTCTTTATAAAAAACGGTTTATTACAATGAACAATGTTATTTAGACAAAGCAAACACACAAGATATTGGATAGTGTTAGCACCCCAAGCCGGAATGGAACCCTAACATCTCTCCCTTTATCTGCGACTCCTTGGAAAGTCTGAATAGATGAGGAACAAATATGTAGAGTTCTTAATAATAGTATGAAAAATATATTTTCCACTTAACAGAAAAATAAATAGTTAGGAACTAAAGACAAGTTAAGAAACAGTTAAATGAACACCGGGGATACATGTTCTAACTCAGGATGCTCAGAGTCAATGATATGCTAAATTACTGGTTTAACACCTTGCTTTTGTTAGCCTCATGGCCACAGACTTTAGGCCATTACAATGGACTCTTGACCGGGAGTGTCAAATGTCAGAGACTTGCACCGGACACCAGTAACTCCACTATAGTTGATCCATTTGATAATATCTGTTAGGCTACACTCAGATACATTAAAAGATTGTTTTATTGTGTAGCCCAGGAGTTTTGTGCCCCCCTCCCCAACACACACACACGATGGCCAGAGGTTCAGAGTATGATCCCAGCTTTAGGCACTGAAGTGCTCTACATGTTCAACCAAGATCCCGCTCAAACAAAGGGTCATATTTGTATACCCTTCACCACCAGTGGTGTAGAAAGTATTCAAATCTTTTACTTTTACTTTTCAAATTTTTAGTTTGAAAAGTAAAACTTTTAGTTTGAAAGTGTAATTTGAAAGCTGGGGATCATAGCTACAAAATGATATATTGGTTGTGGAGATTGACCCAACAGTTTTGAAGATATGGCTTATAGAATGATGCCATGCTGAAATACTACTTTTGAGATATTCAAGTTTTAAATAAATGTCTAACCTGCAAATGACCTGACGATCTCTCACATTAATTAAAAAAAGTCTTATTTACATGCAGAGTTAAGCTCTGGCGTTTAAGTGAAATGTAGCCTGAAATCTATGAAATGCTTTAGTGGCTTTATCATATTTTAGTAAAAAAAAAAAAAAAAAAGTATTTTCAGTTCCTGTCTAAAGCTGTACTTTCCGAGATGACTGGCTCTCAGTGAGATTGGGACACATTTGTTAGCAGAGAGAATTGTAAACGGTTCAATAACATGCATTATATACGACTTTCCACACAATTAGTTTGACATTATAGTTATTATAATACTTAGTAGACATTGGATGACATGCACATGACTAAAGCTATACATTTTGGGCCATATCTCAAACTCACTGTAGCAGGCGAACTAACTTTAGCCAACACAATGATCTCTCATCAACAGGTTGAAGGTAGTCTAGTGGGCTGAGAGTCAGACTTGTGTGTCAAGGGTTGGGGGTTCAATCCTTGCATTAGCCACTAAAATGTTGTCCATTGCTAAAGCTCCAATGTTTTACCACGTTTAAATATAGGCCTATCTTTTAAGTGGCTTCATAAAATGCAGATTTACAACTGCCAAAAAATGATTACAACTGAAAGATTTGATTGGTTTGATTTTGTTCCTTGGGTACTGGGGACTTGTTTCCACAGAGAGTTATATTTTAAACTTAATTAAAAATATCCATGAAATTAAAATATTATTGCTCACTCAAGCTACCCCTTGAATAATTTTAAAGGGATAAACAACCCAAGCTTATTTCTGCCTCAAAAGATAAATTATGAATATGTTTTTGTATTTATTTTGTCTAACATTGTTTAGTGTGTTTATTGTTGTTAAATATTATAAACACAGTTGTGTATAAAACAACACTTTCTTTTTCTTTTTAAAAAAGAAGAAAAAACAGCTAACTTAACTTTATTTTTTTTCAATTGTCTATTTGTTGACTGAAACTGCCTGGGTCTGGGCATTAGTTGCTCTCTGCCACCACCTAGTGGTGGAGCTATAGAATAGAAAATTAGGTGGTACCACCAAACTGCCATTGTGGTACCACCACCAGCAGCACTTTCAAGGTACAACGACTGTATGGGCATAAAAGGGATTGTATCCCAGCTGATGCCCTTTTAGGAGATCCACACTAACAGAATCCATATATGGTCCTACCGACAGCTGCTATAAGCCAACCCTGGCGATAAGGTCTGAGTCGAAGAAATGCTTCTTTCCTGGCAAGAATTGCCCCTTTATACTGTAGGGCTCGTTTGTGTATTGTATGACATCACGCCACATCATCGGCTGAGGACTGTGTGATGTCATCATATCTCCATATATGGAGACATAAGTTGCTCATGCCCAAATATGGGCTGGTGAGGTCAGACTTAGTGTGATGCGTAGGTTATGTCCATATATGGAGATTCAACTTCAATGAGTAACCATGGCAAACTGTCAACTGCCCGTATGTCTTGAACGCAATTGAGAGCCTTCGTTACACACCTAAAAACCAGTACTTGGGATTTGTTGATGTAAATGTTCACATAGAGTGTAATAATTGGTAAAACAAACTTTTGGCCTATTTGTGGAGATAAGCGACCAACGGTCGCTTATCTCCCGATTAGGGAGTCTTACTGGTAAAACAAACTTTTGGCCTATTTGTGGAGATAAGCGACCAACGGTCGCTTATTGCGACCGTCAGGGAGCAGTTTACTACCAAAACCTCCACCGGCCGTCCGTCTGTCGGTCACACGTCACACTTTTCCCCAACTCATAGATACGATGACATCACAGAGTCCACAGCTGATGATGTGGCGACATCACAGAGTCCACAGCTGATGATGTGGCGTGATGTCATACAATACACAAACAAGCCCTATATAAAGGGGCAATTCTCACCAGGGAAGAGAGCATTCCTCGACTCAGACCTTATCGCCAGGATCAACTAAGCTTATAGCTTATCATCACATCCAACCATCTTAAGATACTCAGCTAGTGGGGAATGCTCTCTTCCCTGGTGAGAATTGCCCCTTTATATAGGGCTTGTTTGTGTATTGTATGACATCACGCCACATCATCAGCTGTGGACTCTGTGATGTCATCGTATCTCCATATATGGCCATCTCCGTATATGGAGATATAAGTCGTCCATGCCCAAGTATGGGCTGGTGAGGTCAGACTTTGTGTGATGCGTAGGTTATCTCCATATATGGAGATTCAACATTCCAGGTGTAACTATGGCTGCCCGTATGACGTGAGAGGTGGAGGTTGTGGATTGGCAGGCAAGGAGTGTGTTTGCAAAGTTTGGCATGTGTATTGTATGACATCACGCCACATCATCAGCTGTGGACTCTGTGATGTCATCGTATCTCCATATATGGCCATCTCCGTATATGGAGATATAAGTCATCCATGCCCAAGTATGGGCTGGTGAGGTCAGACTTTGTGTGATGCGTAGGTTATCTCCATATATGGAGATTCAACATTCCAGGTGTAACTATGGCTGCCCGTATGACGTGAGAGGTGGAGGTTGTGATATTTGTGGAGATAAGCGACCAACGGTCGCTTATCTCCCGATTAGGGAGTCTTACTGGTATCAAAACCTCCACCGGCCGTCCGTCCGTCAGTCACACGTCACACGTCACACCTTTGCCCTGCTCATATCTCCGCATCAGTATGACATCACACTGCTGACATCAGTATGACATCACACCGTACACAAATGACCCTTATATAAGACCGGCATTATCTACCGACAGATTAGTAACAAGATGTCAAAATCGTTGAAGGTTGAATCTCCAGATATGGAGATAACCAACACATCCCTCCATATATGGAGATAACCGACGAATCTCACTAAGTCTGACCTCACAAGCCCCATATTTGGACACGATGGAGGTTTTGAAGTTATATGTTGTTCGTGTCCAAATATGGGGCTTGTGAGGTCAGACTTAGTGAGATTCGTCGGTTATCTCCATATATGGAGGGAGAACCAGCCTTTGAGCCGATGAGTTGTGTCAGAGTCGAGATCCTGCTTGCATCTAATCTGTCGGTAGATAATGCCGGTCTTATATAAGGGTCATTTGTGTACGGTGTGATGTCATACTGATGTCAGCAGTGTGATGTCATACTGATGTCAGCAGCTATGTCTCTATATATGGAGTTATATGTTGTTCGTGTCCAAATATGGGGCTTGTGAGGTCAGACTTAGTGAGATTCGTCGGTTATCTCCATATATGGAGGGATGTGTTCAAAATGAAAAGCTTAAATTTCAACATATCAACCAGCCTGAATCATAGCCACGTTAATAATGTTTGTAATAAACCAAACCGTTTGTAAATCTGTCAAGATTTCAAAGAGTAAAGAGTATTTAAGTGCGCAGATCACTCATCTTACATGCACTACCATACAGCGTGCCCGGGGGGAATGTTCCACTGATCTAAGATGGCCGCCAGTGAACGACGTCGCCAACTCCGCCTTGCGCCATCTAGCCTTTCTTATATATATATATATATATATATAGACCTATATATATATATAATCTGTAAAATGCATTTAAGAGGTTTATTAACTGTTCTATATACTGATGGTGATGACAAGATCACATTAGATGAGATCTTATTATTATATTCTTACCTTATCTTAGCTTTTCTTCTTCTTCTCATTATATTCTTATTACTTTATCTTAGTTTTTTCATATTATAATAACCTCACTACATTGCATTTAGCTTATTGTACCTGTAGAGTAGCAAGTGACAATAAAACCTTGATTCTCTTGAGAAATCAACTGAGCGAAAGGTACACAGATTGAAATGCCATGTTTCATTAAATTCCATATGGCCACACCCACCTCTATGTGCTCTATGATCTATGTGATCACATGATGCCAGTTTAAAGCTCTAGTTATGAAGGAGATACAGTCAGTGTAATATATATATATATATATATATATATATATATATATATATATATATATATATATATATATATATATATATATTATTTACAGTATATAATATAATGTCTCCAGTCAGACAGATACAGGCATGTCCATGCATGGGCATACAATAGACAAAGACATACAGACAGACAGACCAGAGGTGTAATTTGACCAATATCTAGGGTGTTGCAACAAATGAGTCTTTGGAAAATCCAGTTTTGGGTGATTTTTATTAGAGTTTCGGGTGTTTATTCCCCACACAACAGTCTAACAAGGAGCTGCAGATAGCTGTATAGTTACTATTTAGCATGCAGCAAAACACATACACACACACTACAAAAGGGATTTTACATCTTATTGGTGTTTTCTTGTTTTATATATATATATATATATATCTAGGAAGGTTAACGTTGATTCTTCTGTATGCACTGCCCTGACCACAAACAAACAATACTCCACAGGTTATGTAGCCCAATAATGCTCCAGATATACGCTAACGAGTGCACATATTGCATAACCAGCTGGTTGTTCCTGCCTTGCATCGTTCCCAATCTAGTTTGTCAATTGTGCTTTATCTCCAGTATACCGGCCCAGTTACTGGTTCCTTCCACCAACCTGACGTCATCAGGCTCTGTATAGAGACAACAGCATAAACAGTAATGGAAAAAAAAATGTGAGGAAAACCTTTTAGGCTAAAATCTGTCATGTTTAGTTGTTGGTTCATCTTTGTTTACCTAGGGTTTGGTGCTGGCTGAACCGGGGGACCTGAGAGGAAAAGAAAATGTTAAAATAAATCAGTTTGAGTGTGACAAGAGTGCATATAGAGCCTTTCTATCAGTGCAACGGGTTGGTTTGTATGCCCGTAGCCAGAATTCTCCATAGACAGACAGACAGACAGACAGACAGACAGACAGACAGACAGACAGACAGACATAAAGATGAAACTAGTAAGACACCTCAGGGTGACTTGCGACCTCAGGGTGACATGCCAATTCTTGGCCATCTGGCCAGTGATGGCCAGTGATGTATATGGGACCAGTTACTCATATATGGAGACCCCTTCAAGATGAAACTAGTAAGACACCTCAGGGTGACTTGCGACCTCAGGGTGACATGCCAATTCTTGGCCATATATCTCCATATATGGGCATAAAATGTACGTAAGTAATGCCAAGCAGGGCCTTGGTGAGTTAGGGCCTTGGTTTGATGCCTGTGGATCTCCATATATGGGCATAAGGGGGTACCCTAACATTCTCATTTTCGGCCTGGGATTTATAACATCACAAATCTCCATGTATGGGCATACAAGTTTTTTTCTTTTTTTGGGAATGACCATATATGGACTTTTTATTTTATTTTATCCTTTATTAATAATAATATGTATCCATATACATACAATATATGTTATGCCCATACATGGAGAAAAAACGTATACGTTATAATGCCAAGCAGGGCCTTGGTGAGTTAGGGCCTTGGTTTGATGCCTATGGATCTCCATATATGGGCATAAGGGGGTACCCTAACATTCAAATTTTCGGCCTGGGATTTATGAAATCAGAAATCTCCATGTATCGGCATAAAAGGTTTTTTCTTTTTCTGGGAATGACCATATATGGACTTTTATACCCTGAGAAATCTCGTAGTTCATTCTGAACCACATCACTGTGACTCACTGACATCATGTGACATCACTTCCTGTACAGCCAGACAGTCAGACACGCTACAAGGTTTTTCAGGGTATAATGCGACCTTCGGTTGCAATAATTGCGACCGAAGGTCGCATTTACCCTGAAAAACCTTGTCGCTTGTTTGACCTTCTGTCCGGCCGTCCGGCTGTACAGGAAGTGATGTCAGCGTGATGTCAGTGAGTCGTGACATCACTTCCTGTACGGGGCGGCTACACAAGACTAAGAAAGACAAAAAAAGAGAAGGATACACAAGACTAAGAAAGACAAAAAAGAGAAGAATAAAAAAGAAAAAAAGGAGGAGGAGGATAAATATACCAAAAGGAGAGAGAAGAAAGGGTGGATGAGGTACAATGTGCGGTATCCTGCTCCGATCTGATACGGGGCGGCAGGACTTAGATCACCTATGAAAGAATGTCCATCCACCTGGAGAAAATAAAACGTAACAAGGAGGTGGCAACGGGGCGGCCAGATAAAGTTATTAGGCCTGGATCCGACTTTAAGTCGACGCACAGGATTCCAGAAGTGTAGCGCTTATTCGCTCTTGTATCAAACCGGTACTCGAAACGTTCTTAGAATTTAACATATTTTCTAAAGTAAATATAGGGGCAGCTGTGTTAAGAACGTTTCGTTGTCAAGCTCAACGTTGGGCATATGGACCTATACATGGAGAAATGGAGCGAACCTGTTTGGCCTAAACATGGAGATGTGGAGAACACTATATATGGAGATAGTCCAGTCCATCATGTCATATGGGACTACCGTCATAGACAGTAGCCATTGTTAGGCCGGAGTAAATGGCTGTCTGTCTGACTGTCTGTACAGGAAGTGATGTCACATGACATACTTTTTATGCCCATATATGAGTCATTCTGTACCACATCACTATGACTCACTGACATCACGTGACATCACAAGATGTTGTTGGTTGCGATCCTGCAACCAATATTAATAATATAATAGACAAGCTACAAGATTTTCAGGGTATAAAAGTCCATATATAGCCATTCCCAAAAAAATAAAAAAAACTTTTTATGTCCATACATGGAGATTTCTGAAGTCATAAATTCCAGGGCGAAAATGCTTGGCATTATTAATGAATGTACGTTTTTTTTAATGCCCATCTCCATGTATGGGCATAGAATTTATTGTATGTATATGGATACATATTATTATTAATAAAGGATAAAATAAAAAGTCCCTATGGTCATTCCCAGAAAAAAAAAAAAAAAACGTTTATGCCCATACATGGAGATTTCTGATGTCATAAATCCCAGGCCGAAAATGAGAATGTTAGGGTACCCCCTTATGCCCATATATGGAGATCCACAGGCATCAAACCAAGGCCTTAACTCACCAAGGCCCTGCTTGGCATTACTTATGTACGTTTTATGCACATGTGGAGATTCCTATATTGTCAATATTAAGGACATTATTAAGGATATTATGTTATCAATATTAAGGACAAATATGGGCAGCGTGTTCCCGTCATCAGCTCCCACACCCTAGGTGGGGTTGGCGATAGGGCCTTTCTGTGGTTGGCCAATCACGTCACCCTGAGGTCGCAAGTCACCCTCAGGTGTCTTACTAGTATTCTGTATTTCTAACAGTGTTTGTTACCTGAACATGTTATTTCCCGCACGTTGTTTGTGAGATCAGAAGAAACCGATCCACGTATACAGTCCTCCGCTTTGGACTCAGATCCGCGACAGGTAGATATGGTGTGCCATATAGCATGGTGCTCAGAAACTCTTCTTCTAAATGTGTCAAGAGCATGGCCACAGCCCAGCTGTCTACACACTACATGTGATGCCTTCATGTCCCAGTCACTATACCGATCAAATGTTGGTCTCCACTCTTTCCTGAATTCCACCTGGAGTTCCAGCTCCAGTGCACCAGTACAGTTACTGGTTCCTCCCACCAACCTGAACTCTATACAGAGACAACAGAAAAGTGAAGAAATAATATGAAGTAATATCACGTTGATTAGTATAAAACCTTTCAGGCTACAATCAATAATGTTTAGTTGTTGTTTCAAGTTAAATTTGTTTATACAGTATGTTGTGTGGTGTGTTTGTTGAACCTGGAAAGCTGAATAAAAACGGACTAAAACAATAATGAGTGAGTGTATAGTGAACAACACGGATCCTCTCTGGTTTACAGGAGATGATGTCCTTTATTTCTCCTGCTTGCTGCTATTTATTTGACATTCACAGGGTGGGAATATGTATCAGAAGACATGAACTAATGGACTAAAGGACAGCCATGAAGTGTAGTTGTAAAAGTGTAGTTGGTGTTTTACCTGAGCAGGTGAGTCCAACAGCCTTGTCAGGGGAGCAAGTGTTTCTAGTTGAGTTTGGGGTTCTACAGTCCAAGAGAACAGACTCGTTGCCTTCACACTGGAACTCTTTGGTCCACATTGGAACGTTCACTTCTCCATAGGGTGCCCCGTGGAGGACGGCATGACTTCCCCCACCAAGCTGCCTACAGACCACCTCTGCTTCCTGCTGGCCAAAGTCACCTTCACACACTGGGGCCCACGACTGATTCAACTTCACCTCCACTCTGCCTGAAAACCTGCCTGAACTAGTCCCATTCACCAACCTCGCTGACTCTGGAGAGAGAGAGAGAGAGAGAGAGAGAGAGAGAGAGAGAGAGAGAGAGAGAGAGAGAGAGAGAGAGAGAGAGACTCATCAATACCCTCATATCTGTCCAGTTACTTCTCAAAGTGAGTGACATATTCCATTGAGTTTCTCTTGCTCATAAACTATGAAATAGACCAATGAAAACACCAAGTTTTCATTTCTAGCCCATCTGGTTGAAAAGTTATCTTCTGAGGGGCCAATATTGAGGCGGCCATATTGGATTTCCAGCAGTAAGTTGACAGGGTAGTCCATAAAGATCGTGTTTGTGGCAAATGCAAATGTGTTTGTGGCAAATGCAGCTCTCATGCAGGTCTCCAAGTCTCTAAGAAAAAGGGTGTTTTGCCCCCTGGGTATAACAGGTGGCAGAAATTAGACCCCTAAATGTGGAATACCCTGACACCTAGGGTGGCCTTTCGTCCGGATTTACGCCGGACAGTCCTCCGCCCAGCGCAGCCTCTGGTCGGACACCTAATTGTCCGGCTTTCAGAGGGATTTGGGCTACAGTGCATGTGTTTGCTTAATGGCTACATTTACACATCTCCGCAAATCTCCCGTTTAGCAGATATACAAGCTCACAGCGCGACACGGACCGCAGCAGCTTGTCGCGTGCTGTGTGTGTGTATTTCGTTTACACACAGCAAACACAAGTTGCACTACTGTTACTCACACTGAAAGCTCCGGTCGCTCCTCCCACGCTTGTGGATAAAACCGACGGCGAGTAGTTGTTAGAAAGCCTGTTGAGGCAAGGTTAAGTAGTTGTAGAGGATGAACTGCAGCTCAGATTTGCCCAAAAGACGCCGAAACGAAACGTCATTTAGCCAACATGGAGCAAGGTAAATTAGTTGATAAAGAAGCGCAGCTATTCAAGAGTATCATGCACTTTGCAGCACTGTGCGTAACGGCTTGATGTCAGCAAAGGAAAGGTAGAACGCAATGCATGCTTTGACTGACAGGCAATAACTTAATGTTCTGCAGCTATAGGTTTTCCTCTAGTCTCTAGTAACACAAGTGCAGCTGAGCAATCTAGTAGGCGCCTACCCATATGTCCACAGGTCTCCCCTTCTCTTCCCCTCTCTCTGTTTTATTATTTCTGATGCTAGTCATGTGGAATAGATTTCAAATGGGACAATTTAACTCAAGAATAATTGCAAAAAATATACAGTCTATACTGTAGGCCCATAATAAAATGAAATAAATTCAAGAAGGGTCTTTGGGTGCATAAATAAAGGAGGTTGGCTACCCAGTCTTAGTTTAAACCACTTTAAACCTATTTTACACAATATTCGTAAATAGACGATCTACAAGCTATGAGCTTGATTTATTTTATTTTATTTATTAATTTTTTATCAAAAAGTGTACACATTTGGAATAATATCTGGGTCCCTAGCTGGCACAAAATATTTTGAGAAGGGGGTCCGCGACTACATATCAATTTGGGGGACCCATACAGCGCGCCCCGGAAAAGTGTCCTCCTTTCTGAGGTCTTGCTGGTGGCCACCCTACTGACGCCACCATCCAAGGATCTGAAACACTGTTTTTTTTAAATTGGTACAACATTTATTTTTTTAAATGGGTCATCGTACTTTTGTCCATCTCTTTTGTTTGTATTTGTTGATGACATGTTTTATTGTGTTAATTTATGTATGCCATGTTTATGAATTGAATACATAGGACCACAGTAGCTCAGAGTTAGAGCGGCCGCTTGGGAAACCCAGAGTTAAAGTATTTGCACACTGCTGCGTTTTTTTTCTGCTGAATATCGGAGCGAATATCGGAGCATGTAAAAAATAAAAAAAAACACCCAGCCACAACTGCTTGCGGAGACACTAGGCTATTTAAGCTTAGTACGGCGACGGCAGATCAACCTGCTGCCGTAGCAGCCGTCTGTACTACGCCAGAAGGTCCCTTTCCACGTTGGGCCTACAACGCCTGCTGTATATGTACGCGTCGCCATGGGAACCAAAGCGTTCAGTGAAAGAGGTGGGACCCCGTCGCCGACGACTCTTTGCTGAAGAGCTTGGACCGCAACGGCGATTGCATCATAGCAGTCGTAGTCCCGCCTCACGTTGCCGTAGTAGAAACGTGCCCCTTAAATTCCCCAACGTCTGTCTGACAGATCTATGCGGATAGATTGATTGAAGATAGATAGATAGATAGATAGATAGATAGATAGATAGATAGATAGATAGATAGATAGATAGATGAAGTAAATAGATAGATGGATGAAGTAAGAGTCTGTGTAGATTTATGTCATTGTTGAAGTCAATGTTTGTTACCTGAACAGTTCACCTTGGTGGATTGATACACCCGATAACCCCGAATATCCTCAAGTCTTTCTGCTGTAACAGCAGTGCCACAGTCCAGCAGTCGGCACACTTCATGTGCTGCCTTTATACTAAAGTGACGATAAGTATCCCGAACTGTAACCCACTCTCCATCTTCTTTCTTCTCCAATATACCGTTACAATTATTGGTTCCTCCCACCAACCTGAAATCTGCCGTATAGACATGAACATTTTGTTGAGTAGAGATTGACATTCCTGCAGATTTAAACCACAGTTTGGTGATAAGACACTTGGGCATAGATGCCTGTCATTGTTTCTTACCTAAACAGGTCAACTCAACTCCTGGTTTGCTCCAGAACCATATCCCAGAGGCAGCAGAGCCACAGTCCAGCTGTCTACACAGTTGGTTTTCCAGCATCAGATTCCATATGTGATCATTCTTCCGCACAATTCTCCACCCTTCGTTGAGTCTCTCGTACAGATGACCAACACAGTTACTTTCTGCTCCCACCAACCTGTAATCTGGACAAAGACAACACTGGTATAAATAAAAAATGAATATTGTCGGCGCTCGGGTGGCCAGTGGTGATCCACCACTGCAGAGTCTTTGATCCAACAGACATTCATGGAAACGGATGATCGATCGGGGGTGGAAATATACTTAAAGGAGGACTTCACCACTTTTCAACCTATCTTCATATAATTGGTCCTCACTAAAAAATAGCTTTTTTTTCTTTTTTTTTTCTTTTTTTTTGAGGAGGGCTGTGGGCAGGTCAGAAACCCATCGTCTTGTGACATCATCGATTGGGAATCCAAGCTAATAGAAACGGCTGGCTTTCTATTCCTGAAAAGTTGCAATGTTAAAGTGGAAGCCATTGTTCTTGCGATAATAAAAATCTAAATATTTTTTTCAAAAATATTGATTAATTTTTTTGGCGGGGAAATGATGATGTCACAAGACGATGGATTCTGAACTTCCCACAGCTCTCCTAGGAGACTTGGACAGAGTAGAAAAAAATTGCGCTATTTTATTATAAACATTAGTGAGGACCTATTATATGAAGATAGGTTGAAAAGTGGTGAAGTCCTCCTTTAAAATAAGGAAAAACAATGGCTGACAGAGAGGGCTATGTTTAAATTAGTGCAGCAGTTAACCAAAACAATCGTTCAGTTAGTAATACAAAGGCATTCCAAAAAGAACTGGATATGGAGGCATCATGAATTTTCAACATGGCGCCCATGGCAGCCATTTTTCTAAATGGCCGCCAGCAACAACTGTTTTCTTATGATTAATGGATATAATATAATATTTTAGACATATTTACCATACATACAGTAGTACTTGGTAAATGTCTATGGATAATTGAAAAGTTGTCATTGAATATTCAAGATGGCTGCCATTTTTCAAGATGGCAGCCGTCACTTGTATGACTGTCTGATATGGGTGATCTCGGTGTCAAATCAGTCATTTTTTATGATGCAGAGTTCAAATTTGGAACTTTGGAATTGGCCAGAAGCTTCCTTCCATCTCATTGTATACTGTGCAGTATATTATCACTGTTTCCTTCAAGATGGCAGCCATATGGCCAAAATCAAAGAACATATAGCTATTACTTTGTATTAGAATTACATTTTGATCCAATAAACTTAACAATCCCTATATCAGCAACAACTGAACCATTCTAAATATTCTTGCAGTGAATGCGTTAAAATAACTACAGAGGGACAATCAACACAGGGATTGGCTGGAACTTAACAGGACACAGGTGAACTACATTTGCAATTATAAGACAGGCAAACAACTACACAAAGGCAGGAAAGACAAAACCATGTTGTCATAATAAGGTACAGAAACACAAAATACACTTTCAGAATAATATACAAAAACACAGAACCTGAACATTAAGAAACCAAACCTAAAGTGTAGTTGGTGTTTTACCTGAGCAGGTGAGTCCAACAGCCTTGTCAGGTGAGCAGGTGTTTCTAGGTGAGTTTGAGGTTCTACAGTCCAGGAGAACAAACTCTTTGCCTTCACACAGGAACTCTTTGTTCCACATTGGGACATGTGGACCATTCACTTCTCCATATGGCGCCCCCTGGAGGACTTTAGGAACCCCACAGCCAAGCTGCCTACAGACCACCTCTGCATCCTGCTGGTCAAAGTCACCTTCACATAGTGAGACCCACGACTGATTAGACTTGACCTCCACTCTGCCTGAACACCAACTAGTCCCATCCACCAACCTCACTGACTCTGGAGAGAGAGAGAGAGAGAGAGAGAGAGAGAGAGAGAGAGAGAGAGAGAGAGAGAGAGAGAGAGAGAGAGAGAGAGAGAGAGAGAGAGAGATGAAGTACACTATAGATTTGTTTTAAATGATTTAGCCAATTCTTTTCTAGACACCTTTTCTCCCCAATGTAATCGTTGTGCCAATGAATTCCTTCCCACATACATTTCATTTCTCATGTGTTGTCACTGCTGTAGTAGGCCTATTCTATTGAGTCACCTGCCAGTGAGGAGCCCCCACCGGGAGGACGTAGGGCCTTCGTCCTACTCCTCCCACCCGACAATCCCCGCTGACAGGCGCGGCCCCAGCTCATATCTCCCAACCCGCCCGGCTTCTCTCCCCGAACATGGGCCAATTGTGTGTAGACGCCCAACAAAGCCAGATGCTCCACGGTGGATTCGGACCCACAACCTCGGTGGCGGTGGGCAGGGACTGTACCACTGCGCCAACCGAGTGCAACTGCATAGATGTCATTGTTTCTGAGCGGTGGTAAACCGCTCCTATACGTGGCTGTGCGTGTGTCTGTAGCCTTTTTCATCAGCGTTTTGCCATAGCAATGTGTTTTCCTCAGCGTTTGGCCATAGCAATATGGGTGTGTGTGTAGCCATATTACATCATATTACATCACCAATTATCTGTAAGCCACTATCTGTAGCCACTTTTCCTCAGCGTTTTGCCATAGCAATGTGTTTTCCTCAGTGTTATGCCATAGCAACGTCTTTTCCTCAGCGTTTTGCCATAGCAATGTGTTTTCCTCAGCGTTTTGCCATAGCAATATGTGTGTGTGTGTGTGTGTGTGTGTGTGTGTGTGTGTGTGTGTGTGTGTGTGTGTGTGTGTGTGTAGCCATATTACATCATATTACATCACCAATTATCTGTAGCCACTATCTGTAGCCACCATTCCTCAGCCTTTTGCCATAGCAATGTGTTTTCCTCAGCGTTATGCCATATAGCAATATGTGTGTGTGTGTGTGTGTGTGTGTGTGTGTGTGTAGCCATATTACATCACGAATTACATCCTAGACCTATATCCTAGTCTTTTTCCTCAGCGTTTTGCCATAGCAATGTGCGTGTGTGTAGCCTGTATTACATCACCAATTACCAATTGAAGACGTTATGCAAGCACGACCACCGCTCACTTCACATTGGGTGTGATTTCTTTTTTTTTTTACCTGAACAGATAATCTGCAATTGGGTGTTCCACAGTTTTGTTGAAACAGCTGATCCGCAGTCCAACTGTCGACACACTTCATCTGCTGTCCTCTGCTCAAAGTGCTCAAAGTGATAATACTCATCAGTCAATGGTCCCCACACTCCACTGTGTTTTGTCTCCAGTACACCGGTACAGTCACTGGCTCCTCCCACCAACCTGACATCTGTAGTGTGGACATGAGCATTTCGTTGAGTAGTGACTGGCCTCCTGAAGATTTGAACCGCAGTTTGGTGGACACTGTTTATATGTGTGTCAATGTGAAGTCATTGTTACCTGAACACGTCACCTCCACGTCACGATAACCCTTCTGGAACCAGAACCCAAAGAAATCACCCTTTCCTGTTAAGCCACAGTCCAGCTGTCTACACACTTGATGGGTTTCCATCACCTTCCATATATCATCATTATGCACTTCTCTCCACTCTCCATCAGGTTTCTCCTCTAGTTTACCCTGACAATGACTGGTTCCTCCCACCAACCTGACCCCTATACAGATTACAACAGAATAGACAGTTGAAAATAATATGACTTTGATTAGAAGAGAGGTTTTAGTTGTGAAAGTGTAGTTGGTGTTTTACCTGAGCAGGTGAGTCCAACAGCCTTGTCGGGTGAGCAGGTGTTTCTAGTTGAGTCTGAGGTTCTACAGTCCAGGAGAACAGACTCGTTGCCTTCACACTGGAACTCTTTGTTCCACATTGGAACACTGGCTTCTCCATAGAGCGCCCCCAGGAGGATTGGATGAGTTCCACAGCCAAGCTGCCTACAGATCACCTCTGCATCCTGCTGGTCAAAGTCACCTTCACACACTGAGACCCACGACTGATTAGACTTCACCTCCACTCTTCCTGAACAAGAACCAGTCCCGTTCACCAACTTCACTGACTCTGAAGAGAGAGAAAGAGAGAGAGAGAGAGAGAGAGAGAGAAAGAGAGAGAGGGAGATAGAGAGAGAGAGAGAGTTTGCAAAATAATTTAAATGTAATTTTCTAGATAGATAGTGTAAAAGATGGAAGGAGTCCTCTTTAAACGAATAATGAACGTGGCTTTATTAAACAAGTTGCAGGTACAAACGTGTCTGTGTTTCTCTCTGTGTCTATCTATCACATGACGATACATACATGTACTACCGGCTGTGTCTGCTTGGCGCCTGTCAGCTACCGTAATACCTGGACTAATGTCACAGGCGCATTGATACAAACTGAGCTGCGCTGAGCTACCGTATATGACAGATAGATTTACCTTTATTGATCCCACAGAGGGAAATCTGTCGTCAAGAGGCAGTAGCAGCACGAGTTACAGAAAAGCAATTGTTGAAGTCGTTGTTTGTTACCTGAGCAGATCACCTCCACGATGGTCCACCATTTCCCTTCGACCGGAATGGTTTTTGCTGAAACAGCAGTGCCACAGTCCAGCTGTCGACACAATTCATGTGCCGCTTTCAGCTTATATACAACCTTCTTCTTATCCTCAACTGTCTCCCACTCTCCCCATTTTTTCTCCTGCAGTTTGCCATTACAGTGATTGGTTCCTCCCGCCAACCTGAAATTGAAATCTGTACAGAGACGACCAAATAAACAGTGTGTGTGTGAGAGAGAGAGAGAGAGAGAGAGAGAGAGAGAGAGAGAGAGAGAGAGAGAGAGAGAGAGAGGGAGGAGAGAACATATTACTTTGATCAGAAGAAACCCTTTTAGGCTACAATGTATAATTTCTTGATGGTTCATCTTTGTTTACCTGGTGTTGGTTGAACCTGGAGAGCTGAAGAGAAAGAAAATATTCAATATATAAGATTGCGACAGCCGACAGTATACATGGGTGGGGAGACATTGAGGAGAGATTATTGAATCTACCGTGGTTAAAATTGAGTTTGAAGTTACAATGAGTTTGTTAGGAAGAGGGTGTGTCTGATCAAAAGAATATCAAATATCTAAATACTGAATCAAGCAACTTCGGGGGTGTTCACACAAGTCTGATTAGACGATAAAATGACCAAACGTTTTTTGAAAGGGAAATAAGCCTTTAATCGAGCGGACCGGAGTTGCTCTGTACTTGGTGTACCAAATCTCTTTCCGGCCATGTGAGGTGACATTATTACCGGTATGTCTCTTCTGCAGACTGGTATTGCCCCAAGCACATCCGCCAGGCTATCACTTTGGCGTATGTTCTACCCAGAATATGGATGCTGAGGGTTCAAGTCGTTGAACGTCAATATTGTACTTTTATTTTTGATCTGTCCTATTGGAAATCCTCTCACGTTTTCCTCGTGACATACTGTAACTCTAATAGGGCCTTGGTTTTCAACCATGATTATTTTGTAATAAAAATGTAATAACTAATATAAATAATATTAATAAATGAAAAAAATACTGTTACTGCAGCAAAAGTAATCAACAAACTGTACAATAAAAACTGGTCAACCATTGGCCAGATTGTCAAATGATGAGTGAGAATGAAAGAAGCAAACATTGTGAAAATAGCTGATCAACTAGCTCACAACTAAATGTAATGCCTCAACTCCTACAATTCCAAGTGCTTGTCGGGATGGGAGTCCCCAGTTCAAATGTTTATTTTGGGGGATCGTGGCTTGAAAAGGTTGAGAACCACTGTCCTAGGGGGAAAGATTTACACATCTACATAGCGTAATATGCAATAAATGTAATCTTTCATAAATAGAAGATTGAAGTGGTTGAAATGACTGTGACACTGTCCCGGACCCCACTTTGAGAACGACACTATGTTGACAGAAGGCCTATACTCAGCAAATAACAAACAGAACTGAACAAATATAAGGCAACTTCAGCCCTGGTGAAGAGCACACTATGTTTGTGGACCTCAAACCCTTGAATGAACTTATGTTCATGTATGTACCCCCCATTTATGTTTGTATAAGGTTTAAAAAAGCTGAGGACACACTGGAACCAGCTCCGGATCCCCTGAGGACACACTGGAACCCGCTCCGGGACCCCTGGGGGTCCCCGGACCCCACTTTGAGAAACACTGCACTATGTGACACATTACTCAAGTACAATTTTAGATACTTTACTCAAGTCATTCCATGTTTTTTCTTTTTTTCCCCCTTTTTTTCACAGTTTTGTTTATTTGAGGTTCAGGGCATACTACTACTACTCCACTACACATTAAAGAGGCAAATTTATTTGTTTCAATCTGCTACAATGATTTGATTACACTTTACTTTGTAGATTCAGATATATTAAGCAATTAATCCCATATGTTGTGCTTTGACTAATTCAAACATAGCAGATCGACAAGCTCAGAAACGCATTTGTTACATGTAGTTACATGTCGTGAGCTTTTTACATCTGCTATTTTCATCTGCTAAAGGGGAACGCACACCGGACACGGGCGGCTGGGCAGCGGCGCGTCTCAGTATTGACGGCGGCGCATCCCATTTCCCCCGGTGGGGAGAACATTTTCTCCGCGAGGCAATGCTGGAAAATTAGAACAGCTGCGTATCGACGCGGCAGGTCTGCCGCTGCCAGTGTGGGTTAGTTCATTGAAAATTTAGAAAATGTGAACACTTGTAGTCTTGGTACCATGCAAGTGTATTCAGATGCCAACATGTTTGTACTTAAAGGCATAGTACATACATGTTTAGACGATAACTGTCCCTGTCTACCACCAAGTGGTGGTAAACAGTTTATTCCCGGACACAGCCCGTCACCTGTCCCCCAAGGCTCCATCCTCGGCCCCACCCTTTTTCACAATATACATGCTCCCCCTTGGTCGTGTCATCAGCCGGCATGGGATTTCATTCCACTGCTATGCTGAAGACACCCAACTGTATTTCAGGACTGTCCCACTCCCCTCTGCTCCCCTGTCGTCCCATCAGCATCCACACTTACCACCTGCCTTGAGGAGATAAAGGTGTGGATGGCTCACAATTTCCTGCAATCAAACAGTTCCAAAACAGAAGCCATTCTGATCGGCACCCCAAATCAGGTCAAATCATCCACAATAACCAGCATCACATTTTCCGGCCAGAACCTCCCCCTCTCACCAGTTATCACCAACCTGGGTGTAAAAATTGACCACCAGCTGACCTTTGAACCCCACATTAAACACCTCGTCAAAACGTCATTTTTCCACCTCAAAAACATAGCCAGACTCCGTCCCACACTCACCCTTCCAGATGCCGAAAAACGTGTCCACCTCTTTATCTCCTCAAGGCTATACTACTGTTAACACACTTCTCATCAGGGTTTCCCTGGCAAGAGCATCCAGAGGCTCCAGTACATCCAGAACAGTGCTGCCAGGGTCCTGATGAGAGTGCGGAAATATGACCATATCACACCCATACTTCATTCCCTACACTGGCTCCCCGTCTCCTCCAGGATAGAATACAAGGTCTGCCTCCTCACCCACCAGTGCAGGGGTTTTCAAAGTGGGTGACGGGGCACCCTGGGGTGCCGCGAGATAATTTGATAACATTTGGAATTTAGTTGGACACTTGAAAACATATTTAGTATCATTTTAAACTTGAAGTACAAAGTTATTTTCAGTCAGTTCTAACCAAAATGGATATTATCTCAACATTTTCCTCGCAACATAATCACCAAAATATTGTCACTGTCAGGCAGAAACCTTGTATCTCCAAGTTTCAAATGTGTACGTCTTTTGGTAAAGTAAAGCAAAGCCCTGCTTCATCATACAAGACCGTCGCACAAAACTAGTGAAAACAGCCGATCTACAAGCACACAACGCCTCGCATCAGTACATTTTTTAGATGATAAATACAAAACTAACGGTTTTGGACATACAAGGTTTCCACCCGACAACGACGATATGCTATAAATATAAGGTGCTGGGAGTGAAAATTATAATGTAGGGGTGCCTCGGATTAAAACAATATTTATGGGGTGCCCTGAGACAAAAAAAATTGGGAACTCCTGCACCAGTGCATCTACGGCAACGCTCCTTCATACCTCAAAGAACTCATTGAACCCCCAACCTCCACAGGCTCCACACGCTCCCTCCACTCCGGAAATAAGAACTCACTCAAGGAAAACTTTACCAACCTACGCACTATGGGGGACCGGGCTTTTTGCTCAGCTGCTCCTCTGCTGTGGAATGCCCTCCCTGAACACCTGAGAGCACCACAGTCAGTGGACGCCTTCAAAAGGGAACTAAAGACCTTTCTTTTTAATAAGGCATTTGCCTAGAAGGACCTTTTGGATGCCCTTGGTGCTTTTTAACCCTCTTGGTGATCACAATGTGCTTTTAAATTTTACCTGAGCTGTGTATAATAGGTCTGCACTGTTCCTAATTTTCTGATTTAACCGTTTTCTACCATTTTAGTCGTTTTTATTAATCTTTTGTTGGCTTTGCTTTGGCTTCATTTATTTGCCATTTGAATGCAGCACTTTGAGATTTGTTTCAAATATAAAGTGTGTTACAAACCAGTAAGACTCCCTAATCGGGAGATAAGCGACCGTAGGTGGCTTATCTCCACAAATAGGGCAAAGATTTGTTTTTCCAAAATCTTCCTGATCCATGTTGATGACATGAGTGTAGACATGCTGTGTAGTGATATTCGTGATTTTAGGGCAAAAACTGTAGGAGCAGTGTCCAAAAATGTGTTTTAAAAATCAGCCTGAAGGTGGCGCTAGAATAGGGCCATGTGAGAAATGAGGGGTGGGGTCTCCGCGTTGCCTTGGCGGACGAATAGGTACCGGCCCCGGCTCTCCCGGACGCTCCTAGGCCGAGTTAGGGCATTTTATGTGCGCTGCAGTGGCAGGGGGTCCTCCACTGGGGGCGCCACCACTTTTGCATCCGTTCTGGAGCACCAGGAGTCGGTGGTCCCCGGGAATTCCCCGTGAGCAGCCCCGTTGGGGTGGTCATTTGGTCATTTTTGCACATTTGGTCATTTTTTACATCTGGGGGTCCCCCAGGGACTCCGGGGGTCCTTGGAGGTTGTAGTTTGGCAGGCAAGGAGTGTGTGTGTAAAATCTGGCATGGATCGGGTCAACGGGTGCGGAGATATAAGCAGGGAAAAAGTGTGACGTGTGACGTGTGAGCACATTTGGTCATTTTTTACATCTGGGGGTCCCCCAGGGACCTGGGGGTCCCTGGGGCTCCGGGGGTCCTTGGAGGTTGTAGTTTGGCAGTCAAGGAGTGTGTGTGCAAAATTTGGCATGGATGGGGGCAACGGTTGTGGAGATATGAGCAGGGCAAAAGTGTGACGGACTCACTGACTCACTCACTCACTCACTCACAGACAGCCGGTGGAGGTTTTGGTAGTAAATGCGACCTACGGTCGCAATAAAATGTATTATTATTTACCAGTAAGACTCCCTAATCGGGAGATAAGCGACCGTAGGTGGTTTATCTCCACAAATAGGGCAAAAATTTGTTTTTCCAAAATCTTCCTGATCCATGTTGATGACATGAGTGTAGACATGCTGTGTAGTGATATTCGTGATTTTAGGGCAAAAACTGTAGGAGCAGTGTCCAAAAATGTGTTTTAAAAATCGGCCTGAAGGTGGCGCTAGAATAGGGCCATGTGAGAAATGAGGGGTGGGGTCTCCGTGTTGCCTTGGCGGACGAATAGGTACCGGCCCCGGCTCTCCCGGACGCTCCTAGCCAGAGTTACGGCATTTTATGTGCGCTGCAGTGGCAGGGGGTCCTCCACTGGGGGCGCCACCACTTTTGCATCCGTTCTGGAGCACCAGGAGTCAGTGGTCCCCGGGAATTCCCCGCGAGCAGCCCCGTTGGGGTGGTCATTTGGTCATTTTTGCACATTTGGTCATTTTTTACATCTGGGGGTCCCCCAGGGACCTGGGGGTCCCTGGGGCTCCGGGGGTCCTTGGAGGTTGTAGTTTGGCAGGCAAGGAGTGTGTGTGGAATGAAGAAAGTTGCCAGCACTCAAGGAATCTCCTTTTTTATCAAGTTTTATTTACCTCATACAGGCTCACAACACACGGACGCGTACAGGCCTTCCTCAGCGTGAGTGTGTGTGTAAAATCTGGCATGGATCGGGTCAACGGGTGCGGAGATATAAGCAGGGAAAAAGTGTGACGTGTGAGCACATTTGGTCATTTTTTACATCGGCTCCAGAAAACGCCCACAAAACTGATGAAAAGTGAATGATCATCACTTTTCATCAGTTTTGTGGGCGTTTTCTGGGGCCAAGGAATGTTTTTTGTGCAAAACAAATGCTTGCAATGGATTCAGCATCATGACAAACCCCTAGTTAGACCCCTCACATCCTACTTAAAGCAGATTTTTTTTCTGGGTATTTTCCTCCTGTATAGAAAGTCGATGGGAGCCCAACTTATGTTCCATCATTTCACTATGTTCCACCACTTGGATTTCTTAGGACTTTTGATATGTTATTACTAACATATTTATGAAACAAAAAAAGTTGAAAGAGTTTGTGTTGCAATTTGTTCAAGGTTCAACCCTAGAATGCCTGTACTAAGTGTGTGTGCAAAATTTGGCATGGATGGGGGCAACGGTTGTAGAGATATGAGCAGGGCAAAAGTGTGACGGACTCACTGACTCACTCACTCACTCACTGACTGACAGACAGCCGGTGGAGGTTTTGGTAGTAAATGCGACCTACGGTCGCAATAAAATGTATTATTATTTATAAGTGAAAACACAGCGAGAGGACAGTGTGTTTCTGCAGGTAAACACCACCACCTGTTGCTTATAACTGATATAGAGGGACATGATTGGTAAAACATGTAGGGCTATTTATTGTTGTAGGGAAAAGTTACAAACTTTGCCTTCAACGTACTATGTTTTTGTTCATAATGTTGCTTCTTTACTGAATGGGGACAATGGATGGAAATTAGCATTCACACTAAATCCGACGTATTTACACAGCATTGCATGTTCGGTTTGCAATACGCGCGCTGTCCTGTACAAATAAACATAGGCCTAAACATATTAAACATAAAAAACTGGGTGAATAAGCTGAGTATTTGTGAAAAATAAACAATTATGATAAAACAAACACTTCTTCCACCCCTGCTCGCATGCTATTAGCAGGTTGTGAATTTGATCTACTTACAATGCACCTCCATGGTTATAGAGGAAAGGAGCAGAGAGGTCACACTCAGCCACAGTACCATCTTCATCCTGCTGTCTGCTGTGTGTTTGAAGCTCCTGTGTCTGTCTGCTGAAACTCTCACAATCACAAATTCACTAATAATTAATTGAAGTCAAGTCTCTGCTGTTTGCACAGCATATTTAGTTCAGACAGGGACGTGCTGGGCCCCTGATTCAGCCCGGGGAAAAGAGTTGGAGAGGCCCTCATTGCGTGCTATAGAGAGAGATCTCTCTCCATAGCGCTGCTGCTACTCAATGATTTGCCATTTCAGATCATGTCATGACAAGTGACAAGCCAGTGGGCCAATTATATTTCGTCGTTGTCGGGTGGAAACCTTGTATGTTCAAAACCGTTTGTTTTGTATTTATCATTTTAAAAATGATTTAAACTAGTGAAAACAGCCGATCTACAAGCACACAAAGCCTGAGGCGTTGTGTGCTTGTAGATCTGCTTGTAGATGCTTGTAGATCTTTTGTGCGACGGCCTTGTATGATGAAGCACTGAAGCAGGGCTTCGCTTTGCGAAAAAATCTACAAATTTGAAACTTGGAGATACGAGGTTTCTGCTCGACAGTGACGATTTACTTTGTTGGCCACCCAGCCCCCAAAATGGAACGAAAGCAGACAGCCTGGACCGGCCGGGAATGAACCGGCCGTTCGGGAGTTGTCCCGCTTTTCCCAATGGCCAGCACGTCCCTGAGTTCAGAGTCCACATAGAGTACATGTACTCTAAACCAAATAGTTTGGGGATTACGGATGAAAATAAGCTTCTAGCTAAATCCAGAATTGACTTCAATTGACTGAATATCTTAGAAGGTTCATTTAGTTCAGGCAGTTAAAAACACGCCAAATGGATGTGATGCAAAAAGCCAAGGCCATGTGTCCATGTTAAGGTGAGTGAGGACAACTACCGTAAAAACCCCCAGGACAAGGATCCACTCGCCCTAGACTCTTCCCCCTCCTGGCCTGGGATGGTGTGAGGCCGGTAGCTGCCCTCGTCGCCCTGGGGCACCGTCTCCTCGGAGTCTGATTGTTGTGAATGCAGCCCAAAGCTGGTGGTAAACTCCATCTAATCTAAGGCTAAATACCTGTTTTCTGCCTATTACTTCTTTCCATTAAGATGTATGTGTTTGTTATACTGTTGACATTAAGGCTTGTCCTGTTGTCCAGTAAAAAACCCTTCTGGACAAGTTCATTAAAGGTACAGTTCACCCCATTTTGATGTTTAATGTGTGTTTTAAGAGATTTAGTCTTAAGAGTGTACAAATGGAATGGGTCCATTTGGTTCCATTTGTACATGCATGCAATCTTACCTGGTGGGGAGGGAACAGGTGGTGGAGATTAACGGTACCCTGTCGGTACCCTGTCCCCCCCCCCCCTCCCAGTAAGCTGTGGTGTTCCTCAAGGTAGCATACTGGGACCTCTGTTGTTCCTAATATACGTGAACGACATGGCATCTGCTTGTGACTGCAACCTGTTCCTGTTCGCGGATGACTCGGCTCTCCTAGTCTCAGTCAAGGACCACTTGCAGGTTGAAAAGACACTTAACTCTGAACTAAGTAAGATCTGCACATGGCTTAACGACAACAAATTATCAATTCACCTGGGAAAAACTGAGTCCATCCTCTTTGGATCAAATCATAACCTCAAAAAAGTCGATAACTTCACAATCAAAGTGGGTGACAAGGTCATAACACGAAAAAACGAAATCTCTTACTTAGGATGTATCCTTGAAGCTAATATTCCCAGTGAAAAGATGACTTCTAAAGTAATAAATAAAATCAACCAACAAACTCGTTTCCTACAGAGGATCGCCCCAATGGTCAATTTCAACACACTGAAGACCATAGCTGGTGCAATAATCCAGACCCTCTTTGACTACGGAGTCCACGTATGGTATCGTGACGCCCCACAAGCCCTGAAAACTAAACTCCAAACGACTCACCTCACCGCTACTCACCAGTTAAGAGTGGGGTGGCTCAGAGTAGATGACAGAGTACAGCAACTTGCAATGGGCCTGGTGTACAAGATGCACTACACCACTATGATACCCAAGTACCTGTCAAAATACTTTATAAACATTAAGGATGTCCATAATTACAACACCAGAGGCAGCGCCACAGATCACTTTCAACCCAGAGTCAAAACCAACAAAGGGTCAAACTCTTTTTTCTGCTATACCACCAAAATGTGGAAAGCCTTACCGAAGGCCATAAAGGAGTGTGGATCACTAGCATCCTTTAAAATTGCCCTGAAAAACCACTTACAGGCAGCAGCCGTTCGCAACTGGTAAAAAAAACTAACCTAGCCCAACCCTACCCTCCCCTGCCCCTTCTTTGTATATACTTACTGTTTGTTTAGACTTACTGTTTTCTTTTTCTTTTTTGTTCTCTCATTTTCTTTTCTTTACATATCTACTGCATAGTACTGTGTTCTATTCGTCTGTCATTCAATGTTATATGAGATACTTTAATGGTTTCCTGTGGAAATAAGCTTAGTCTTTTCATGGATCTCCTTTTAGTAGACCTTGTACCAGTGAACTGTACCGTCATTAAACTGTACCTTTTCCTATGCAAACTTCTAATAAAGTCTTCAATCAATCAATCAAACAAACACTAAGAGTTACAGACCTGTAAGGGTCCATTTGGTTCCATTTGTACACTCAGAGTTACAGACCCCTAAGGGTCCATTTGGTTCCATTTGTACACTCAGAGTTACAGACCTTTAAGGGTCCATTTGGTTCCATTTGTACACTCGAGAGTTACAGACCCATAAGGGCCGATTTGGTTCCTAACTATCTAACATTAAGCTGGGGACCCCCTGGAACGCCCTCAAGAATCCCTACAGTAAGAACTCCTGTAAAAAAGAAATAGTAATCGGACATCCTATTACCATGATATCATAAATCATTGCACAACAGTGACAAAAGAAGTGACACAAAATACAACATTTTATTTCAGAATAAATTCTCAATGGCACAGAACAATAACGAAATATACATATACATGTGTAGGCGTTTTTTTTCTTCTTTCTTAATTTAAATTAATATATAGTTCCTTTAATCTTCTTTTTTTTAATTAACATATACTCTGCAGTTACATTTTGTACATGACATCGATGCAAAAGAAGTTATAATTTAATAAATTAAGGGCATATTAACAGAGAGAGAAGGCTGCAGGGTGTTTGTATAGGCGATACCTACGACAAGCTAAAAGAAAGACATCTATTCCTCCTTCCCGCCACGTTCATTTAAACACTTGAACCCTATTGTTGACCGGAGTTCCCCAGGGCTCTGTACAAGCCCCCCCTGCTGTTTTATCTTATCCTTTACACTAAATATCTTTACCCGACATACAGCCAAATCTACAAACTTGTAGATCGGCTGTTCTGGCCGAATGTTGGCCCACAGAGAAGGGACACGAGTGGTTAAATTAAACAACATCCTTTACATCAGGCGTCTTCAACGTGTTCAGGCCAAGGACCCCTTAGTCGAGAGAGAGAGATGAAGCAGGGAACCCCACAACCCATAGATAGAGTTTAATCGTTTGACGGCACAATCATCAGTGTATTTTGGATTTGTGTTGATTTGTGGTTTCAGATATTTAACCACTTGAACCGTCAATACTTCATAAACTTGACCTTTCACTCTGTACTTTGTCTCCTCTTTTTCTCCTCTACACCACCAAACCTCTTTGCCGAAAATAGCCGATCTACAAGCTCACAACGCCTTGCAGCGCGAGGCGTTGTGAACTTGTAGATCTGCTATGTTTGGCTAAAGTTCTCAGAATATGGTCGCTAGGGTTCAAGTTAGTAGTTAGAAAAAAAGTTTCTATCACACAAAGATTTGGAGGACCCCCTGTATTATCTCTGAGGACCCCCTAGAGGTCCTGGACTCCATGTTGAAGACCCCTGCCCTATATAGAATATATAATTTATGCTATCTTGATGTAACGCCAGCTGAGATTCGTACCCAGGTCTCCCACGTGAAAGTCCAACATCTTACCCACCGGACCAAAAGGATATCCCTAAGGACCAGGGGAGATGCTAGTCTCTTGAGGCCATCAAGCGAAGGCAGTGAGTCTCGATCACTGTGCTACATTGGCTTCAAGACAACATAGAGTTGTCCGAGTTAATGGCATATGTTAATCCTGTTTTCTGGGTCAAGGAAACATAAAGGTTTGTGCACCTTTTTGGATTCCACGTGTTCTAAAAGATTAAAAACATGTTTTGCTTATCTCCACACATTTTGAACGAAAGTATATTTTTCCTCCCCAAAAGCCTGGAATCAAAATAATTTAAACTCTGAGTGACCAGACGTGAACGCGCAGCGCAGAACACACGCTGATTGAAAACAATTCAAAACATTCACTGAGGGCATGAAACAAACAAACAAAAAAAAACTAAAAAACTCAGTGAACACATGCAGCACCTAAATGAAATGACCGTAAACCCAACTGTACTTCCTTCCTGTAACTTTGGACTTCCTGTGTTTTTAAGATCACATGACAGTTTTGCCCAGCAAATGGGAATGCTTCTCTATACAGCTAATAGTACACACTACACAGACATTCTCCCACAGATCTACAAGCTTTGCCTTATTTGGTCAACAAAATAAAATGAAAAAGAAAAGAAAAAGACGTGGACCGTATTGTACTGTATGAGTTTAAGCCTTTTTCATGGTGAATGAGGTCACAAACGTTGAGTTCATGTCAAATCCTGCTGATGTCCAGTAGCTACTCTAGCAGTAATGGCACGTGGAGAGATAATACGCTACAAACAGCTGTCCTTGTTCACAACGGGCTTTGTCATTTCCAGTTTAAATTGTAGTAAGTGGTATTTTTTGGTTACAACCAAAACCTCTATATTGTAATAATAATCATTACTATAGAGTGATTGTTCAGTAACAGTGCATGGTCTCTCCAGCTCTCACATTTTCAGGTGAGATACGACTTTGATAACATTTGAGAAACCCTTTTATCAGCTTAGTGTTCTGATCCCAATTTTGTCTGCTAGTTTAGTTGTTTCTCTCTCCTGACTGGATACCACCGGTATCCCGTCCTGAACGTCCAAATTCTGTTTTATGACAAACACCTGGAGAGACATATGGACCCCCTCCCCCCTCTGTTACAGAACAAACACTAGAGATTGCAGTGATTGCTACTAGCTATATGCATGGAAGCGGGGATTGAACCCGAGGGTGCGACTCATCAGATCAACGCGCAACCCGTTGTGCCAATAGGGACTGAGCCCGTTTGGCAGGGCTGTTGTGGTCTACTTCATGGCTGTACTAACTATGGGGGCTACACCATCATAATATAGCACTGTTTACCACAAAGTATCACTTACTCTGCCTTCAAGGAGACATTGAAGTAGTATAAGCGTTTGGTTTTCAGTGCATGGAAACAATGTACTGACCAGTGGTGTAAAAACATATTTACACTCCCTTACAAAGAAACTTCTAAGCCTACATGGCTCATGTGAAAACTCCTAAACCTTCCACACTTCATTTAAATGCATTTCCAGCCAACACACGTACAGTAGACAGAGAGACACACACAACTAAGCAGGAGGTGTAATTGGGCTGTTATTCATTGAAATGCTTTGAGGAATTAAGTGCAACTTCTGTGAGTCGGCTTATGCAGGAGGTGACGGTTTCACCAGTGTTGGGCACGTTATAAAAATAAAATAAAAGATATAAAGTAATGTATTACCCGCTACTCTTTTCAAAAAGTTGTATTTCTCACTGCTAACAGCAACTAGTTACGGTACTCACTACTTTTTCGTTACCGCCCACAAAATTGGGCAGTCAGCAAAGATCATGTTGGAACAGGTCTATTTGGTTACATTTAGGCCTATACACTAATTGCAGCAAATTAACGCTAAGTATTTTACTGTGTAGCCAACGTAGGCTACAGTACAACGCCCAGGTAAAAAGGTAATTTGAAAGCTACATCTAGAGAAGGAAGCTGAACTGTAGAGCTGTAGAAAGCATGGACGGACTGCCTGGACTTGGACTGGACATAAGCGTGCCTGACCTATACAGTACATCAGATCTTAATACCATGAAGTTTTGTGAAATCTATAACGAGTTGCTTTTGGTGAAATTGTAACAGCAAAATATTATTATAGAGCGTTATAGTAAGTTATATTACTGGGGGATAAAATGATACCTTGTTACTGCCCAACACCGGGTCACACTCACACATCTGCACTGAGATCAGATCTACAAAAGGTCTTCTCCCTTCTATTAGTGATACTAGGAGAGTATAGATGTCGACGGTGAAAGAGCTTTTAATAGATTGTAAGGCGCAACTTTGGCTAACAATAAGCTTGTGGTACAAAAGTGTTGCTGTCAGGCAGAAGCCCTGAACCTATACATATTTCAACTTTTATTTCAAAAGTTGAAACTAAAGTTTTTTTCATAAAGCAATTGGCAGAACTTGTAGTTCTGCTAATTGCTAATTATGAAACATTTTGAAAACAAAAGTGGTTGCGCTACCGGTGTCTGTGGGTTTTATAAACATTTAACCTATGTAAAGTATTAACAAGAGTTTTGTGAGTAAAATAATAGCTACATTGTATTTATTATTTTCCTAAAAGTAACAGTTTTCTGACATACAAGGTTTCCACCTGACAGCGTTGTATCGGCAGTGACAGTGTTCCCCTCATGGCAGCATGTCTACTGACACAGTGGTTCTCAACCTTGTCAGGCCGCGATGCCCCCCAAATAATCATATTTGAACTGGGGACCCCCCCAAATAATCATATTTGAACTGAGGACCCCCCCAAATGATCATATTTGAACTTGGGACCCCCCAAATAATCATATTTGAACTGGGGAACCCCCCAAAATAATCATATTTGAACTGGGGACCCCCCCCAAATAATCATATTTGAACTGGGGACCCCCCCAAATAATCTCATTTGAACAGGGGAACCCCCCAAAATAATCATATTTGAACTGGGGACCCCCCCCCCCCCCCCACGCTGACAAGCATTTGGAATAGGAGTTGAGGCGTTACGTTTAGTTTGACTCGAGCTCACAACTTGGACACAAGCTCGCGACGCACGTCGTTGTGAGCTTGTAGATCGGCCATTTTCAATTTGTCAATTATCAATTAGGATTTATCAATTAGGACTTTATAGGATTAGTTGGTGATTAACCTACCTTTTATGCAGTTATGTTATTGACCCCTTTCTTCTGAAAAGTCCTTAAATTGTCACTTCACTGTCATCTGGGGACCCCCCACAAATGATGTGGGGATCCCCTTGGGGGTCCCGACCCACAGGTTTAGAACCACTGTACTAACCCAGCAGTTGGGTTGAAGCAAGCTGGCGTTCTACATCGTAGCTTTACAGCTAAAGACGAGCTGGGTACAGAAATACTGCTGTATGAGAACCGATCAACCAGAGATAGATACGATAAGATAGGTAGGTAGATAGGTAGATTTAACAGTCAGTATAAAAACACAACATGGCTGCTTGACGTGACGTGACTACCACAAACACCAGGAAATCAAAGACGTATTCTGCTGCTGGCGGAGAATAAATAAATAAATAAATAAGCTATTTAATCTCCAGAGTGATGGAGCGATTAGAAGAACGTAAACTCACCCATAACTGTGAACATGGTTTTCCAGAGGCATGTTTGCTACTTTACAGTTCACGCTGTATTATATCGTCGTTGTCGGGTGGAAACCTTGTATCTCCAAGTTTCAAATGTGTATCTTCTTTCGCAAAGTAAAGCCCTGCTTCATCGTACAAGGCCGTCGCACAAAAGTAGTGAAAACAGCAGATCTACAAGGCACACAACGCCTCGCACCGCGAGGCGTTGTGTGCCTTGTGTGCCTTGTGTGCCTTGTAGATCGGCTGTTTTCACTAGTCTAAATCATTTTTAAAATGATAAATGCAAAACGAACGGTTTTGGACATACAAGGTTTTCACCCGACAACGACGATATACTATGTGTAGTCCTGATTGTGTGTGTACTGTATGTGTACCGGTATGTTGTGTATTCCCCCACTATTAAAGGTAGGGTAAGTGATATCTTTTGGTTCAAAGAGAAGAAAAAAAACAAACTCAAAAACTCTATAGCGCCTATTCAGATATAGTGATCATCGCTACAGAGTGTTTGTTCAGAAACACGTTTTTTTCTGGTAAATTCCATCCAATCTGGAGAGAGAGCTCATTCATCAGCTTCAATTTTATAATTTCTGTTTTAATGTCTTTAGTCTCAAGAAAGCAAAAAGAAGGAGCGCACACCTAAGTTGGTGAGGTGCTAACCACGCAGATAATACTGCTCTTCAGCCACGATGCAAATAATCTATTGAGATAACCAACGTTTCGACTGTAGCGGTCTTCCTCAGGGGTTTGTCTTGTCTTCATGTCTTTAGTCTCATCACTTCACTTCCAATTTCACATCTTCGTCATGCATCTTGTATGAGTTCTCTCTCCTGACAGGATGAAATCGGTAGCCCGATGAGAAAATAATAATAAAAAGAAAATCTGTTGTTTTACTAAAGAGCTGGAGAGACGGAGAGACTCCTGATACTGAACCAAACACTCTATAGCAATGATTACCATGCGAACACAGAGATATTTTAACACATAATTAAATAAAATCACATACTGCACCTTTAACGGAAAAAAAAAGAGTCAAAAGTCAACTTCCACGTTTGTCGTACCAACAACGTTTCTGCTTTTTAAACGAAATCCTCACTTTGGAATCGTCCGCGTTCAACACTCCACAGTCACCTGGATGAGTACAATTCACACTCTGTTGTAAGATGAGTGTCCATCTTACAATTTCGGTCTTACAAGCCCTGCAGGACACAGGGACTCTTAAGACCAGCTGCTTTTAGCTTATGACACCGCCTCTACAGCGAAGTATAAATGGGAGGATTGACGTAGGGTTGGTTTAATATTGTATTACATCACTATACTGCTTCGTTTTTGTATAACTGTACTATACTGTGTAGGTTTGGGTTTGTTGCATTACATACATTACATCATTATACTGTGTAGGTTTGGTTTGATTGTATCACACGTGTTACCATACTGCTGTGTTGTACCAGACCCTTAAATGAGTAGTTCACCTCCAAAATAACTTTTTCTTCCTCCCTATCAGTTACTCACCCCATGAAGCTTTGAATTCATGGAGATTTTTTAAATTATTTTTTTTTTAAGTCACATTCCTGAATGAAGGTCCAAAGATGAAGAGAATAATCATTTATGAACTCCAAAACAACTCTCACGGTGGTCATTGACCACTTAGTTAGATTCACTGGTGTTACTCTTGGACCACAGTTTTGGTTTTATTCAACAAATATTCATTTTTTTTGTGTAATTCTTCATTCGGGAATGTCTCAAAAATAACGAAATTCAAGTTTCCGTTTCGAATTCAAGGCTTAAAGGTGTGAGGAGAAAAGGTCATTTGTGGGTGAATTACTCCTGCAAACAAAGCTAGCCTGCTACTCACAGTGAGTTAATTCAACACTGGGAGTGTAAACACGGGCCCACAAAGGAGGATTTCTCTGTCGTATGGATCAGTACAGGTCTTTTATGAAACATTAATATCACTACAGTTGACAATTATTGGCAAGAAAGTGGCTTAATTCGGCAGCTAAGGTACTGGGGTGGGCTAAAATGACACTCGGGCCAACTTGTCCATCTTCCTTGCGGCTTATTAAAATGACTTTCGACTGAAATGCGTTCCAACTTCTGAAAACATGTCGTTTTGGTCAGACGACCGATTAGCCTAGACTATAATATACACTCACAGTATTGACAGTTAGTTTGCACTGGACCGTGGCAGCGGTCAGTAGCATGTTCCTTCAGGTTGGATCCGTGGCTTGGGTGAAGTGGTTCTACAGCGGGTCTTCTGATGCTGTCTGTGGGTTTTGACCTGGAACCACTTTAACCATTATTTTACGCTTTAACTATTACAAAATAGCAGATGTACAAGCTCACAGCGCGGCACTCGGTGCCGCGCTGCAAGCTTGTAGATCTGCTATTTTTGAAAATGTTTTTTTTTGCATATCTTTGAATATATCTTTTCTTAAGCAAACATTTGTAACTCATATATTTGCTTCTGGGGGTCCCTGGAACAACATCTTTTGAGATGGGGGTCTGTGGCCAAATACATGTAATTTTGGGGGTCCTTGACATGAAAAAAGTGTGATAACCACTGATTTAAAATGTATAGAACCGGGTCAAAATATTCAAAGACAAAAACAGCACGTCTACAAGCTCACAGCACGGCACTCGGTGCCGCGCTATGAGCTTGTATGTCTGCTATTTTTTGATAGTTAAAGCATAAAATAATAGTTAAAGTATTAATGCGTAATAATGCAATCCAGGTCTAAATGGGTTTGCTGTGGTTGATGCTGCTGTGGTTTGGTTTATAACTAGTGGTTTGCCGTGGGCTCGGCCTGCACTGTGCCTTCGCTGTACAAGACGCCGCGTCTCCATCCCGGCGAGGCTACTCCGACTGAAAGACAAGATTGGAACAACGAGGCAACACCAGTGAGAGAAGAGCAAGTTCTAATAGTTCTAGTAAAAAGAAGGGGGAAACAAAAATACACGACTGAAAACATTCTTGTAAACTTTGTATTTAGATGGAGATCATCACACTTTTTTCATGTGCATTTAAGTTATTTGCTGTCAAAATACTTTAAAAACGTTAAGGATGTCCATAATTACAACACCAGAGGCAGCGCCACAGATCACGTTCAACCCAGAGTCAACTCTCTTCTGCTATACCACCAAAGTGCCTTACCAAAGGACTTAAAGGAGTGTGGATCCCTAGCATCCTTTAAAATCACCCTGAAAAACCACTTACTGGCGGCAGCTGTTAGCAACTGGTAAAAACAAACCTAGCCGAGCCCTACCCTCCCCTGACCCTTCTTTGTATTTACCTACAGTATTTTATTTTTTTTATTTTTTTTGTTCCTTTTTTTCCTGACTATATCTACTGCACATGTTCTATCCGTCTGCCATTCAATGTTATATGAGATACTTCAATGGTTTCCTGTGGAAATAAGCCAAGCGCTTTTCTAGGATCTCCTTTTAGTAGACCTTGTACCAGTGAACTGTACCGTCATGAAACTGTACCTTTTCCTATGCAAACTTCTAATAAAGTCTTCAATCAATCAATCAATCAATCAATCAATCAATCAATCAATCAATCAATCAATTTGTACATAGAAACAACAAGTTTCACGAATCATGACACAATCTGCAGTAATATTCTACAGCAGGGGTCAGCAACCTTTTTCATGTTTTTATTTTCTAGATAGTCAGTGTGCCATGTCGACATACAA
Organism: Nannobrachium achirus; assembly: GCF_963921795.1. Lineage (NCBI taxonomy): Eukaryota > Metazoa > Chordata > Actinopteri > Myctophiformes > Myctophidae > Nannobrachium > Nannobrachium achirus. The sequence continues at coordinate 58,344,312 of NC_137817.1, read as the reverse complement.
TTTAATGAAAATTCTGACATATTTTGATTGTCAAGATATTGTTATAACGATCATTAGACTCAGAGCAATATCTCCTCGACTCCCTCCCCAGTCAAAGTTCAGAGTTTCAGTGAATGTAAAATTATTTGCAGGTTGTAATTTGCTGCAAATTGGGTGACTTAATGTAATTGACCAAGTTTAAAACATTATTTGGTTTTAAAAATATAAATCCTCTCTCTCACACTTCAGCCAGTGATCACCCTCCCCTGTGCCAATGTTGGCACCCGTGCCTAAGGTTGCCTACCCCTGCTCTACAGTGTTGTAATTCTGTTTTCTGGCTCTGAAATGATTATTTAGTTTTTTCGATGAAAGCAAGTTATGATTTTGTGCAAAATGTTTAAAATGTTGAACATCCAAATATCATAATCGCCATAATCGTTTCCATGTTGAAAAATGTTACTATATTTAAAAATATATATATGGGTAATAATAATAATAATAATAATAGTGAAAATAGCAGATCTACAAGCTCACAACACGTCACGATGTGACACGAAATCGCAGAAACAATAAACTTTTCCGCACAGACCTTAATGGAACATAATAACTACAGAAACTTACGGTGGAGGCTGGGTGACTCAACTTGTCGAAACGGAACTTCAAGTTTGACCTGGGAGACATCTTACTTTTCACATCTGCACAAAGGAAACACAAGACGCAGCGCAGCGTATGGTCATCGCTAAACACCTAACATTCATAGTTTTGACGTCAATGTGCCAAAGACCAATCTGTTCAGTGGTGGAAAAAGTACTCACATTTTCTACTTAAGTAAAAGTATCAATACTGCATTCTAGAAATACTCTGTTACAAGTAGAAGTCCAGAATTCAAAATTTACTTGAGTAAAAGTACAAACGTATTGGCATCAAAATGTACTTAAAGTACTAAAAGTAAAAGTACAAAATGTTTGAAAATAGCAGATCTACAAGCTCGTGCTTGTAGATCGGCTATTTTCAAATAGCCACCGTATAAAATAGGGCTAAAGTGTTTTGTGTATGTTTTAACATATTATAATTTATATCAGCAAAGTAACTAGTAACTATAGTTTTCAGATAAATGTCGTGGAGTAAAAGTACAATATTTGGATCCCAGATGTAGTGGAGAAGGAATGAAAGTATTGTAAATTGGAAATACTCAAGTAAAGTACAAATACCTCAAAACTCTACTTAAGTACAGTTACTTAAGTAAAAGTACTTAGTTACTTAACACCACTGAATCATTTGTATACTGTCAGAGTGAAGGGGAGACTTTGATATTTGAACGTTTGAGAACTACTGATTTAAACCAAGTTGCAGGTTTGAATTGAATTCTGCAATGAATCTCTGTATTAACAATTCAACAGGATATTTTATAAGGCTCCCTCATTGTATCACGAATCACGATATATACTATATCTCTGAAAAGGCATATCGTGGAGACATTGTATCGTCTCAACGATACATATCCCCATAGCCGGGGACCCACAAGCCCAAAAGCTCAAGGAATAGGGTAGGACTTGTGATTTTCTGCCGTACTTTTTATTTCTGTTTTATCTATTAGTTTGGTCATTAAGGTCCACAGAATGAGAGGCTTGCTCTGCTGGAAACATCGCGAAAAAAAAGTTATGGCCATTTGTATATTCACTGTCCCATTGACTCCACTAGAAATATTTTAAAAATTAAAAAGTCTGTTTAAGTAGCATGTGAGGGGTCAAACTAGGGGTTCTTCATGATTCTGAATCCATTGCAAGCATTTGTTTTGCATGAAAAACTTTCCTTGGGTTAACTTTCGGCTCCCCAAAAGTGTGCAATGGATTCAGAATCATGAAGAACCCCTATAGTTTGACCCCTCACATGCTAATTAATTCAGACTTTTTTTCTTTTTTAAATATTTCTAGTGGAGTCAATGGGACAGTGAATATACAAATGGCCATAACTTTTTTTCGCAATGTTTCCGGCAGAGCAGGCCTCTCATTCTGTGGACCTTAATGACCAAACTAATAGATAAAACAAAAAGTACGGCAGAAAATCATAGGTCCCCTCCCATTTTGGTGACTGGGTCCCCGGCTACCATATCACCCACCCCTACACACACCATCCTACCTGTAGGGCTGCGGCACATGATGACAGGAGTAGCTGATGTTTGACCATCGCTGCTCAGAGCAGGGCTGAAGACCGTAGAAGAGGACACCGAGGACGAGTGACCACCCTGAGGGGAAGAGGAGAGGATTGGCTTATTTTTCTTTTCTTTGGCCAGCTCTGCTCCACAGTGTATCCAGTTCTTAGAGGAGTAGTTCACCCCCAAAATGACGTATTTTTCTGTTGATTACTCATGCCATGGAGCCTTTCGCATTCCTAAGACAATCATTTAATTACAATAAATGTACCCCCATTGATTCCGGATGGGGACCCGAATGCATTTGGGTCCCCATCCGGAATCAATGGGGGTAAATTCACTATAATCAGTTTTTTGTCTTAGGAATGTAAAAAAATACAAAAACATATTATTGAACTCAAGTCTCCATGGCATGAGTTAATCAATCGAAAAAACAGTCATTTTGGGGGTGAACTACTCCTTTAGAGCTTCTAGAAACAACACTGAGTAGTCACTACTACTACTACTACTACTACTACTACTACTACTACTATGTCATAATAAAAACAGTTGAAAAAGGGGAACATATATACAGCATTGTGTAAACATAGCTATGTCATATTTCGTCGTTATATACATGTTATACAGCAATTCTTTGCAGTCACTTTGGGACAAATAGCAGCATTTCTCCTCAAAATGATTTTAAATAGTAAACAAAAAAAAGCCTCGTATTTAACAGGCGTTTAAAGATAGCAACTCTGTTTATAATTATGTGCAGTAGGGTCTAGAGGTCACTCCAATGGTTTGTAGTCTTTAGGGTGGTTGTGTTCCATTCTCTAGCCCTGGGGTTCCCAAACCTTTTTGTCTCAGGGCACCCCATGAATATTTCTTTAATCCGAGGCACCCCTACATTATAATTTTCACTCCCAGCACCTTATATTTCTAGCATATCATCGTTGTCGGGTGTAAACCTATATGTCCAAAACCGTTTGTTTTGTATTCATCATCTATAAAATGTACTAAACTAGTGAAAACAGCAGATCTACAAGCACACAACGCCTCGCATCGCGAGGCGTTGTGTGCTTGTAGATCGGCTGTTTTCACTAGTTTTGTGCAACAGTACACATTTGAAACTTGGGGATACAAGGTTTCTGCCCGACAGTGACGATATTTTAGTGATTATGTTGCGAGGAAAACGTTGAGATAATAGACATTTTGATTAGAAAGGACTGAAAATAACTTTGTACTTCAAGTTTAACATGATACTAAATATTTTTTCAAGTGTCCAAATAAATTCAAAATATTATCAAATGATCTCGCGGCACCCCTGGACTGCCGTCACGGCACCCCGGGGTGCCCCGTCACCAACTAAACCCCTGGTCTAGAGGTCACTCAATGGTTTGTAGTCCTTATGTGACGGAGAGAGTCGCAGCCCCAGCCTTGAAGCCTCAAAACTCTAGTATCTCCCCCGGACCAAAGAGATGTCTCTTTGGTCTAGTGGTTAAGATATTGGACTTTCGCGTGGGAGACCCGGGTACGAACCCGGGTGGGGAGGTTTGGATGACCTCCGTTACATTGGTGCCGTGACCCGGATTCAGGCTTCCCCGTAGGAGGAGGTCAAAGGGGGGTGAGTGTGACGGAGAGAGTCGCAGCCCCAGCCTTGAAGCCTCAAAAGTCTAGTATCTCTTTGGTCTAGTGGTTAAGATATTGGACTTTCGCGTGGGAGACCCGGGTACGAACCCGGGTGGGGAGGTTCGGATCACCTCCGTTACACTTAGGGTGGTTGTGTTCCATTCTCTCTAGCTTTCTATTAATCGCTACAGTTCACACGTCTTCTGTAGATCATTACTCACTGTGTCCAGTTCCTCCAGGGCCTCCGGTTGTGTTCTATTCTCTAGCCTTCTATTAATCGCTACAGTTCACACATCTTCTGTAGATCATTATACTCACTGTGTCCAGTTCCTCCAGGGCCTCCGTCTCTCCCGTTGTGCTGCTGAAGCTACTGGTGCTGGACGAAGACCTTGAGATGTTGGGTCTGCCGCTGCTGCTCTCCTTCAGCTTGGAGAACGGCCTGCGGACGGGGAGACATCATGTTTACAACACTTCCAACCCGCTCTGGCTACTTCGGGTGTGTTGTTATATTGTCAAGAACGGTCAGAGATTGCAGATCTACAAGCTCACATCTACAAGCTCACATCTACAAGCTCACATCTACAAGCCAGTGGATTGGTTATTTTTCAGAAAAGGGATCTCAATGTTTGTAAACCAACAGGTGTTTCCGGTTAGAATGTCTATGGACGTTTTCACTAATTAAAATGAAGTCTAGAACATGGGTCTTCAACTAGGGGGTCCTCAAAGTTAGTTACTACAGGGGGCCCTCCAAATCTTTAAGTGTAAGAAACTTTTTTTTCTCCTTTTTTATATTAACAACTTGAACCCTAGCGTCCATATTCTGAGAACTTTAGCCCACAATAGCAGATCTACAAGCTCACAACACCTCGCAGCACGAGGCGTTGTGAGCTTGTAGATCGGCTATTTTCGGCAAAGAGCTTTGGTGTAGAGGTGAAAAAGAGCAGACTAAGAGTGAAAGGTCAAGTTTATTAAGTATTGACTGTTCAAGTGGTTAAATATCTGATAACACAAATTGAATTGTGTTATGATTGTGCTGTCAAACAATGAAACTATATGGAATTTATGATAAGGTTGTGGGGGTCCCTGCTTCATCTCACTCTCAAATAAGGGGTCCTTGGCCTGAAAACGTTGAAGACCCCTGATCTAGAACATTAGTGATAGCAATGATTACTATCACAATATAGAGCTTTGATAAACAACAAACAAATAAACAATATGAACAATATAAACAATATAGAGCTTTAAAATGTTTAAATCTTATAATAATCTTATAATCCTCAAGTCATGGCCCACCAGTGTGCCCCATCCCACAGGTTGATTGACTGTTCTTATGCTGCGTTGAAACCTGGATGGTTCGAGCGGCGCGATTACATACAAAGTGAATGCAAAGACGAGACGACGCACAACCTGGTGCGAACGGGGCGGTGCGAACATATCCGAACGGGGCGGCGCAAACGGTCGCTTCGGTACCTTTGCCCCAGTTGGAAAAATCCAAGTGAAACGACCTTCACCTCCCCCCCACTCCACCCAACACTTCCTGACAGCCAATCAGCGTTGATGTTGTCCGGAGACATGGAAATGTTTGGTTTTGGGACTCCCTTTTTCCAGGTATTTTGCCTTGATTCTCACGTGTTTTGAAGCGACTAGACACAAAGAAATTGTTTCAGGTTTAATGCAGCATGCGCATTAGACTTGGAGATGTATTAATTGTAACCTCGCCTCTCTTGGCTTAGACACATCTCAAATGAATTGTAAATCACTGTCTCTTTATTGGGACACATCTCAGACAGAGTGTAACCTCACCTGTCTTTGTTGGGACAGATCTCCGGAGAGCTGGGATTGGACGAGGTCTCTGACCTCACTTCCTGCGTCAGCGGGCAGAACTCTGTTGTCTTTTGGTCGCTGCTGCGGACACAACCAGGATGAGATTGTCAATGAAACATGTCTGTTGTTGTTGTTTTTTTTTTTACCCTAGCAGAGAACAATTGGCTCACAACGTGTTGCAATGCATGTAATGGGGGGAAGGGGGCGTAATATCCAGATCAAAAACCTAACTCCACTTGAGCTGTATTTGGGTAAAGTGATGATGATATAAGGACACATTCAACTGACAATATACTAGTAAGACACCTCAGGGTGACATGCAACCCGGTCGCGCCAATTCATGGCCATCTGGCCAGGGATGTATATAGGACCAGTTACTCACTAGACCCCTGCATGATAGTCAACAATGTTATGTCAAAACATGCCCATATATGGGCATTACCAAATATGGGCAGTCCCAGATATGTAAAGTCACCATACCAACTTTGATGAGGCAGTGTTGTGCTGTTCTAAAAACATGTTTATTGTTCGTTCATTCATTCATCCATCCATCCATCCATCCATCCATCCATCCATCCATCCATCCATCCATCCATTCATCCATCCATCCATCCATCCATCCATCCATCCATCCATCCATTCATCCAGCCATTCATTCATTCATTCCCTGAGGGGTCCGCTCAATATGTCGCTGTTCCGACTAGCGTCGGCAGGTTAGTTACTGAGGTTAGGTTTAGGGTTAGGTTTAGGGTTAGTTTTAGTGTCTGCATACCGGCCCCTCGGCATATTGATGCGGACCCATTTCCTGAAAGGTTATTATTTTGGACGCACAGCAAAGATAGATAGTAATTCGCCTGGGTGCCAGCCTGCTATGCTACGCTCCATGGATTTGCATGGACGAAAACAAATCCACGGAACGTAGCGTAGCAGGCTGGTACCCAGGCTAGATAGTCATAGTGGATTTAAAAGGCTAACCTGCGCGTGTGTCTCTCTGACGGGGTGTCCGTGCTGGAGTGGAGGCGAGGGAACAGACCGGAGCGCCGCTTCACCGGGCTCTTCAGAGGAGACTTGGCTGACATCACTGGAGGCTGATGGGAAGGAGGAGGAGATGACTTAATACTACTCCCTCATGGAATGATAGAGCAAAACATATCGTCGTTGTCGGTTGAAAACCTTGTATGTCCAAAACCGTTCGTTTTTGCATTTTTCATTTTAAAAATGATTTAAACTAGTGAAAACAGCCGATCTACGATCTAGCAAACGCCCGTTGTGTGCTTGTAGATCTGCTGTTTTCACTACTTTTGTGCGACGGCCTTGTATGATGAAGCATGGCTTCACTTTGCGAAAGAACATACAAATTTGAAACCTGGAGACAGGAGGTTTCCACCCGACAACGACGATATGGTCAAATGTAAACACAGCATAAACTAGCTTTGATTGCGTTCCATTCAGCCTACTGTTCATTATTATTAGTGAATATGTGTATGCATAGTATTTGTGTTTGTTTTTTTGTTGGTTTATACTGTAAATGTAGCTACATGTATATGTTGTTATTCTGTTACCTTAGGGTTCCCACACATTTTTACAAATGAATGTCCAAAACTTTTCCAGAATATTTAAGCCAATTTCCAGGACTATATAACAATAATTCAGCACAATAACGAGTCACTTACTCCTATGTGCAATGCCCAAAGACAGGCAGTGTAGCAAAAATAAAGTGTGCACGCTGCGAACGGACCGTGGCGTGCATGCGGATTGTGCACGATGGACACGCACGTGCCCACATCAAACGGTTAGAAAATCGTGGCAGGCAACCCTCAAAGTCGATTCATGGTGGCAGTAAATGAGTTAACAAAATCAATAACCAAAAACAACACATAGCTATTTTTTCCAGGACCTTCCAGGACCCTTCATCAATTCCAAAACCTTTCCAGTACTGGAAAAATATTTTTCTAATTTCAAAATATTTCCAGGAATTTCATGACTGTGTGAACCCTGCCTATACTATGGCAGCTGCCATACCTTTGGCTACGGGGGAAGATATTTTTCTTAAAATAAATTCATCATGCCTGTTGCTAAGGTATGGAACATGACTGGTGTCTTGCACGCGCGCCTTGCAAGACGCCAGTCATGTTGCCATACCTTAGCTTTTGCTGAACTGACGCCACTGCTGATCTAACCTTCATCCATCCATCCATCGTTCCTGTCCTTTATCTAATCTTCATCCCTCCATCCATCTTTCCTGTCCTTTATCTAATCTTCATCTCTCCATCCATCTCTCCTGTCTTTTTCTCTCTGACCTTCATTCGTCCATCTGTCTTCAGTCATCATCCCCAGTGCCCAGAGTCAATCAATCAATCCAGTAATGTTAAAATACACAAACCATGCCAGAAAACCTTGGTGTAGTCATATAGACACAGACCTGAATGTATACAGCCAACATCAACACAATCACAGAGTCAGCACACTGTCACCTTAAGAATAAATGAAACAGGATTTGGGAAAACTTAGCAGACTTGACAACTACAATGTCTCTTTCAGGGGTGGCAGTGGCTCAGGGGTAGAGTTGCCTTGTCTTAGAACACGGAGGGTTTCCGAAGTGTTCCCAGTTCGATCCCGGGCTCCCCCAGAGTCAAAAGGTCCTTGAGCAAGACTCTGAACCCCTAGTTGCTCCCGGTGAGCAGGTTGTTGCCTTGCATGGTTTCCTCTGCCATCGGTGTATGAATGTGTGGGTGAATGTAATGCACGATCTCTGTAAAACGCCTTGGGTAAAGGCGCTATATAAATGCACGATTTTACAGGTCTCCTTAGAAAAATAAATCATCACTGCAGTTCTTGAATCTTTACACTGGCTCTCTGTGCGTCATAGAATTGATTTCACAATTCTACTTTTGATTTATAAAGCATTGTATGGTTTAGGGCCAAAATACATTTATTTTCTCCATTACTCTCTAAACCCACAGTGAAGGTCTAATGTTCCATTCCCCCTGCTACTCCCTGTAATCTAGCCCGGGATCAGTAGCATTTTCGGGTTTCTGATCTGGTTGGGAGCGGAAACAACCTACGTCAGGGTTCCCCAATAGGCGGCCCGCGGGCCATTTGCGGCCCCCGGGGGGCTACTGGCTGGCCCACACCAACCCCAGTAATAATGGTGGTATAAGAGCAGCAACAACACTAGTATATCGTTGTTGCCGGGTGGAAATCTCGTATCTCCAAATTTGTACACTCTTTCCAAAATCATTGAAGTAGTCAAAAGTAGTGAAAACAGCAGATCTACAAGCACACAACGCCTCGCGGTAGATCGGCTGTTTTCACCAGTTTAAATCATTTTTAAAATGATAAATGCAAAACGAACGGTTTTGGACATACAAGATTTTCACCCGACAACGACGATATCTGAACTGTCGCTGGAGTAGTGGGAACGCCGCCGTCGCACCCTGCAATGTTGTGGCCCTCAGCTTGGTACCCTAGACATAATTCGGCCCGTGGGGAAAACTAATTGGGGAACCCTGACCTACGTCATGTTGTAGTCGGACCTACAATTTGTCCTGGACTATCAAACCAGAATCAGTTTTAACCCAAAATAATCCCCCCACGCTCAAGAACATACTTTTATGTCCTACCCAATAAACCCCTTGATGTGGCGTAGTTTTGCTTATTTTGGAAACAGTTTGTTTGGTATGGGCTATCCATCTTTTAGTCCAACCCGCAGCGACTGGCAAGACTACACTTCTCTAGCATTTAAATAGGGATTGGGGAAACAAACAGGCAGGACCGAAGCGACGCGTGTGATATCTAAATGTACCGGCAATCTGGCAAGTCCCGGAAAAGACGCGCTGTGATTGGCCAGGCGTCATTTGAGTGGCAGCCTCGCGAGGCCAATCCCCCACGCGAGGCTTTTCCTCCCCTACTAATACAGAATGCCATTCCCAGCACCTGCCTCCGTGGCTTAGTGGATTGGTCTCTAGGATGGATCCATGTGCCCCAGGTTCGTATCCCGGTCGCGCCACTTTTTCTGGCTACACCCCATGGAGGTTAGGTTTAGGGTTACGGGTAGAGTTGGGTTGTCGAAAAGATAACATGTAGACATAGTAACATAGCGACAATGCGGCTCAAAGGGACTGTAGTGCCTTGGACTACTGCAGGCCAATCACACGCTGCGGATCACATGGCCCGTTTTAAACCAATACCAGGCTTTCCTCCGAGGTGGAAAGACTGGTGATGTACTCACAGTGAAGGTGCTCTTGGTGCACTCGCTGGTGCTCTGGGGCAGGCCTCCTCCGCTCAGGCTGGCCGGGACCCCGCCCCCCACCCCGGGGCTCCGGTGGCGGTGCGAGCCCACCATGGTCTCCATGGAGTGACTCCTCACACGCATCGCCCTCTACAGGAGGGGAGGGGAGGTTACACCACACCATGGAGGAGAGGAGAGGAGAGGAGAGGAGAGGGCCAGATACCATGGAGGAGAGGAGAAAATGAAAGAAAAGAAAAGAAAAGAAAAGAGACAAAAGGAGAAAAGAGTGGGGAAAACAAGAGAAGAGAGAGGAGGTGTTGTGTTAAAATGAGAAAGGTGATGACAGAGAAATGTTTCGTAAAGACCCGCCATGTTTTTGTTTTTCATTCATTCTTAAGAGAATAGGATTGGAGAAGGAGATTATGTTCTGAAAGACTGGAGCCCATCTCCACAGGTGCTATTGCAACTGTCAAACACCAGAGGGCAGAGTTCTCCCACAAACAGACCAGGTGACAGATAGTTATCACACAGCATAAACCCTTCTTTACAGATACTCATTGTAAGCAGTGGTGGGGAAAGTACTTTTTTTTTTACTCAGGTAATTAAGTATCAATACTGCAGTATAGAAATACTCTGTCACAAGTAAAAGTCTTGAATTCAAAATGTACTTGCATCAAGCTATACTCAAATTACCAACAGAAAAAAAAGTAAAAAATGATTGAAAATAGCCAATCTACAAGCTCGCAATGTGTCGTGAAGCTTGTGGATTGGCTATTTTCAAATAGCCTATAAATAAAAAGTGGATTAATGTATGTTTTATAACCCTCATATCTGTGAAGTAACTATAAAGTTTTCAAATAATTGTAGCGGAGTAAAAGTTAAAAAAAAAACACAGATGTACAAGCTGGCAGGGTGACACAAAGTGACACTGTGAGCTTGTAGATCTGCTATTTCTGAGAACCACTGTGACTATGTTCTAAAGAGTTTTCTGAAGGAAAAAAATAGATGTATTCTCTAGAAGAACGAAACAAAAGATACATTCACACTTCAAATAAAATATGGCACATGCATGAATGCGTAGAAAATGTTGTTTATTATTGCGATGCAGGCATTGCATTATTTTTACAGTATTGCTGACAGGTAATATACAGTGACTGCTAGAGCAACGATGAGTACAGCGCCCCCGGTGGCTGACTGGGAAAAGTGCACGACAGCCGGCCATGCTGCCTGTGAATAGCAAAGAGCCATATGGTCAAAACAGGAACACGTGCACGTGCACGGACACACACGCACGTGTGCGCGCACACACACACACACACACACACACACACACACACACACACACACACACACACACACACACACACACACACACACACACACGTAAGTACCCAGGCATGCACACATGCACAGAGCATATGGTCATTTTTCTCAAGTTAAAAATGCTCCCTCTACAGTAGCTTTTCAGGCCGTGACCTCCAAAACATTCATACTTGAACTGGAAACTCCTTAAATTGTCACTTTAGAAATATTCAGATACCCTCTATACACTTACACTTTATGTTGGTTTGTTTATTGTTGAGTGAGAAAACAATTAAGTTAAGTTAAAAATCTGGGGACCCCCCAAAATAATTTGGGGACCCCCATGGGGGTCCTGACCCACATGTTGAGAACCACGAGTGTAGAAGGAGGTGTAGAGCAGGGGTCTTCAACAGGGGGTCCGGGACCCCTAGGGGGTCCTCAGAGTTGGGGGTCCTCCGAATCTGTGTGATAAGAACTTTATTTTTTCTACACTTGAACCCTAGTATCCCTATTCTCTGTGAGACATTAGCCAAGAATAGCCGATTTACAAGCGTACAACGCCTCACAGCTCACAACGCCTCACAGCTCACAACGCCTCACAGCTCACAACGCCTCACAGCTCACAACGCCTCGCAGCGGCTATTCTTGGCAAAGAGGTTTGGTGTAGAGGGAAAAGAAGAGGAGACTAATTATTAACGGTTCAATGTCTAAAAATACACCAACAACCAACATTTTAAGTATATAGAGGGTATAAGCATGTTTTTAAAGTGACAATTTAAGGACTTTTTAATACTTCTAAAATGACAAATTAAACATTGGCCAAATTGTCAAATATTAGAGGCAGAAATTGTGAAAATAGCCGATCTACATGCTCACAAGTCACAACGCCTCGCAACGCGAGGCGTTGTGAGCATGTAGATTGTCTATTTTCACAATAGAACCGTGTTATACAAAATGTAACGCCTCAACTCTTAGTGCTCGTCAGGGTGGGGGCTAACCTGACTTTCGCCAGATAGTTGCAGCAGTGCGTAACGCTCTGCCTTACATCTGGGATCTCTCGGCCAGACTCTATGTAAGGGGCGGGCCATTTTTTGAATTTCTGTAGCAGGTGATTGGATGTGGCCGTTTCTATCACAGTAACTCCAACCACTCATATTGGCCTGTCTGCATGACGTTGCAGACAGGCAACGTCATGCACTCAGGCAACGTCACTCTATTGGCTCAGAGCCGCTCAGAGCCCGCCCATAGCTGCCGCTGATTGGTCCGGCCCGGGACTTTACGAGTGTTATCAACGCTGGCGGACCGAGCCCAGATGGTAAAGCAATGCAACGCAATGCTGCCACCTTCTGGCGAAAGTCAGGTAAGGTGGGGGCGTCCCCAGTTAGAATATGATTATTTGGGGGGGGTTGAAGACCCCTGGTGTAGAGGAGGTGCAGAAGGAGGGTGTGGTCACCTTGAAGGACTCCAGCAGCCCCCCGTGGCCCCCGTTCTCCAGGCGGTCCTCGTCCCCCGGGGGTCCCTGTCCCAGCGTGGCTTGGCTCTGTCGGTGCAGCTCGTCATGGAGGTTGTCCAGCAGAGCCGCGCGGGTTCGACCCTGGGACAAAAGGTTTTTGATTGATTGAATATTTTATTAGACAAAAATGGAGAGCAGTACAATAAAAGTACAGTTAAACACCCTGCCTAAAAAGAACATTAGTGGGAGTCGAGGAAATATGTGAAAAAGGTGTTCACTTCCGGCAGAAAGCGTGAACATTTGCACCTAGAGGTATTTTTGTGCGTTGAATTCAAAAATTGACAGATCCAAGCACTTTTCCCATTGGATCCTTACCATACAGGGAAAAAAGACCCCCCCCCCCCAAAATATGTTATTTAAGTAGCATGTAAGGGGTCTAACTAGGGTTTTTTCTGAATCCATTGCAAGAATTTGTTTTGCACGAAAAACATTCCTTAGTTGGGCTAGAAATGGACCCCACAAAACTATGGTTTAGTATGGTTTAGTGATGAGTCATCACTTTTCACAGTTTTGTAGGGTCCATTTTTAGCCCAAGGAATGTTTTTCATGCAAAACAAATGCTTGCAATGGATTCAGAATCATGAAAACCCCCTAGATAGACACCTCACATGCTACTTAATCAATTTTTGAATTCAGCGCACAAAAATACCCCTAGGTGCAAATTTTCACGCTTTCTGCCGAAAGTAACACATTAGCCTATTTTTGTTACATATTTCTCCCACTACATCCCAAATAAGTCGGTCTTGTTTACGTCGGAAGTCCTTGGTATTCAATTGATGGACATGACAAATGGTGTAGATTTTTAAGATGTATTTAACGATTATTGTGAGTGCTTTGTATCGCGATAAACGATAATAACGATTATCATCCCATCCCTAATACACACACACGCACATGCACACGCGCGCACACACACACACACACACACACACACACACACACACACACACACACACACACACACACACACACACACACACACACACACACACACACACACACACACACACACACACACTTTACAAACACACTTTACCAACACACTTTCTTTGAGTGTATGTAATTGTGTGTGTGTCTGTGTGTGTGTGTGAGGTTGTCCCAAAATATTCAGTCATGAGACAGTGTTGGGATGGTCATTTATCATGAGCGCAGTGATGATGAGAGAGAAGATGAAGTGTGTGCGTGCGTGTGCATGCATGCGCGCGCGCGCGCGCGCGTGTGTGTGTGTGTGTGTGTGTGTGTGTGTGTGTGTGTGTGTGTGTGTGTGTGTGTGTGTGTGTGTGTGTGTGTGTGCATGGACGACGTGCAGAGAATGTTAGAGAGGCAGGGGCTGACATTTCTAAAAGGGCACTTTTGGTGAAAATATCACCGAAAATAGCCGACCTCCAAGCTCACAACGCGTTGCAGCGCGACGCGTTGTGAGCTTGGAGGTTGGCTATTTTCGGTGCTTGATACCACACTGAACTAAGCATAATCAAGTGAATACTGGAGATGTGGCGTAACGGCATGGATTTATATACAGAGAGGGCAATTATTTCTGCATTCATGGTCTGGAGAGGGCACTTTTTACAGAGCGATAAAAGGGCCGGGGCTCAAGCCCCCTTTGATGTCTATGTGTGCACGTGCCTGTGTGTGTGTGTGTGTGTGTGTGTGTGTGTGTGTGTGTGTGTGTGTGTGTGTGTGTGTGTGTGTGTGTGTGTGTGTGTGTTCGCGTTCGTGTCACCTCCAGCTTGGCGAATTTGTCAGACTTGTAGCAGGCGTTCTCTGCATTGATCAACTTAGTGAGCAGGAAGTCACGGAACTCTGGACCCTGGGAGGAGAGAGAGAGAGAGAGAGAGAGAGAGAGAGAGAGAGAGAGAGAGAGAGAGAGAGAGAGGAGAGAGAATGGGGACAGAGACAGAGAGACAAAGATAGAGAAGAGAAGAGGGTGGTATAAAAAGCAGGTATTAATACAGTATAGCAGGGCTCTTCAACGTTTCCAGGCCAGGGACCCCTTAGCTGAGAGAGAGATGAAGCAGGGACCCCACCACTACATATTGTATAAAATTGCGTTGCAGAAGAAAGATTTTCATAGATTTCTTAGACAGCTTAGACTTGTTTGACAGCACTGTCATCATGTTGAAGTAATGTGTATTTTCAGGCATTTAACCACTTGAACCGTCAAATACTTTAGTCTGCTCTTCTTTGCCAAAAAATAGCCGATCTACAAGCTTGTAGATCTACTATGTTTGGGTAATGTTCGACTCATAATAGGGATGCTAGGGTTCAAGTGGTTAATGTATAAAACATGATCCTATAATACAAAGATTTGGAGGCCCCCCCTGTAGTAACTCTGAAGACCCCCTAGGGGTCCCGGACCCCCCGTTGAAGACCACTGCAGTATAGTGTAGCAGTGATGGAGGTAGAGAGAGGTGAGTGAGGAGGAGGAGTGACGAAGGTGACCTTCATCATCGTTATGAGCTACAGAGTGATGTCATCCATCTTGTTGTTTTCCTCTCTGGCTCCTCCCCCTATTCATCACCCTCTCTGACTCCGCCTCCTGTCCACTGCATTCATACGCAGTGACTCTGAAACAGCTGGCTTTCAACCTTGAAAAACTGTGGAAATCTCAAAACAACTTTCAGAGCGTGTTATACATTTTCGTTGTCGGAACGGGATTCAAACCCACGACACGCTGTCAAGCTGCCGGGATTAGCAGCCTAGGTTGCATGGACCATTTTTTTAAATGTATTTATGGAAATAATTTGAATTTTCTTTTTAATTATCATCATTTATGAAATACTGCTGAAAAATGTCTTGACTTAGTTACTTAATAAATAATTATTTGTGTGTGTGTGTGTGTGTGCGTGCGTGCGTGCGTGCGTGCGTGCGTGCGTGCGTGCGTGCGTGCGTGCGTGCGTGTGTGCGTACCTAATGTTTCCTATGATAACATGTGTCTCACCTTCTTAAAGACAGTGATATATGCAGTAATGTTTCCTATCATAACATGTGTCTCACCTTCTTAAAGACAGCAGGGTTTGGTAGAGGAGGCCCGAACGGTGGGACATCCTCCCTGGCTGTAACAGACACCTGTTGTAACACAAGATAAAACAGATCAAATGCATTCATTTGATTGTTCAGATAAAAACTTGAGTGCATAGTGATAGCGTTGTGTTTTATTGCGACGCCAGGTCGCAGGTACTATGAAAAGCTCTGTCTGTCCGTCACGTCACACTTTTGCCCCTACACTTATCTCTGGCACCGTTGGCCCTATTGATGCCAAACTTTGCACACACACTCCTTTGATGGCAAATCACAACCTCCGCCCCTGATTTCTCTCATGGCCCTCTTCTAGCGCCACCATCAGGCAGATTTTTGCTAAACACATTTTTGGACACTGCTCCTTCAGATTTTGGCCTAAAATCACGCAAAGCGGTACACTAAAGTCATGTCATCAACATGGATCTGCCCCATTTCCAAAATTCCCTCCTGATTGGCTACGATTGCCTTCTAAAGTTTGTGTATGCGACGTGACGGTCGCTTATCTACCGATTAGGGAGTTTTATTTTTATTTGTGTAGTGTAGGTATTCTCACTATCTTCAGAAATAGTGTGATATCCTGGAATAAATTCCTTACCAAAAAAACATTCCTTGGGCTAAAAAAAAGGCCTCACAACACTATGGTTTAGTGATGAGTCATCACTTTTCACAGTTTTGTGGGAGCCGCCTTCACCCCAAGGAATGTTTTTCGTGCAAAACAAATGCTTGCAATGGATTCAAATCATGAAAAACTCCTAGTTTGACCCCTCACATACTACTTAAAGCATATTTATTTTGGTGTGTTTTATCCTGTATAGTTAAGTTAATGGGACCCCAACTTTCAGCAGCTGTCACGGATTCTCCTAGGGAAACTGAATTTCAGTCTTTGTGGGATGTGTTACTAGACACCTTTACAAACACATTGGTGAAGACATTTTTTGGTAAGGAATTTATTCCACGACTTTTTAAGATATCTCCCGACTACTAGGTTTGTGGAAGGAAAGGTCTGGACAGTTCTGGTTTCAGAGGCCTGTCCACGGACCAACTACTGTACTGGGTATCTTCATTCATCACTTGTCCACAAAGCGCCCGGTGCTCTGGCAGCTCTGGGCCACAGATCACATTGGAGAGAAACTAATAACACTTTATGACGGCAGACAGACACCACCCACACCGGCTCAGAAAGTTTAGACGAAAAAGCCAATAAGTAAAGCATTTTAAAAGTTTTCCGACCACTTGTTTGTCACTAAATCAATTATCCCGATTGATCGATGAGATCTCTGCCATTCGATACTTCAAGAAGAATTAGAGATAATCTCTATATAAATGCGATCCGTCTATGTGTGTCTACACCCCTTCCTCTCCCCCTTGCCCCCCCCCCTTTCTTTCCCTTTCTGGAAACAACAACAAAGCAGACTCTGAGGCCCGGTTGCACCAAGACGGATTAAGCCTTAACGTGGTTTGAATCAAGGTTTATTTAATATTTATCAATCCAGTTGCACCAAACTTTAAAACTAGTTTCCACTAATCAAGTTTAGTTTCAAGCCATCCTTTTAATCTTGGTTTTAATGACACTGTAAACCTGGATTAATGTTAATCCTGTTGCACCACTACTTTAAACTTTGATTTAATTATCAGTAAGGGATTCATTTTAAACTTGCAGTAGAGGGCTGTAAATACCTTGTAGGTGGTATAGTCTATACAGGTTGTATCTCTGCTGTCGGGCCGAAACCTCATAACTCCAAAATATTCATTTTCGGGAAAATGAGCTCAAGTGGAGTTAGGAGGTTTTGACCGAAGGGCTTTTTACTACTTTCCATTGGTTCAATATTATTTTAACCAACACACAGACATAAAGGGTGTTCAATAGCACATATTTATGAAAAAAGGAGAGGGCCAATCGGGTTGAGTTAGCTGGTTTGGCAGAAAGTGTGGAGTTAGGAGGTTTTGTCCCAAGCACTTTTTATTACTCCATTGGTTCAATATTATTTTAACTAACACTCAGATGTAAAGTGGTGTTCAATAGCCCTGATTTATGCCAAAACATCAAAAACCTCCAAAATGGAGTTAAGAGGTTTTGGCCAAGACAGTGACGGATAGTAATAATAATAATAAACTTTATTTGTATAGCACCTTTCATACAGAGTTGCAGTTCAAAGTGCTTCACAGGTAGATATACAATAAGTACCTCAAACATAAAATGTTAATAAAATAAAAAAGGCAACAATCAATAAACACAGATGTGAAATAGTAAAATACATAATAAAAGCAGGTTAAACATTCAAAATAAGAAATAGAAAAGAAAAATAGTATTTCAGTACATTATAACCATGACAGGAAACGTTAATTAAAGTGCTGAGGGTGTTATGAGGGGGCTAGCCTAAAAGATGCTGTGCGAATGCTAGCCTGAAGAGGTGTGTTTTTAAACCGTGTTTAAAACTCTCTGTGGAGATTGCTTCTCTGATTTCCCGAGGGAGGGTGTTCCACAATTTTGTTGCGTAAAAGAAAAATGCTGCCTCTCCGATTTTCTTTTTTTGGGGTTGTTCTTTTGGTGGTGTCGAGTAGGCCTGCAGTGGATGACCTGAGTGTTCTGGATGGAGTGTATTAGCGGTAGAGAGTCTGTGATATATGTGGGGCCTTGGCTATAGAGGGTATGCGCGTGACATCACTGTTGCTGGAAGTTATGTGGGAACACGCCTACTGAGTGGCAAAACACTAATTGCTGCCATTGACAGCCCATACATCCAAACAGAAAAGTCCTATCTGATTGTATTAAACAAAATTAAACTCACCAACATTGCGGCTGTACTGAAAGCTTGAATTATCCTCTTTCTATCTGCAGTTTTTGTTTCATAAAAATCCACCATAGGCATGTTATGAGCTACTTTCTGTCAAGACATTCTGTGCAGGTTTTTATTTTTCCAAGTCTGAGTTTGGAAGCACTCGTTTTCTACAACACAACATCCTGCTGCCTCCTGCATTATGTGCAAATTAGAAACAGGTGGTATGCAGGGCCGTTGAGTGATTTGCAACTAGCACTTCCAAACTCCAATGCTCCATGCTGCTCAATGTTTTGCCACTCAGTCTAGATTAGGGGGGCGGGTCCCAGTGGACGTGCATACCCTCTATTGAGTGCTTTGTAGATTAAGAGTAAGACCTTGAAATGTATTCTATGGGAGACCGGGAGCCAATGAAGGGTGTATAGGACTGGTGTGATGTAGGTTGTGTATACCTTGTAGGTGGTGTTCTCTGTGCAGGGCTGCTCCACCTGCACCAGGACGTAGGCGTGCAGGAAGTTGGAGGCGATCATGTCGGGTACGAAGGGCGTGGCCTCCTCCTGGAAGACCGCCGCCACGATGTCATTTCCTATGTGTCTCTTCCTCTGCAGCTGAGAGAGAGAGAGAGAGAGAGAGAGAGAGAGAGAGAGAGAGAGAGAGAGAGAGAGAGAGAGAGAGCGTCAGATTAACCCTTTCCTCTTGCTCTCAGAGAGAGAGGAAAGGCTTAGGTGCCCTCCACACTAGGCGTGGTCACCGCCTCCTAGCAATTCATGAGAGGCGGGCGGCTTTTTCGGTTTTGGGGCGGCGAGGCGAGCGGGCGCAGTCCCGTGAAATCCACCGCGAGCGTGCTCGTTTGTGCATGCGTACGCGGGCGTTGAGACATGGATTGTGTTTATCTTTGTGAAATACCGCACAGCGTTTACTCACTGAGCGAGTGTGTTTGTGTCTCACCACGGTGCGGCCACCGCTGATCCTAGCGGCAGCCCCGACGGCTACCGCGCCTAGTGTGGAGGGCACCTTAATCTGAACTGTTCTTGGCCCACCCATCTGACCACCCATCAAGAGATGGAATTATTTTATGCTTTAGCTATTGAAAAAAATGTGCAGATATACAAGCTCA
Organism: Nannobrachium achirus; assembly: GCF_963921795.1. Taxonomy (NCBI): domain Eukaryota; kingdom Metazoa; phylum Chordata; class Actinopteri; order Myctophiformes; family Myctophidae; genus Nannobrachium; species Nannobrachium achirus. The sequence continues at coordinate 58,324,785 of NC_137817.1, read as the reverse complement.
CTGCGAGCTTGTAGATCAGCAATTTCTGAAAGATTGTGAATATTTGTGCAAAATCTTAGTTTGAATATATATATTTTTCAATGCAGACTTGTGTAACTCAAATTTCTGCTTTTGGGGGGTCCCTGGAACAACATATTTTGAGATGGGGGTCCACGGACAAACTATGATTTTAGGGGGTCCATGACATGAAAAACCTTTTAGAAGACGTTTATAGAATCGGGTCAATATATTCAAAGACTTGCACAAATTGTCAGGATTAAAAAAAAAATAGCAGATCTACAAGCTCGCACTCTATTATGCTATGCTATTATAGTTAAAGCATAAAATAATGGTTAAAGTGGTTTAATGGTTTAACCAGGAACGCATCTGTGTCATTTTAGATTTTAGCAACATAAGAGTTTGGATTCAGGACAGCGGTTCTCAAAAATAGCAAACCTGGGAACCTTCCAAATCCCAAGCGGCAACTCTACCTCCTGAGCCATGTGGGGCGGCATAGCTCAGGGGTAGAGAAACCGTTATTAGAGCACAAAGGGTTCCCGAAGGGTTCCCTGTTCGAATCCGGGCTCCCCCTGAGTTAATGTCGAAGGGTCCTTGGGCAAGACTCTGAACCCCACATTGCTCCCGGTGAGCAGGTTGGTGCCTTGCATGGTTTCCTCCGCCACCGGTGTATGAATGTGTGCGTGAATGGGTGAATGTATGCACAATCTCTGTAAAGCGCTTTGGATTAAAAAGCGCTATATAAATGCACCATTTACCATTTACCATGGCATTCTTAACCTTTTTTTCCCCCATTGAAGAGCCCCCCAAACCTGTGCACTGCACTCATTCACACACACGCACACACTTGAGCCCTATATATTCCTCTCGTACGAAACAGCCGCGATGCGACAGGTTGTGAGCTTCTGAATCCGCTATTTTTGCTATTTTTGAAAGAATCTGAAAATATATATTTTTTATGGCAAGTTCAACATCATATATCAGTACACGCACGACATTGGATTAAATCAAGTGATGATTGTTTTAACCCCCCCCCCCCCCCCCCCACCCCAATCCCCATCCAGGGGCGTCAATTGGGTATGGCAGGGGTATGCAGCTGCCATAGGGGGGGGGAAATAAAAGTTACTTTTAAATATAAATACATGAATGTCTTTTTGTCTATCTGCGCTGGTTTATATTATGTTGTTAAATTACAGTAAAATAACTACAAATGCAAAATTTAACAAAATGATCACTTTAACAAGGTATTATGATTATATTCTCCACACTTGTATTCTTCCCAGCTTGACAAAATGGTATATTCCCAGGTTCCGCAGGTCAGCTGCACAGGTGCAATGCATTATTGTTAATTGTGGCACGTTTACTAACATGCTAAGTTTAGCTGCACTTGAACAACCATTCCAGGCTGCCATCTCCAGCCCAAGAAACCGTAGAAACCTGTATAAAAAACTGAGAAAAAAAATATATATAGTTTTTTTCAGACATTGTGAAAATAGCCGATCTACATGCTCACAACGCCTCGCGCTGCGAGGCGTTGTGAGCATGTAGATCTGCTATTTTCACAATAGAACCGTGTTATACAAAATGTAATGCCTCTTTTCCATGAGGACTCCCATCTTTGCCATACCCTAGCTTTTGCTGAACTGACGCCACTGTCCCCATCACACACACACATACATACACACCTCTGTGATCTTTGCAGCCCCCCAAAGGGCCCCGAGATGCGAGCGTGAGTAACATATCAAGCATGTTCTTATATGATCCCAGTGTTGCAGTGGGAGTTCCGAAGAAGCTACTATGAAGCGAGAGAGAGAGAGAGAGAGAGAGCACCTGGGAATCTTTATGAATGTCCGTTCCAAATTTAGATGCACAATTTGACCTTTGGAATTCTTTAGATTTGATTATAGTTTTTCCTCTGACAGATCCTTGGCGTCGGGAGAGAACGCTTCTCTGCAGTCGAACGGAACGTCCTTCGCTTCCCCTCCCTCCCCTCCCGGTGGCGGTGGAGCCTCGATAGGCTTGGAAAAAAGATTCTACGGGGAGAGTACAAATGTAACCGAATGGACCCGCATATACAGTATAGCGGAACACACACCGGTTGCGGACAAAAATGAAAGAATTTTCACAGATCGCCAGCAACGCCTGGAAATAGAACAGTCGCGTATCGGAGTGGCGGGCGAGGCGTCTACGCGCACAGGCGCGCGTTTAACTGTGGCAGTTATAGAGTTAAGACCTGAGGACCATTGTTAAACTAGAGCCCATCCCCCTCCTCTCCCCTCCTACCTGCTGAACATCTCCCTCGGTGAAGGGCAGCTTGGTGGAGACGTGGAACATCATCTCTCTCTGTCTGAAGACGGTGTAGACCGACTCTGAGCCCGTCTGTCCATGGGACACGTCCAGACCTCCACGGAACCTAGAGCACAGCACACACCGCGTCAACATAGAACCTAGAGCACAGCACACACCGCGTCAACATAGAACCTAGAGCACAGCACACACCGCGTCAACATAGAACCTAGAGCACAGCACACACCGCGTCAACATAGAACCTAGAGCACAGCACACACAGCGTCAACATAGAACCTAGAGCACAGCACACATGCATCAACATAGAACCTAGAGCACAGCACACATGCATCAACATAGAACCTAGAGCACAGCACACATGCATCAATATAGAACCTAGAGCACAGCACACATGCATCAATATAGAACCTAGAGCACAGCACACACGCATCAACATAGAACCTAGAGCACAGCACACACGCATCAATATAGAACCTAGAGCACAGCACACATGCATCAATATAGAACCTAGAGCACAGCACACACGCATCAACATAGAACCTAGAGCACAGCACACACCGCGTCAACATAGAACCTAGAGCACAGCACACACCGCGTCAACATAGAACCTAGAGCACAGCTCACACAGCACTTGCTCGCTCTGCTGGCGCACAAGTAGTCCATATATGGCCATGAGTGAACAAGGCACAAGTTGGCACCTCAACAGAGTGCAGTCTAGTTATATATATGTGGCGGAGAGAGTCGCAGCCCCAGCCTGAAGCCTAAAAAGTCTAGTATCTGCCCTCGTTCCATAGGGATATCCCTTTGCAGTAATGGTTAAGATATTGGACTTCGGATCACCTCCGTTACATATATATATATTTTAAATTTATGGTATTTTTTAGATGTTTGTTGTGTTTGTTTGTTTAAAAATGTACACACAAATATATTCCTAAAAAGATTTGATAATTTTGGAATAAACCATATGTATACTGTATAATAGAGGGTGGACAATATTGCAGCCCGCGAGGCACCGAGCAGGCACACTAGGGTATGCAGTAGCGTTAGCATACGCACGCACAGTAACGTTTAACTGCACTCCCAGGTTTGACCACCAGGCTAAGGCTGCTTCAACATTCTACCGTGGTTCTGTGGGCTTGGAATAAACAAGCACAGAGCAGGGACGTGCAGAGAATGTTGGAGAGGCAGGGGCTGACATTTCTAAAAGGGCGTTTGGTGAACATTTTGAAAATAGCCGACATCTAAGCTCACAACGCGTCGCGCTACGACGCGTAGTGAGCTTGGAGATTGGCTATTTTCGGTACTTGATACCACACTAAACTAAGCATAATCAAGTGAATACTGGATATGTGGCGACGGCATGGATTTCTATACAGAGAGGGCAATTCTTTCAACATAAGATGGTGCATTCAAGTTCAGGAGAGTTTGGACCATGCAATTCTCTTGAACGCTGCCTTCAGGTATGGCATGGAAAGAGGGCATTTGCGTTTCTTTCATCATAGTGAAAATTGCATTCATGGTCTTGAGAGGGCACTTTTTACAGACGGATGAAAAGGCAGGGGCTCAAGCCTCCTTTGATGTCTATGTGTGCACGTGCCTGTTCTTTTTACTGAATGGGTTCCCAGAATGCCTCAAGGTTGATCGGACAACGCTCTTTTATCTTTATTCAAATTAATTCTTATCTTATCTCATCGTCAAAAAAAGGTGGAAACCTTTTATGTCCAAAATTATTGAGTGTTTGATTGTTTGATTGATTGATTGATTGATTGATTGATTGATTGATTGACTGACTGACTGACTGAAAACATTATTAGAAGGTTGCATAGGAAAAGGTACAGTTTGACAGTACAGTTCACTGGTACAAGGTCAACTAAAAGGATACACCCAAAAAAGCCCATGGCTTGCTTTCATTTGGGGTCCTTTTTTTTTAAACTCATATAACAGTGAATGACAGACAGATTGATATGTGATCTAATGGATCCGATAGAGTTATTAATTAGTCACCAGTAAGATGCCTAAGGGTGAAAAGCGAGGTCGTGCCATCTGTCTTGGCCATATTATGGATTCTGTTAGTGTGGTTCTCCTAACAGGGCATCATCTGGGATACAATCCCTTTTATGCCCATATATGGAGATCCCTAACAGAATCCCTTTTATGCCCATATATGGAGTTCCCTGCTCTGAGTATCTGACATCACTAATCCCTTTTATGCCCATATATGGAGATCCCTAACAGAATCCCTTTATGCCCATATATGGAGATCCCTGCTCTGAGTATCTAACATCACTGTGATGTCAAGTGTTTATGCCTATATATGGAGATCCCTGCTCTGAGTATCTGATATCACTCAGTGTGATGTCACCTGTGATGTCACAGTGATGTGTCAGGGGAACCACAGTGTCAGGCGTTACACGTATACATACACACGGTCAAGCTGCGACGGTTCTCATAGTAAACTTGCTCCCTACGGTCGCAATAAAGCTGTATGGTAAATTACTTTCAATTGGTTCAATAGTTATGAAGCCCACTTTCACTTTCAACAGATTTCAGAAATGGCGAAAACGGCAGATCTAGACGTTCGCAAAGTGTCTCGATGCGACACGTAGTGAGCTTGTAGATCGCCTATTGTTCGTCACTTTTTTTCGTCACTTTTGATGACAACCGTGGGGGCCGCGGGGCATTAACTTTGAAAGAAAAAAACCTGGCATGAATAATTAAAAACATGCAACAATGTAAATATGGAATAGAATGTTTCTTCCTGCCAGACTGAGACCTCATGCGTCCCATCTGCATTCACACGGCTCACAGCAAATTATTCCATTCAATTATCTTTCTATTCAGAGCTAATCTAGTCTAGACTGGACCGCCGATCCACATTCCTCAACCCTTTTTTCATTTCAAGGACCCCTGGTTTGAAAAGCACAAGGCCACGCCGCCACGGACCCCCATTTGATGCCGTTTGCACCTCTGTGACCCCCCCAACATACTCTGTAAAATCCTTGGTGAAGGGGGCTCGGTGGCACAGTGGTAAATGGTGCATTATAGCGCCTTTATCCAAGGCGCTTTACATAGATTGTGCATTACATTCACCCGTTAACACACCCATTCATACACCGATGGCAGAGGAAACCATGTAGGTAGACTGTACTAACCCTTTGTATGGGGGTGGGGTTACTGACCCTCTGTATGGGGGGGGGGGGGGGGGGGGTACTGACCCTTTGAAGTCCTGCAGCTGGACGTTGTCTCCCAGCAGACTGAGGAACTCTCTGAAGGCTGGAGTCTCCTCGTTGTTCCCAAACAACTCCTCTTCTGATGTCTGAAACCATATATATATATATCGTCGTTGTCGGGTGGAAACCTTTTATGTCCAAAACAGTTTGTTTTGTATTTATCATTTTAAACACGAGTTAAACTAGTGAAAACAGCCGATCTACAAGCAAACAACGCCTCGCATCGCGAGGCGTTGTGTGCTTGTAGATCTGCTGTTTTCACTACTTTTGTGCAACGGCCTTGCATGGTGAAGCAGGGCTTTACTTTGCGAAAAAGTGAACAAATTTGAAACTTGGAGATACAAGGTTTCTGCCCGACAGTGACGATATGTATATACAATATATTCATTCTATAAACAACTCCTCTTCTGTCTAAAACCAATATACATTTATGTTATAAAACAGGTAGTTCCGACAAAGCAATCTGATTGGTTGACATAGCTTCTGAAATAACTTCTGCGCTGCCTACGGAACTCTCCCCTTAGCTCGTTCCTGGCTGCAGCAACACAGTCGTGACGATATTCATGATAACACACACGCTCTGGTGTAATAGCTGAAGACCCTACAGTACATCACACCTGGGGCTCTAGAAAGACTCTGGCCCAGAACCAACAGGAGTGGAGATCCTTTGTTGCTGCCCTACATGCCAGCCGGCATAGTAAAAGTCTTGTGTAATATCGCTTAATTATAACCATTGTAAGCATCTGCCTGTCTGTTTGTGTCCCTTTTATGCCCTTATATACTGCATCCCTTACCCATCATTTGCAGAATACAACATTGCAAAGAAACGGAGTCGCAACTTGCAGTCATCATCATCATCATCATCATCATCATCATCATCATCATCATCATCATCTTCATCATCATCTCACCTGTCCAAACCTCTGGTAAACCACTCCGAACTTGAAGGTGTTGTTGACCTCGTGTTCGTCATAAGCTACGATCAACTGGGAGCCCTGTGTATCAACACATACACATACAAACACACACACACACACACACACACACACACACACACACACACACACACACACACACACACACACACACACACGCGCGCACAGGGTTAAACTGTAACTAGCTACAGTAGAAAGATGAAATTGGAAATTGCAAGTGTGATTGCCGTGACACAAGTCACACTTACAGTATATAGTATATATTCGAATGGTGCAAACCATTACGTCCACGTCCCTTTTATACACCTATATGGAGATCCCTGGTGTCATCAATATTAAGCCCATATCTTGGAATGCCCATATATGGACATATTGTGTCAGTCTCATGTGGTCTATGTCTATGATGTCATACATCTATGATGTCAGTCATCTCCATATGTGGGAAATGTTTAATTTGTAATTAAAGTCAAGGGAGAAAATTAATTCAGCAATACATTTATATCAATTAAACTATGTAACATATCTCTTAGCAAAATGTAGCTCCTCTCGGAATCTCTCCCTCCGCTATGCAGCTCCGAGATGAGGTTCCTTACTGTCGTCAACCAGAATCGGCCGACTGTGTGGAAGAGTCGCCGGTCGCGAACACTTCTTACCTTTTGTGAACATTCTATCCAAAAAGTGAAGGTCCTATGCTGGGCTCTCATTGTTTTACTTCTCAAGCGTGGAAGAAATCGGAGCAGCGTGTTGAAGATGAGTTTATATCGCTCATTTTGTCAGCAGGTCCCATGTTTTTTTTAGATAATCCGGAAGTTGCGGCCGGCATAGGGAACATTACTACCTCCCCTGGTCACGTGGTATAGACACAACGAATAAGGGTGGGGAAAACACAGAACCGGCTGACAAAATGAGCGATATAAACTCTTTATTTCAAAACGTTGCTTCGATTTTCTTCCACGCTTGAGAAGTAAAAGGATGAGAGACCGGCATAGGAACGTTTTGGATAGAATGTTCACAAAAGAAACGGCAGATCTTCAACTCAGTCGGACGATTCTGATTGACGACAGTGAGGAACCTCATCTCGGAGCTGCAAAGCGGAGGGAGAGGTTCCGAAAGGAGCTAAGCAAAATGCAAGGAATTGATTCCCGATTAAGCCGGTCGATTCGACATATAGCCCAAGTGCGTGCCACCAAAACTGTGTGAGGAGTAGCGTGGCAAAATAAAGTTTATTGAGGAAGGGAAAGATCGATGGAAGGAATAAAGTCGGATAAGTCCTATAGTGTGGTTGCCCACGCTAAATATGAACTCACCCTGGGGTAGAGGACGGGGTTAAACTTTAGGCCCGTAGCGTCCTCACACAGCAGCTGGAAGACAGACAGACAGACAGACAGACAGACAGACAGACAGACAGACAGACAGACAGATGTATTGAACTGGAATGAACCTTAATCAATCCAAACAACGTCATGTTTCTATTCCTGGAGTCTCCATTAGCATTCTGACCATGGAGACAGCTGTACGGTGCGTGGTGAGAATGCAGATCCTGGGGGTTTCAACAGGCTCACCGAGGGAAAATTAAAACCGATCAGAATTCAAGTCCCGGAGCAACTCCTGATGAGAATGACTGATCTGAGATAATAATAGACCGGTTTAGAGCGGTGCTCTCCTGGAAGGAGCTAAGCTCCAACACCTAGCTTTGTCCGGGCCCCAAAAAGATTTCGGGCCCCAAACAATGTCTGGACTCTGAAACGTGGCCTACATCTGGCCTAGATATGGCCTACATCTGGGCCTAGATATGGCCTACATCTGGGCCTAGATATGGCCAACATCTGGGCCTAGATATGGCCTACATCTGGGCCTAGATATGGCCTACATCTGGGCCTAGATATGGCCTACATCTGGCCTAGATATGGCCTATATCTGGGCCAAGATATGGCCTACATCTTGGCACAAACGTCTCAAAGTTTGTTGTACGCCGAGGGTCCCAATGGCCAAGCCTCGCAGGACGCGCTGTGATTGGCTAGCGGGACGCTTGATGAAATGAACTCATAAATGGCACAGCTCACTTCACACCAGGTATGATTTTTAACCCATTAAAAATGTCTGTTTTCAGAAAGAAAAAAGTATGTTGCTGTATCAGTGGTACTTTTTAAGTGTCAAGCATGCCCAAACTTGATATGTATTTAGTTGCGGACCCCCATCTCAAAATATTGTGTTCCCAAAAAAAAAATATATATGTTAAAGTTAAAGTACCTTGGCTATCTGTGGTACGCTGGGCAACTGGCTCAGGCCTGCTAGAGAGATTCTGTCGTGAAGTGTCTTCGTCTTTGACCTAAACAAAAAAACACATCAAGGTGTTCTGTGTGTTAATATAAATATGTATATCGTCACTGTCGGGCAGAAACCTCATATCTCCAAGTTTCAAATGTGTAAATTTTTTGGTAAAGCAAAGCACTGCTTCATCATACAAGACCGTTGCACAAAACTAGTGAAAACAGCAGATCTACAAGCACACAACGCCTCGCAATGCGTGGCGTTGTGTGCTTGTAGATCGGCTGTTTTCACTAGTTTAAATCATTTTAAAAATGATAAATACAAAATGAACGGTTTTGGACATACAAGTTTTCCACCCGACAACAACGATATAGTACATTACCTGAGCATAATGCGTAGGTATTCCTACATTGTTATGTATGTTAATATAAAGATGTATATAGTACATTACCTGAGCATAATGCGTAGGTACTCCTGCGCCTCCGCCTCTTCATGTTTCAGAGACATGACCAGGTGTCCTATACTGCTGTTTGTACAGTAGTAGTTCATATGCTCCTGGAGGGAGGAGTTAAGGGTTATATTCATAATACATGTATCCACAAGTTTCCAACGCCCCATAGTGCATTGCGCAGACGCTGTACCGAGCTTCCGGCGCCGCAGCCGAGTGTGATTTACAAGCTCACAATGGGTTGCATCTGCGACGCGACGTGAGCTTGTATGTCTGCTGTTAAACCGGAAGTGTGGTGCAAACAGGTCCAAATAATCTCCAGTAAACTCCCGCGGAAACAGGTGGATACATTACTGTATATAGTTCATATGCTCCTATATTAATGGTTCATATGCTCTGGGATGGACCATATGACCATACATTTACATTACATTACTACGTTAACGGCAGAGTAAAAAAAGACCTCTTGATTTACCTGATTCTATAGTTTCCTGAGGCACTACACTGTGTCTCTGCATTCTATAGGGCTGTATTTTGATTGTCT
>NC_137817.1:58300053-58312553 GCF_963921795.1 Nannobrachium achirus | reverse complement strand
AACTGTACTTAAGTACAGTACTTAAGTAAATCTACTTAGTTACTTTACAACACTGTGTGCGTGTGTAAGTGCGTGCATGTGTGCGTGCGTTGCTGGGGACCCCCTGGAACCCCCTCAAGGTCAGTTTGGTCGTGGTTTGGTTCCCAAGTGATTTAATTAGCTTTCAGAACCTTTGCAGGTTGCTCATTAAAGGGCTGTCCATACTGTCTCCGACCACCGGTTCCACTACAAAATGGCGTCGCTCGCAACTTCTGAAAAGCTTTACCCCGAATTAGAGTTCAGAGAGCTGCACGTCGGAAAGTCTGACCTTTGCGATGAAAAGTTCTGGTGGTCGGAGACAGTATGGACAGGCCTTAAAGGATGAAAGAGGCTGACAGCACTAGGACCATGATGACTGGACATGCACAGAGCCCGACCCATGTCACAGTTCTGGGTCCAATGACACAAATAGGCTTATTCTATTGAAATAGGACAAAAAGTGCAACATTTTGAAGCCAATTGCAAATATATAACCGATACGCAGGGGTGTCGCAACAAATTCTGGGCCCTGGGTACAAGGATTCACTGCGGGCCCCCCATGAATGTTCTTCATAGGGGGAGGGGGTTTAACCCATTTAGGCTGGGAACGCATTTTTTTGTGCTTTAACTACAGCGCGGCACCGAGTGCCGCGCTGCGAGCATGTAGATCTGCTATTTTTGAAAAATCATGAACATTTCTTCACGTCTTTGAATAGCCCATGTTTCTATATCAGTGTTGCTCAAACTTTTTCATGTGAAGGACCCCCAAAATGATCTGAATTTGGCCACGGACCCCCATATCAAAATATTTAGTTCTAGGGACCCCCCAGAAGCAACATTTGAGTTGCAAATGTTCGCTTAAAAGATACATATATTCAAAGATTTGCACACATTTTAACGACTTTTCAAAAATAGCAGATCTACAAGCTTGTATATCTGCTTATATATCTGCTATTTTTCAATAGCTAAAGTATAAAATAATTAAGGCCACTCCACCTCAACTCAGTCCCACTTTCCCCCCCATTGTGACGCCCCTGCCGATACGGATCGGGTTCTGGATCACCTTACACTGAGCACACACTTTAAGATGATGACCACACACACACACACACACAAACACACACACAAACACACTAACACAGGCACGCACGCACTCAAGCACACACACACAACAATGACCATCACTGCTGGAGCCAACGTGTACTGCGCGTGCACACAGGCCTGCCCGTGCACACGCGTCCTTGCGGCCCCACCTTGCATCGCCGGGTGTCCTCGGCTTTGGGGACCTGGGGGGGAGGGGTTAGAGGGTCCGTACGCAGCATGTGGACGGAGAGGCACGAGGGTCAAAAAGCATGTTAGGTACTGTATGTTGTTGGCTCTCATGAAATGTTGCCACCACAATCTCTCTCTCTCTCTCTCTCTCTCTGGTATAGATAACAGACAGACAGTCAGACAGAAAGATAAATTCAATATTGTGGAAAATGTCTGTAATTGTCATAAGATTTGATGAAATAAGAAACAAACTTAAAATAATAACATTACGGGGCAGGGGGGGGGGGGGGGGGGGGGTTACCACGATATTCTACTTTTCAGATGATCCTGTATATCTGTATTATGAATATAACTGCTATACTGAATAGACATTATTATTATTAAATATCTGCCACTTGTCAAAACACAATGGCTCCAATTATCCAGCTGCTATGACACAACACCCTGGGTGCAAGGCGCTGACCAATCAGATGCTCCGAAAGGAGGACAAAGAGGAAGTGATTTGCCCGGTAACAACAGCCTTGTGTGTTTATTTGCATAATAGGAACCATTCGAATAATACAATCACCTGCATGCCCACTGGAGAGGTCAGTGCATGATTTGTAGTGTGTGCGTGTGCGTGTGTACACTTATTGCGACCGTAGGTCGCAGTTTACAATGAAACCTGGCAGATCCTGTCCGTCATGTGAGTCAGTAACGCCTCAATGTCTATTGCTGACCTGTTGTGACATCACATTGTTGACTGTCACGCTTTATATGACCAAGGCAGCCTGTTCTGGCAATCATATATGGAGATGCCCATTGTCATCAATATTAAGCCCATATTTGGCAATGCTCATATATGGCCAAGACAGAATTAATTTGCCAATCAACACTGTTGACTATCATCACCTGGATCTCCATATGAAGATCACGACACTGACCTCATCAAACCCTGGATATCCATACACGGAGACGACTAGCTGGATCATCACCTAGATCTCCATATATGGAGCTAGTCGACACCTCTACATACGACCTTATACGGACTCCATAAATGGATATAGCTGACCTGTTCTGACATCACAGTGATGACTCGACCAGCTCAGCAGAAGGGTATACATGCCAAAGCACCCATGTGCACAAGCCCATGTGCAGGCACCCATGTGCGCGGCACCTCGCCCTAAAGGGAAAGGTCGCTTCACGCCCTTAGGGCGTCTTACTGGTATTTCAGTACAGCACAGTGTAGCAAAAAAATAAAAAAGTAACAGATCTGCAAGCTCAAATCACATTGCGATGGGACACGTTGTGAGCTTGTAGATCGTCCTCAGCCAGAATGCTTGTTACAGTACATTCAAAAAAGAAAGAAAAGTTATCTTAACTCATTTAGTGTGGAGTTGTGTAATGGCGGACCGGGAGCTTTTATACATGTGTAACATAAGCGAGCATCTGCCTCCATCCTAGCTTCTAAAGTGTAGTTTTGAGATAATGGACATTAAAGATGAGATCCCCCGTCCACCTCAATGTTATGGATGGGACTATTTTGTGCTTGTGGAGCCGTGATGATGCGAAATCAGCGACGGATTTCGTCTCCGGACCTCCGGCCATTGTTCTCGGTAATGTATCCGCCGTTACAGTAATATATTACTTTTCACGAGAATACTCGGGATTGGCACCATGTGATACTCGAGTATTTTTCACGAGTCTTCTCGGGATTGGCACTATATGAGTTAAAATCACTTTTTGCCCAAGTAATTTTGGAATGTAACGAGCGTTCCGATAGGCTAAGGAGGACATGGGCAATAAGGCCCAAAAAATGACTTTATGGCAATTATGCTATCAGTCTAACGAAATGCAACAAAAAGAACGTGCAGAGAATGTTAGAGAGGCAGGGGCTGACATTTCTAAAAGGGATTTTTGGTGAAAATATCGAAAATAGCAGACCTCCAAGCTCACAATGCGCCGCGACGCGTTGTGAGCTTGGAGGTTGGCTATTTCCGATGCTTGATTTCTACACAGAGAGGGCAATTCTTTCAACATAAGATGCTGCATTCAAGTTCAGGAGAGTTTGAACAAGGCAATTCTCTTGAACGCTGCCTTCAGTTATGACATGGAAAGAGGGTATTATTTGCAATTCTTTCACCATAGTAAAAACTGCATTCATGGTCTGGAGAGAGGGCACTTTTTACAGAGCGATAAAAGGACAGGGGCTCAAGCCCCCTTTGATGTCTATGTGTGCCTGGCTGGAACCCAGTCCCCATTCGTGTCATCCCACTTTCTGGTCCACTTTAGGATGATTATGTGGAATCGGTGATGGAGCCACTCAGACCAGCAGTTTGTCCCCAGATAGATGGATGGCTCAGACACAGATGACACCGTAAGTGTCCTTGTTACGACTATGCTATTGTCTGCTCTGGTCCATTGTCTGGCTGTCTGCGTTGAGTTCTGACAGACTGCTTTTATGTGCACGTACAGACGTCTGTGGTGGAACGAGTACTCATTTTTTAACCTAAGTACAAGTACTGTAGCCAATACCACCATGTAGAACTATTCTGTTACAAGTTAAAGGCCTGTGTTTGACACTTTACTGGCATCAACATGTACTTATGCTGCCAAAATGAAAGTAGTAATTACAACAACAACAAAAGGTCTTAACCCTATGTTAACCCTTTAAGACGCAATTGTGTAACTCTAGATTTAACCACATTAACCATTATTTTATGCTTTAACTATTACAAAAAATGGAATAGTTAAAAAAGTTTAATATTTTTGAAAAATCATGACAATTTGAGCAAGTCTTTGAATGTATTGACCCAATTCTAGAAATGTCTCCTATAGGTTTCTAAAAAGATCTGCTATTTTTGAAAAATCATGAACATTTCTTCACGTCTTTGAATAGCCTATGTTTCTATGTCAGTGATGCTCAAACTTTGTCATGTCAAGGACCCCCAAAATGATATGTATTTGGCCATGGACCCCCATCTCAAAATATTTAGAAGCAAAATTTGAGTTACAAATGTTTGCTTTAAAAATACATATACCGTATTTAAAAATGTGCACACATTTTCATGACTTTAAAAAAATAGCAGATCTACAAGCAACTAGACGGCAGCGCTCTGTGGATTCATCTATACGCAAATAAAAAACGTGTCCTATTTGCTAGCTAGCTATAAGTAAGAAATAGTAGTTGGTTAATGTATGTTTTGTAATAATACTCTAATCTGCTATGATACTAAAGCTGTCAAGTAATTGCAGTGGAGTATAAGTACAACATTTGCTTGGTGCAGTAGACTTGAAAGTATTGAAAATGTTACATAAATGTTGTACCCCCCCCCCCCCCCCTTGCAAATCTGGTTTATTGGCTAAATTGACAAGCTGTCAACTGAATGAAATAAATAAATCATACAAGAACAATGTATAGCTCAACAAAAGTAATATTTGTAGTTTTTTTTTCTCCTTTTTTAAAATTCAATGCTAAATCCCACTTTCAATGCCACTTTCACTATCAATTATTCAACTCTTAAGCACACCTGAAAACATTTTTAATAATTGCGACCGAAGGCACATCATGTCCGTGTAAGCTTTTTTTACAGTCTATGGGATTGCCGCGCTGACAGACCCGCCCACAGTATTGATTTGTTGACAAAAATGTCCACAAGCCAGCATGGAGATGACCTCTGCAGTGCCAGACAGTAAGGATACACACAGTGATAAAGGCTAGTCTGGAAGACATGCAGACAGACAGAGAATGGACCAATTATTACACGCACGCACACGCACGCACGCACACATTAACTCTTTTTAATGCTAAAACCGAACAATTTCGGTTCTTTTTTTCAATCCAATACAATATTTTTTTGCGATTTTACTTATCCTGAGCTGCTAGTAGCGACGTGGGTGGTCCTGGCTCGTCCATCGCTTTCCAACGAGCCATGCTACATGTTGCGACGATTTATTCCATTGAAAATGTTTTAGAATAAAGTTTAGAGCCCCCCCAAAAAAACTCTATTTTTGCAAGACGTATTAAGGTTTACAAAAACCAAAATGTTTTGGTTTCTTTGATAAAATGAATTAAATAATCGGAGGCCTCAACGAAGCCCCGTTTGAAGCCCCTTTTGTCAACGAAGTTGACAAAGGGTTAACTTGGTTACATGCAGCTGCATGCATCCTGAGTTGTCTGTGAAAGACCCTGGTCCATACGTCATAACGTGGCTCGCAGAGAGACAAAATGACGCGTCTAGGCTGCATTGATTTCTATTCTATGCTGAAACATAAAAATGGCTTTATCTATGAATAAGGTACAAAGAACACCAGGGAAGCAGAGATCTGCCTGTTTTCACGGCGACACTTTACCGCGATGGTCGGCCCCGGTTTGGATTTTAGTTTCGCGAGCGTTTGTAAACAAATGGAATATCCTCCTCAATCGTCAGTGGACACTCACGTGCACACGCACGAAGCTTCCGAGGCTCTTCAAAATGAAAGCGTAAGTGAACGACGGCAGCAGCAGCAACAGCTAGAAATGTTAGAAACCTTGGCTTCCCGTGTGTTAAGGAACACATGCCACTGTTTTAACGTTGCCCTATTATAGCGCCACCTCAACAGGAGGCAGCTAGATTTTTGCAAAACATCACTCGTACAAATTTTGTCCGTCCAAATCGGTACACATTATCTCTATTAGTCAAGTGATCGAGACGGATCCGTGTTATATTCCATCCTGATTGGCGGATTCCAAACATTGCTGACCCATGATAACCTACCTGACCAATATGTTTTGTTATTGAGTTTGTAATGCACTGTGTGTTGTTGCATCACTGATGAATTGAGTAAAATGGACCACAATGGAAACAAGACACTGGGGCTTTTTTTTTGTGCTATCCCTTTTAGAATAATATAACCTCTGTCTGTACGAACTGCAATCAATCAATCAATCAATCAATCAATCAATCAATCAATCAATCAACTAATCAACTAATCAATCAATCAATCAATCAAACATGTAGAGCAGGGTTCCCCAATAGGCGGCCCGCGGGCCATTTGTGGCCCGTGGGGGGCTACTGTCTGGCCCCCACCAACCCCAGTAATAATGGTCGTATAAGAGCAGCAACAACACTAGTATATCGTCGTTGTCGGCTGGAGATCTTGTATCTCCAAATTTGTAAGTTCTTTCGCAAATCATACAAGGCTGTCGCACAAAAGTAGTGAAAACAGCAGATTGTTGTGTGCTTGTAGATCGGCTGTTTTCACTACCGGTAGTTTAAATAATTTTAAAAATTATAAATTCAAAACGAACGGTTTTGGACATACAAGATTTTCACCCGACAACGACGATATCTGAACTGTCGCGTAGCAGGAACGCCGCCGTCGCGTCGCCCCCCTGCAATGTTGTGGCCCTCGGCTTGGTACCCTAGACATAATTCGGCCCTTGGGGAAAACTAATTGGGGAACCCTGATGTAGAGTAAGATCAGTGTCTCTATTAGAGGGCAGCACTGGGACTTGTTTCTGGAACAGAGTTCAGGCTGTGAACTTGTAGCTGGCTGGGTCTCACTGCACTGGATCAATGTAAAGATTAACTGATATCAGTGGTGGAAAAAAGTACTTTGTACTTAAGTAAATCTACTTAGTTACTTTACACCAGTGACAGATACACTGCGGGGCATGGCAGGGTCAGAGTGTGTGCGTGTGTCTTTTTGTCAACAGCCTGTATCGATTGGCTCTTCTGCACCAATCATTCCTAAAAGTACCACCGTGATGGACTGGACCCAATCAGCCTGGGGCCATCGAACCACTCCACTCCTCACCTCCACACCTCCCAGTAGCGTCAGTTTTTCGCGTGCGTGCAAGACACCAGTCATGTTGCCATACCTTAGCAACAGGCATGATACATTTATTTTGAGAAGTACATTCTATTTTTCCCCCGTTTCTACGTTTCTGGGGCTGGATATGGCAGCCTGGAACGGTTGTTCAAATGCAGCTAAACTTGGCATGTTAGTAAACGTGCCACAATTAACAATAATGTATTAACAGTAAAAGTAACTTTAATTTCCCCCCCTGGAGCCAGGGTATGGCAGCTGCATACCCCTGCCATACCCAATTGACGCCCCTGGGCCCTGACACCTCCCCAGCTCTCCCCACATGTCCACACCTCTCCCTTCCCATCTGTCACAGGCTCTAAACCTCCATGGTACATTAGGGTGATTTCATCCATTACACACATAAATGTGTAATGCAGGCCTGAAATTTCGTCATTTTAGGGGCAAGGCCACTTGGCCTTTGGTGTTTTTTGTGGTCACAAAGGCCAATTGCCAGGGCAGGGAGTCCATAAAATGAAATGAAACAGCCTTGCACCAGTCAAAGTTACTGGATTGGTTTAAAGATGGGGAATTAAGAATTCAGAATCTCGACAAAAGACACTGAAAAGAAAGAGACACTGCATGATGTCTACACATTGACAAGAAAGAGACAGAGGAGAAAGTAGTACAGTCAGCTGGGGCATTAAGGCCACTGTGGCCTCAGGTCATGACAGTTTCTTGAGGTGCACAAGGCCAAACTGAGGGGTAACGACGGCCATGGCCTTCGTGGCCTCCCTGAAATGACTGCCCTGGTGTAATGTAATGGTTAGTAATGGTTTCATTCTTTCCTTTCTTTTAGACTATTTTTAATACCTCTAAAATTTAGAGGTATTAAAAAGGGTCTTAAAATTTACCTTAAGCTGTCACTTCACTGTCATCTCATCTGGGGACCCCCCAAATTCAGAACCCACAGGTTGAGAACCACTGCTTTAAACCACGGGTTTGGCCCCAGCACCTACAGTATCGGCTCCAATGTCACCTGCTTCCAGTGTTGGGTAGCGTTACTTTTTTTGGTAATATATACTGATTACTTATTACCTTCATTTTAAAGTAATATTTTTCGTTACATATTACTGTCTGCACTCGAGTAATATGTAATATATTACTTATTACTTTAACGTTACTTTTACCAAAATGTTTAAATTGAACAATTACATATATATATATATTATATTATATATATATATATATATATATATATATATATATATATAATATTATATATATATATATTTTTTTTTTTTTTTTTACAAATTGGCCTATCAATAAATTATGTCATTATATTGCAGCCTAATAGGCCTACTGTAGTGTACAGTAATACTTACTATAAAGGCCAATTGTTTCAGTTATTAAATGTAGTGTGTTTATTTATCTGACTTAAAAGATTAAACAAATTCCATCTTATAGAAAATGTACTAATTCTTAATATTTTGGACAAAAGAGCACATTTTACATCAAGCTGCCCAGATGTCCAGTATCCCTATACATTGACACCCAGTTGCTATATATACACAACGAAAATGATCGGATTTATCAGAGGAGATGCGTTGTGTGACACTGCTGCGTGCTGCTGGGGTGTCCTGTGTTTCTGACGTTACTTTGTGGGAGTGATAGCTCTTGTTTTGGGCATGTTTTATCTGACAGCCCGTGCGTCGGAGAAAACATCCACCAACACAGCGCTACAGTTCATGGGTGGGAGATATAAACCAGGCATTTGATAGTTCTCAGTAATGCATACATTTTAGCATTTTCCCTTCAGTTGTTGAAATGTTGTGGAATTTAGTAGCTTTAGCTTACTAGGCTAATAATCATTCTAAACATCTGGGTGCGCTGACTCGCTGTGCGCAATGGTTTCCAGGCACTCCAATCCACCCGACAGGCATGTACACACATAGACATCAAAGGGGGCTTGAGCCCTGCCTCAGCCCCTGCCTCTCTAACATGTCAGCCCCCTGCCTCTCTAACATTCTCTGCACGTCCCTGCTTATATGTGCCGTTCTGTGCGGGGCAGCAGCAGCGCGCAGCCACAGAACTTGAGAGGAAGGCTGAAGACACAGGAGGTAAACCTGGGTCCCACGACAAAAATCTGTACCATATTGGCTTAAAACGGGACAACGGAACCCTGGTTGGTAACGCGGAAAGTAATGCTGTAAATAAGTTATCATTACTGCATTATATTACCAATGTTTTTTTAGTAGGGCGTTATATTAGTCATTACCGCATTTCGGTAATATATTAGTAATATGCGTTATATTACTAACGCGTGTTACCCAACACTGCCTGCTTCAGACTGTTTCAGACCGTTTTCAGAGACGCTCATGTCACAGTGTAATCTGCCCCTCAACCCCTTTAGGTGACAGTACCCCTTTAACAGGTCTGTATTGTAACTCTGAGTGTAAAAATGTTTACTCTCTCAGAGTTATGGAGGTCCTTGCAAATAACACATAGTACTACTACAACTAGTGGACTCATAATATGCCATAGTGTCGTAGTAAATCAGTCTGATACACATAATAAAACCTGGAGACTTGACATTCAGTAATAATTATGATAAGAACATTATAATGGTGTGTATAAAAGAAAATCATAACATTTGCCATCAGGCACGTGCACACATAGACATCAAAGGGGGCTTGAGCCCCTGCCCTTTTATCCGTCTGTAAAAAGTGCCCTCTCTCCAGACCATGAATGCAGTTTTTAGTCTGGAGAAAGAAATGCAAATGCCCTCTTTCCATGCCATATACCTGAAGGCAGCGTTCAAGAGAATTGCCGTGTCCAAACTCTCCTGAACATGAATGCAGCATCTTGTGTTGAAAGAATTGCCCTCTCTGTGTAGAAATCCATGCCGTTACGCCACATCTCCAGTATTGACTTGATTATGCTTAGTTTATTGTGGTATCAAGCACCGAAAATAGCCGACCTCCAAGCTCACAACGCGTCGCGCTGCGACGCGTTGTGAGCTTGGAGGTCGGCTATTTTCGATATTTCCGTTTAGAGATTTCAGCCCCTGCCTCAAAGAATTGCCCTCTCTGTGTAGAAACCCTTGCTGTTACGCCACATCTCCAGTCTGCGACGCGCTGTGAGCTTGGAGGTCTGCTATTTTTGATATTTCCGTTTAGAGATTTCAGCCCCTGCCTCTCTAACATTCTCTGCATGTCGCTGTTTCCCATGAACAAGACCAAGGGGCTCTATTATGATCCAGGTCTTATGCCTTATGCCTTAACTTCTTTGCCTTTTTTTTTTGCTATATAGACATATTTCTTTTATTTCAAATAGCTGATCTGCAAGCTCACAACGTGCAGATCTAGATCAGCATTTGAAGTATTTAAAAATGTTTTTCAAAATAGTAAAAAAAAGGCAAAGAAGTTAAGGCATAAGGCATAAGACCTGGATCATAATAGAGCCCCAAGTCTTTGCCACGGACACATTTTGTCTGTGTACAGACATATTGATGACCCCTGAAAGTGTCCCCAGCAGCAGCCACAGCTGAAAGCCTGGAGCCACAGGTGTCTGGACAGGATGGGCACTCAGTGGTCAGCGGGAGTCACTGATGAACTGCTCAATGATCAAAGACTCCCTCAGCATGCATCACACTGTCACACTGTGTACTTATATCAATACTGCAATGTAGAAAATAAGAGAAAGTCTGGAATTCAAAATGTGTATTTGAGAAAAAAGAAAATATACAAAAGCCCCCCTGGCTCAGGGGTAGAGAGGCCGTTTGGCAACCGGAAGGTTCCCAGTTCGATCCCGGGCTCCCCTTGAATTCAATCAATCAATCTATGTAAAGTGCTTTGGATTTATTTTTTATTTTTTTACCACAATTTTTGTAACCCATTTTTTCCTCCCAGTGCCAATTGCCTAAGCTGTAATCCTGGCCGCAGCTCTCCCTCTGCCAACCTGGGGAGGGCCCCGAACTGAGCTCATGCTTCCTTCAGTGCATGTTTTGTAATGTCTAATACGACACTTTCTTTGGCAAAGTAAACATATCATGCCAATAAAGCTCATTTGAATTGAAATTGTAAATTCTACAAAGTAACTAAAGTTTTTTTTTCTTTTTTTTTTTTAAATTATTGTAGTGGAGTAAAAAAAGAAGTCTGTCTGTCTGTCTGCCTGTCCATCTGTCCGTCCATCCATCATCACATTACATCATATCTCTGCAATCTCCTGTATGGCTAACCCTATCCTTAACCACACACAAAATCAAAACGTATACCTTAAACCCTAATCTTTACCCTTAAACCATACATGTAAATGTTCTAATGTAACGTACTGTACCCAAAAACAGAAAGGTTGTCTGTGAACGTTTCTGGAGAAACGTGCAGTGACAACGTTTCCTCTGGCGATGGGGTTGGTGAGTGCGTGTGTGTGTGCATGCATGCGTGTGTGTCTTACCGGCATCTTCTCCAGCATGTCAAAGAACTCTGCAGACTGAAACACACAGAGAAACACAACACACTTTATGTTAGTATACGGAGGCAGGATTAAACGGTGAATCACATCAGTATTGGTTCTATATCAGGGTTCTCTCAAAGTGGGTGCTGTGTTGCCAGTCCAGGGGTGCCTTGGAATACTTTGATAATATTTGAAATTCATCAAGATCACTTCAGTTTACCCAATTAGACCCTCTCATGCGCATAAAGTGAATGGCAAATCGAGTGGAAAATCAAGTGGCAAAGTGAGTTTAACATTGTTTAAATTGTTTAATTGAATCAGATTTTCGGTTTGGATGTATGGGCTGCCAAGGCCAGAAAGTAGTTTTTTGCCACTCAGTAGGCGTTTCCGCATAACTTCCGGGTATGATGATTCTTTTTCAGCTCTCTTCACCACAAATTGCAGATTTTCAGGCTCACAATGTATCTTACAAGTGGAGTAGACGGTAAAGACAAGGTGCCATGATTTTATGCCCCTCATAAAACACGATCATCAGGAATTATGATTCGATGCCAAACTTTGCACACAAACTGATTTCTCACATGGCCCTCTTCTCGTGCCACCATGAGGCCGATTTTTGAAAACCCATTTTGGCCTAAAAATCACGCAAAGCAGTACACAGTATCTTTAAATCATCAACATGGATCTGTCCCATTTCCCATATTCCCTCCTGATTGCCTATGATTGCCTTCTATAGTTTGTGTATGCACGCTTATCTCCCGATTAGGGAGTCTTACTGGTTTTATGATGTCATTAAAGCGTTGTATTTAAATCGGGCCTTTTCACTCAGCTCTCAGCTTTCAGGAAGTAACCAGAAATACACATGGAAGACATATTTGCATATTATAACCACACCTATTAGACTTGAGTAATGTTAACTCCATAGACACATACAAAACAGAAAAAGTACAAAACTATGGCACCATCTCTTTAAGTGAAATGGAAAG
>NC_137817.1:58280053-58295053 GCF_963921795.1 Nannobrachium achirus | reverse complement strand
ACCAGACTCCCTGAATCGCCAAAACAAATTTTTAAAGGGGTGTGGCTAGCGTAGTAGTAACAGCGAAACGGTCCCGCGAGAAGCAGCGGTCATTAGAGGACGAGCTATGATTATTATTGTGTTATTTAATGATAAAACCTCTGTTTGAATGAATGACTCATAGACAGAGAGAAACAATGTTGTGAGAGTCACACACGCACGCACGCACGCACGCACGCGCACACACACACACACACACACACACACACACACACACACACACACACACACCATCTCCAATTTCAATCTTATCTCCCGTGGCAAGATGTAAGGTTTACCACGGGTCACAGACTGACAGACAGACAGACAGTTCCCTGATAAAGAAGAACACGTAGTGTGATATTGTAGTGTGAGAGAACGCACACTTACCTTGATGTTCAGCTAACAAACAAACCCTGTAGCTTTGTGCGCGTGCGTGTGTGCGTGCATGCGTGTGTGTGTGTGTGTGTGTGTGTGTGTGTGTGTGTGTGTGTGTGTGTGTGTGTGTGTGTGTGTGTGTGTGTGTGTGTGTGTGTGTGTGTGTGTGTGTGTGTGTGTGTGTGTGCGCGCGTGTGTCACCTTTGATCTCTATTCATTGAAGACCTTGGCAAACTGCAGACTTCAGAAAGCTCTCTCTCTCTCTGTCTGTCTGTAAACCGTCTCTCTCTCTCTCTCTCTCTCTCCTCCCCCCCCTCCCTCCCTCCCTCCCTCCCTCCCTCTCTCTCTCTCTCTCTCTCTCTCCCTCTCTCTCTCTCTCTCTCTCTCTCTCTCTCTCTCTCTCTCTCTCTCTCTCGGCTCTCATTTAATGCTTAAACAGGACATTCTCGTCCGTCTGTAAACGGAATAGCTTTGCTAAAGTAGAACCGGTTGTTCCTGTCGGTGTGTCTCCGCAACACACACACATTACACGCGCACGCACGCACGCACACAAGCAACGCTCGCTCGCACGCACGCACGCACACACGCACGCACGCAGGCACCTATACTGTTAGAATTTAGGCATTTAGAAGATGCTCTTATCCGGATGACAAGGTGAGCTGATATTCTGTAGGCTATAGAAAAATGATAAATGTACTACATATATATTTATGTACTACAGGTAGCTGCCTTTATCAAAACATTTACACACACACGCACACACACAAACACACGCACACGCACGCACACACACACACACACACACACACACACACACACACACACACACACACACACACACACACACACACACACACACACACACACACACACAAACACGGATTGCAGAGGGAACCATGCAAAGAAGCACCCGAAGGACCCAAACTAGTGAAAATAGCAGATCCACAAACGCACAACGTGTCACTTTGTGCCACGTTGCGAGCTTGTAGATCGGCTAATTTTAACTACTTCTCAAGGACACTTTGACACTAACCCCGAGAGGTGTGTGTGTGCGGGGGGGGGGGGGGGATTGAACCAATGACCTTTGCCAGGTTTGCTGCTCTGCACCTCTGCTGCCCCAGCGGACCCCGATGGACACAATATAGGTTCCCACGCACACCGTGTACCATTGTCAGGGGTGTCGCACCAAATTCTGGGCCCTGGGTACAAGGATTCACTCATATTCCGTGCTTTAAATATTGAAAAATAGCAGATATACAAGCTCACAGTGCGGCACCGAGTGCCGCGCTGTGAACTTGTAGATCTCCTATTTTTGAAAAATCGTGAAAATAGTCTTTGAATATTTCAAATTTGATTGTATAAAAATCAAATATTTTATATTTTTCAAAATATTGAAAAACCTATGTTTCTGTCAGTGGCGCTCAAACCTTTTCATGTGAAGGACCCCAAAATGATATGTATTTGGCCAAGGACGCCAATCTCAAAATATGATGTTCCGGGGACCCCCCAGAAGCAAAATTTGAGTTACAAAATGTTCGCTTAAAAAATACATATATTCAAAGATTTGCACACATCGTTTTCTCGACTTTTCTAACGTAGCAGATCTACAAGCTTGCAGCGCGGCACTCGGTGCCGCGCTGCGAGCTTGTAGATCTGCTATGTTTCAATAGCTAAAGTATAATATAAATAAGGCTCCTCCCTCCACCTTGGGCCCTAGTAACTCACTCCCACATTCCCCCCCCATGTGTGACGCCCCTGATCATTGTGTAATGTTCTTCCACGTCATGTTCGACATATCGATCGCGTCAGTGAGTCACTGAGGACCCTCTTTAACGCCTTTTAGACCTTTCTCACCTCCTGGAGGATTGACTCAGATAATCTTAAACCTCCTGGAAAAAAAAAAGTCGCCGCAAGCGCAATAAAACACTGAGCAGGGACGTACAGAGAATGCTAGAGAGGCAGGGGCTGAGATTTCTAAAAGGGCCTATTGGTGATAATATCAAAAATAGCAGAACTCCAAGCTCACAACGCGTCGCAGTGCTTGATTTCTACACAGAGAGGGAAATTCTTTCAACATTAAGATGCTGCATTCAAGTTCAGGAGAGTTTGGACAAGGCAATTCGTTCTCTCCAATGCTGCCTTCAGGTATGGCATGGAAAGAGGGGCATTTGCATTACTTTCACCATAGTAAAAACTGCATTCATGGTCTGGAGAGGGCACTTTTTTACAGACGGATAAAGGGGCAGGGGCTCAAGCCCCCTTTGATGTCTATGTGTGCACGTACGTGCCTGACACTGAGCACGAGCAAACTACTTATAGAAGTGGCTTTAAAGCAAACAGGAAGGACTTAACACATCTGGTGCCAACCCCGAGTTTCCCGAGTTTGAAAAGGTACTACCACTGTGCCAACCCCGAGTTTCCCGAGTTTGAAAAGGTACTACCGCTGTGCCAACCCCGAGTTTCCCGAGTTTGGGCCGTTTTTGAAAAAAAAAATATATATATAAATATATATATTTTTTTTTTCAAAAATGTTTTTTGGACCTCCAGAAATGTATTAGGCATGATCGCGATCGCGATATTGCATGTTTAACCCCCATACCAACCCATTCTTTCAAACATGGCAGCCATGTTTGTTTACATCTGAAGAAAACATAATGGCTGATAAATCATGAATGCCTGAACGGATTTCCAAGCAGATTTTTTTTTTGTTTGAAAGCTGTGAACAGTGTGCACACACGTGGTGCATCATCTAGGCATGGGCGTGCACTTTTTACACAATTGCGCATTTACATGGAAGTCTATGGTAACCATGGCAACGTGGGACATCGAAGAGAAGAAATCATAGCAACTTAAGTGTTAACAATCCGTTGAGGCTGTTTTCTTTTTTTTTTTCTTTTTTTTCTTTTTTTTTACATTTGACATTTTGGTGGTGTCCTATATCCACAAGATTCCCAAGGAGCTTACTGGGGAAAAATGTGTTCTTCACTTCCTCTACACAGCTGATTCAAATCACTGAACAAGGATCATGTAATCACCATGCAGAGATTCAGGTGTCACGGGAGAGTGTTTTTGCAGGTTGTTCAGTCCGAGTGTATCAAAGGGTGCGTTCGGAAATGCGCACCGGGTGTGCGCTCAGTGTAGTGAGTGCAGTAACCTCAGTAAAACTATGCCTAACCCTAACCCCTAAACCTAACCTTAACCCTAACCTCAGTAAAACTATGCCTAAACCTAACCCTAACCCTAACCTCAGTAACCGTGACGCAGGTGATTATTTAACCCATTTAGTGCTCCAGACATGAACGGGTTAAATGTCCAGCGTGCCACCCGCAGGCTCCCATACGCATGCATTGTCTTATTTTGAAGGCCAGAAGTCCATTGCGTAAACACTTCCGGTTTGATGTCATGACGTCATTCACCGGAAGCGATCGTCATCAACATGCGGTTGCGTAATGGCGGATCGTTGCTTTTCAACATGTGTTTTATTAGCGAGAATCTAATGCCATCCTTGGCTTTAAAAGTGTTGTTTGGAGAAAATGGACATTAAATTAAAGATGCGATTCCCCGTCGGCCTCCATGTTATGGGATTACTATTTTCTGCACGTGGATCCGTGATGATGATGAATCGGCGAGGCCGATCGTGCCAGGACCTTCCGCCGGACTACAGGGTAGGAGAACCGGCGTTACTCCATATACAGTACTTTTCGCGAGTATACTCGGGATCGGCTACAAATGAGTTAACACACCCGATGCGCATTTCCGAACGCACCCTTTGATACACTCGGACTGAACGACCTGCAAAAAACACTCTCCCCAGGTGTCACGGTAGCGACAGCAACCAGTCAGAATGAAACAGCTAAGAGAACAGGAAGTGATGCACACCTTTCACGAGACGCTGGAAACTTGTGGATAGGAAATCCTAACCGCTTCCCACCATCTCTACCACCCTATAGCATAGAGTTCTAACAGGCCTGGAAATTAAAGCTTGGCCCTAACTGGGCCCTAACTGGGCCCTAACTGCCCGACTTATGAGCATACATTTTAGGCCCGACCCGGCCCGAAAAGTATAGGTTCGTGTTCGGGAACAATTTGGAAACTCTATCACAGAGTAAAAGTAATAAAAGTAATACAATTAATTATAGTCGAGGCTTGGCCCGACTAATTAGCATACCTTTTAGGCCCTACCCGGCCTGAAAATGTCAGTCAGGCCTTGTAGGGTCAGGTTCGGACAGAACGTGAGAAATCGACCCTAGCATCCCTCCCTATTCTGGAGAGAATGATCACCCTAGTATTCTTATTCTGATACACCCTTGCATTCTGGGGAGAATGATCACCCTAGCCATTTCTCGGTTCAATCTCCGGCTCCCATAGTGTCGAAGTGTCCTTGAGCCAGACTGCGTGTGTGTGTGTGTGTGTGTGTGTGTGCGTGTGCGTGCGTGCGTGTGTGCGTGCGTGTATGCGTGTGCGTGTGTGTGTGTGTGTGTGTGAGAGAGAGAGAGAGAGAGAGAGAGAGAGAGAGAGAGAGAGAGAGAGAGTGAGACAGAGAGAGGGAGAGAGAGAGAGAGAGAGAGTATTTTGGAGGGGTGAGGCTGTGTGCTGCTGCATGCGTATTAACTCATAATACATCATCATTTATGAATTAATCCATATTCTGTATTGATAATCGAAATCTGCCAGGTAACAAAAGCTATTGCTCTGAGATGTCAAACAAATGGATATACTCAAGTCAAGTAAAAGTACCTCAAACCTGTACTTAAGTTATTCTGACACTGGGGCACCTCACTTCTCCTCGACTGACATTGTTTTGGTTTGCGATTCCTTGAACTGAAGTCTTTTTTTTTTCGCTCTCTCTTTCAACTCGAGGTTTTTTTTCTTTCAACCGAAGGCATTTCTTTCTTTGAAGTCATTCTACTTTCAGTGGAAGGCATGTTCTTCTTCATTCTCTGACAGGCTGCTCTCACATCCAGGTCTAGTCATAAAACATGAGGGTACCTGGCGTTCCCTTTGTGCCAGAAAAAACAAACGCGCTAACGAGGAGTCATGAATGAACCATGCCTCTGGCTTCTATGACTGACAACACAGACTTGACGCAGACGGCGGATGAAGTCTAAAGGGAGCTGCGTATCGTCGTTGTCGGGTGGAAACCTTGTATGTCCAAAAACCGTTCGTTTTGTAGTTATCATTTTAAAAATGATTTAAACTAGTGAAAACAGCCGATCTACAAGCACACAACGCCTCGCACCGCGAGGCGTTGTGTGCTTGTAGATCGTCTGTTTTCATTACTTTTGTGCGATGGCCTTGTATGATGACTTGATGAGGCAGGGCTTTACTTTACGAAAAAACTCACACATTTGAAACTTGGAGATACGAGGTTTCTGCCAGACAGCGACGATATAATACTTAACTCCACCAGAGCAAACTGAGTCAATTCAGTTCCATCTGATAGACAAATTAAATGTGGGGAATTTGAGACGGAGTTATGGAGGTTTTGCCCTTTCTACAGAAGAATGGTAACTATATAATATAGAGAGAGATGGTTCAGAGGTGGTTGTACATCCTGGAAGTTCAAATCTCTTCCAAACGACTGCTGCTTTTCACTGGCTTCACACCACTCGCAGCACGGCAGCGAACTTGTACAGTAGATCAGCTATTTTAGAAAATCGTGAAAATGTGGGCAATCTTTGAATATGCATATTCTAAAGAAAATTGGATATTGTGTAAAAGTAAATTCTCTTCTGTAATATAATTCAATATTGAAACTTTCATATATTCTAATCTAGATACATTGCATGCAGTGAATTATGTCAAACCTTTTTTGTTAAAGTTTTGACATACAGCTCATGAACACGAATATAAAAAGTCCATATTTCGAAATATTACAATATTACACGAGACCACTCAAAACAAGGATTTATAATCGAGGAATGTCAACCTTCTGAAATCAGAGTTGCTTGAAGTCTGGTGTGAAGTTTCCGCAGTCAGTTATTTGGGGTGCTATGGCATCTGCATGTTTTATTTTTTTACTTTTTATTTTTATATATTTTTTAGATGGATCTGTATTTTTTAAAGCAGAATTTTGTAACGCAAATCTTTCTTTCTCTTGGTCCACGGAACACAATATTTTTCAGATGGGGGGGGGGGGGTCCGTGGTCAAATACATATAAGGACAGGGGCCTTCAACGTTTTCAGGCCAAGGACCCCTTAGTTGAGAGAGAGATGAAGCAGGGACCCCCACAACCTAGATTCCATATACAGGTAGTTGAATTGTTTGACAGCACAATCATCAGTGTATTTTGGATTCATGTCAATTTGTGTTTTCAGATATTTCACCACTTGAACCGTCAATACTTATTAAAGTTGACCTTTAACTCTGTACTTCAGATTTTTTTCCCCCCTCTACCAAACCTCTTTGCCGAGCTTGTAGATCTGCTATTTTTGGCTAAAGTTCTCAGAATATGGACGCAAGGGGTTCAAGTGGTTAATATAAAAAGGGAGAAAATGGTTTATATCACACAGAGATTTGATGGACCCCCTGCAGCGACTCTGACGACGACCCTAGGGGTCCCGGACCCCCTGTTGAAGACCCTTGTTTCTAGGGCGTCCTTGACTTGAAAAGGTTGAGCACCACTGATATACAGTAGGAACATGAGTTTTTCTGAAAACCATTTTAGGATTTGAAGGACGTTTTTCGCCCGGAGTCGCAGCGGACCACCAGAACGGGGCCGCAAGACCGCGCGACCACCGTGACCGCCTCCGCCTTGCCGATACTCTCCCGTCATGTTTAGACCAGGATTGGGGGAGATTCCTTCACCAGTGTAAACACTGTTGTTCACGGAAGCTACTTCCTGAAGAGACGGCAAGACGCGCTGTGATTGGCCGGTAGTGTATGATCGGCGCTGTGATTGGCCAACGTATACAACGTATATGGATGATGCAGATGACGTAATTTTGCCGGGAAATCCGGTCCCTGGCCAGGGTTATAGAAAACATTTTTACAGAAGGCTTTAGGGGCTGAAATTAACGGAGTTGGGGTTCTAAAACTTTAGCGATTTAATAGTTAGGACAATTTTAAGATTAGTTTTATTGGAAAAGTTACTTAGTATGGCTTTAAGTATTTTTCAGGTCTTGATGGTTAAGTTATACTTTCTCAACCGCAACCAAAGTGAAATCCTGCAAGATTTTCTCTGGTTGGTTTGACCTACTAAATTATGTAGTGAGGATTTAATTCTGCTGTGCACAGCCTGAGTGGAGAGGCCGTGACATTGTTTGTTGCTTTTACAATTCATTTCTTTACGGCAAAAACCTTGTATCTCCAAATGTCATCTTCTGTGTGTTTTTTTAATAAATTAAAGCCCTACTTATTTTTACAGTAGTGTCTCACAAAAGTACGAGTCGTGATGCGAACAGTTGTGCAATTTGTAGATCGTCCCTTTTTAGCTATTTTTGGAAATTGTTTTAAACGGATTTAATGCGATTAATTCTGCTGCATGAAATACTCAGCCAATGAAAAGTATAAAAAAAAGATCTTGTGACTCAACATTGGATCCTTTGGAACACAGGTAAGTTATATTGTACTTTTTAGTAGTTTAAAGCTATACTGTGTAAGTTGCTAAACTAGTGGGCAGTAACGGTATTGCTTTTTTCGGCCGTTTTTCGCCCGGAGTCGCCGCGGACCACCGCCACGGACCACCGGAGTGGTGGTCCACCACCACCGCGACCGATAGGAATCCGTGGAGGGGTAGAACGTAATTTTCTGGCCAGGATTTGGGGATTAAGAGGTTAAGAATCCTTCACCATCGTAAACACTGTAGCTGAGGGAGGCTACTTCCTGAAGAGACGGCAGATAAGCTGTGATTGGCCGGTAGTGTATCATGTGTGTATGATCCGCGATGTGATTGGCCAACGTATACACAACGTATACAGATGATGCGGATGACGTAATTTTGCTGCGAAATTCTCCCCCCCTCAAGGCTCATAGAAAACATATAAAGAGAAGGCTTTAGAAGCTGAAAATAACGGAGTGGGTGTTCTAAAACTTTAGCGATGTAACAGTTAGGACAATTTTAAGATTTGTTTTATAAAAAAAGTTACATGGTATAACTTTAAGTAGATTTAGATTTTTATCACAAAACATACCACTTCAGCCCTATTTAAACTTTAAAGCTCACAATGCCTCGCAATGTACTGTATGCTTGTAATTTTTGTTGTTCTTTTTTTATTTTATTTTAAAATTGTATACCTATTATGATAACTACTTAACGAGTACTTTTACATTTGGTACTTTGCTTACTTGAGTAGACTACTTTTCGTTTACCAGACTTTTTAGAGTATTTCTGCACTGCAGCAATAACACTTTTACTCACATAAAAGAAAATGCGACTAGACTACTTTTTCCTCCACCACTGGTTTTTGGACGTACCAGGTTTCCGGCCGCCACACGCAGACCATTAAGTGCTGTGCAAGCTGTCAGAGCTGTTTAAAGGAGCGGTGGGCCTGTGGTCGCTGCTCCTCCAATGTCAGAGGAAATGCTTCCCTGGTCACTTTGATTATTGCCTTCCCAGGCAATAGATAAGAGGCCTGGGTCACCCTGTGAATGATTGACCCCTCTGTGGGTGGGTGGGGGCCTCCACCGCTGCTCTGTGACTGATGCCGCCGTTTAGCGGCCGCGATGCTAGCTCAGCCATGTGCACACATAGACATCAAAGGGGGCTTGAGCCCCTGCCCTTTTATCCATCTGTGAAAAGTGCCCTCTCCAGATGAATGCGGTTTTAACTATGGTGAAAGAAATGCAAATGCCCCTCTTTCCATGCCATACCTGACGGCAGCATTCAAGGGAATTGCTTTGTCCAAACTCTCCTGAACTTGAATGCAGCATCTTATGTTGAAAGAATTTCCCTCTCTGCGTAGAAATCAAGTATCGAAAATAGCCGACCTGTGAGCTTGGAGGTCTGCTATTTTCGATATTTTCACCAAAAGTCCCTTTTAGAAATGTCAGCCCCTGCCTCTCTAACATTCTCTGCACGTCCCTGCTGGAGCTTAAACAACGCTATGTGTTTGTGTGTGTGTTTGTTTGTCTGATGTCCCCTTCTGCTGGGTTGTTGAGGAGGGCTGGTGCACAGCGCTGGATAAAGTGTGCCCAGGGTAACCGGAACGCTCGCCCCCTAAAACACACTCGCCACTGTGTTTTTTTCCCGCGGATCGCTCACCCCCGGCTGTTCTTGTTTCACTGAAGTCAAGGTTAAGAATAACTAAGTTTAGCGTTAGGCATAGTTTTACTGACGTAAAGGTTAGGAGTTAGATTAGGGTTAAGCATCGTGTTTTACTGAAGTTACGTTTAACATTTTGTATGCCAAACTCGTTCAGTAACGAGACAAGGCCACTGGAGGTCGCTGTGCCAAAACTCAGTTGTCTCGTTGAGAGACGAGACAAAGGGTTAACTTTGTTATGTGCAGCTGCATGCATACTGCGTGCCCTGTGAGAGACCCTGGTGCATACGTCATAACGTGACAAGCACAGAAGCAAAATGGAGCGTCTATGCTGCATAGACTTCTATTCTATGCTGACATATAAAAAGGGCTTTATCTCTGAATAAGGTGCAAAGAACGCCAGGGAAGCAGAGATCTGCCTGTTTTCACGGCGACACTATACCGCGATGGTCGGCCCCGGTTTGGATTTTGGTTTTGCGAGCGTTTGTGAACAAACGTATCTTCTTCCTCAATCGTCCGTGGACACTCACCTGCACACGCACGAAGCTTCCGAGGCTCTTCAAAATAAAGCGTAAGTGAACGGCGGCACCAGCAACAGCTAGAAATGTTAGAAACCTTGGCTTCCATTGTGTTAAGGAATAAGGTTGGATTTAGGCATAGTTTTACTGAGGTTATGTCTCGGAATAAGGTTAGGTATTCCTACGAATAAGGTTAGGTATTCCTACGAATAAGGTTAGGTATTCCTACGAATAAGGTTCGTAGATCTGCTATTTTTGGCGAACCTTCCCCCCAGAATAGGGATGCTGGGGTTCAAGTGGTTACACGTCGAGTTTTAAGTTATTTTCAGTCAGTTCCGATGGAAACAGATATTTCTCCGTGACATACCATATCTCAGGTGGAAACCGGCTACATAGCGTAATATGATATATCATTCTAAAAATTAACAGTGCAATTCAGGGCTGCCGTGCATGAAAAGGTTATTTACAGGGGAGTCAAAAAGGTTTGAATTACTCATTTGATTGGCTGCAGCCTGTACAGTGCACTATAAGGTCAGTTTTATACAGTCACAGGGACGTGTAGAGAATGTTAGAGAGGCAGGGGCTGAAATATCTAAAAGGGCCTTTTGGTGGAAATATCGAAAATAGCAGACCTCCAAGCTCACAGCGCGTCGCAGCACAACACGTTGTGCGCTTGGAGGTCGGCTATTGTTGGTACTTGATACCACACTAAACTAAGCATCATCAAGTCAATACTGGAGATGCGGCGTAACGGCATGGATTTCTACACAGAGAGGGCAATTCTTTCAACATAAAGATGCTGCATTCAAGTTCAGGAGAGTTTGGACAAGGCAATTCTCTTGAACGCTGCCTTCAGGTATGGCATGGAAAGAGCTGGCATTTGCATTTATTTCACCGTAGTGAAAACTGCATTCATGGTCTGGAGTGGGCACTTTTTTACAGAAGGATAAAAGGGCAGGGTCTCAAGCCCCCTCTCATGTCTATGTGTGCACGTGCCTGTACAGTCAGTCATGCCATGAAAACAAACAAAGGACCCCCAAAATGATATAAATTTGACCGTCCGGATCCTGAGTTATTTTCCAGTTATTTTATACCAGCCTGAAGCCCTGGGCTCCTGTGTTCATGGCGTGGCTATCTTTAGTCCTTTTCCAAACGACCACATTATCCTGATGTATGTCAGCCGGGGAGGAAAGCTGAGCTCAGCTAAGCGATGGGTCCAGTGATGGCTCATTTCTCAGCACAGGTCTTCTGTTAAGGGCTTTTATATAATCTCTGCGCACATATATATAGTCTACTGTACATGGCTTCTTCCTCTGGTGGGTCACAGGTACAATTGGACAATTTTGAGGTATCTTTTTACTTGCTCCAGAATTTACACGTTTCTGTACTTTTACTGCTACTCCACTACCTCTCACAGTCAAATATTGTAGGCCTACTTGTACTTCTACTCCACATCTCAAAGGGCAATAATTGTACTTTTTTACTCCACTACAATTATTTGAAAACCTTAGTTACTACTTACTTTGTAGATTTAAATTATTATTACAAAACATACATTGACCAATCTAGGCCCATTTAAACTTTGGCTATTTGAAAATAGCAGATCTACAAGCGCTCAACATGTCACATCACTAGGCGTTGTGAAAAATATATTTATACATTTTATACATTTTGTAAAACTTTTGTATACTTTGATGCCAGTACTTTTACTCAAGTAAATTTCGAATTTTGGACTTTTACTTGTAAGGGTGCCCTCACACCAAAGTACCTTTGAGAGTGGAATCCGCGTTCCGCCAATGCATTTCAATGAGAGTGAAGCGGTTTCATGCCAGCAGAGGATTTCTGCAAAAAACGCTCCCTTCTCATTGAAATGCATTGGTGGAACGTGGATTCCACTCTCATAGGTATTTTGGTGTGTGGGCACCCTAACAGAGTATTTCTACATTGCAGACTATTGATACTTTTACTTTACTAAAGAATAGAGTACTTTTGTAGGAGGAGAGCCAAGCACATGTGAACGATGGGTCCAGTGATGATGGTTCATTTCTCAGCACAGGAAGGCCTTTATGTAATCTGTGCACACGGATATCGTAGTGTATGTCCAAAACCCTTTGTTTTGTATTTATCATTTTAAAAATGATTTAACACTAGTGAAAATAGGCGATCTACAAGCACACAACGCCTCGCACCAGCTTGTAGATCGGCTGTTTTCACTAGTTTTGTGCGACAGTCTGGTATGAGAGCTTTACTTAACGAAAAAAACACAGATTTGAAACTTGGAGATGCGTGGTTTGTGTCTGACAGTGACGATAAACTGTACATTGCTTCTTCCAATGATGGCTTCCAGGTATACTGTGAACACAGGCTAAACACAGCCCACACACACACATACATGACACAATCTAATCAGAGTTACAGGATACAAATTGAACAGCCACCTCACAGGAAAATAAACAAGACTCGGACTCACTGACCGCAATATCAAGGCAGGCAGGGCTGGGTGGGAAGAGTAGTAGATATATCAAGAAAAAGGTGGCAATAGCACATGTGGAAATACTCTGTTAGGGTACGGTCACATGCACCGCACTTTTATTCTACCATGTGAGGGCGGATTATGCAAATGCATTTCAAATCCGCTCCATTCCCATTGAAATTCATTGTCAGAATCCACAGAACCAAAGACTCCCTAAATCGGGAGATAAGTGACGGTCCTGTATCCTGTATGTGTTCTCTATCCTTTTTTTTAAGATTAGTCTTTTGGGCTTTTATGCCTTTATTGGAATGCCTGGCGACACCGCCAGGCATCCATGCCTATGTGGCAATGCCTAAGTGCATCTCACATGCTCCACTACATCTCAGAGGCAAATAATGTACTTTTTTACTCCACCACAATTATTTGAAAACTTTACTAGTTACTTTGTAGATTTCACTTATTATTACAAAACATACATTGACCACTCTAAACTTTGGCTAATTGAAAATAGCAGATCTACAAGCTCTCAACGTGTCACGCCACTAGGCGTTGTGTAAAATATATTTGTACATTTTATAACATTTCAAAACTTCTTTCTGCATAATGACTACTTTTTTTCGGGCGCCCCGAGTTCTCTATCCTGATTGGACATCGCATGACTCATGCTGAAGAACTCATTTCTCCTCCTCCTCTCGGGTGGCGAGCAGGTGAAAGAGAGATGTGTGGTGGAGGAAGGCAGATTAATAACGTGGTGATACAGGGGGAAACAGATAGCTCTGCTTAGCACAGAGAGACACCCTGTACTTCGCTATGTCACAGTGATCTGACGCAGGCCTGATCCAATCTGCTGGAAGCATACGGGGAAAGGAAAGTGTTCCGGTGAGTCAGTGAATGAGTTATCTCGCACAGTGCCTCATATGCTTTATTCCTATAAACTTCTCAGGGCTTTTTGTACCATTTTGAAGAAAATATTTTAAAACTAGTCTAAAACTGTGCCGGGAGGGGGGGGGGGGGGGGGGGGGTTTCACGTGTCCACAGTATCTAAGGCAGGGGTCTTCAACGTTTTCAGGCCAAGGACCCCTTAGTTGAGAGCTAGAGAGATGAAGCAGGGACCCCCACAACCTTTTCATATAGTTTCATTGTTTGACAGCGCGATCATCAGTGTATTTTGGATTCAAGTCAATTTGTGTTTTCAGATATTTAGCCACTTGCGCCGCCATTACCTAATAAACTTGACCTTTCACTCTGTACTAATGCCTCATTCACACTACGAAAAGCCAAGCTAATGGTTTGCTTGGTAATTCAATGTATTCTCTATGCAAACCAGCTTTAAAAATTTCCAAGCTGGAAAAAAAGCTTGAAATGTTTAAAGCTGGTTTGCATAGAGAATACATTAAATTACCAAGCTGACCATTAGCTTGGCTTTTCGTAGTGTGAATGAGGCATTAGTCTGCTCTTTTTCCTCTCTACACAAAACCTCTTCTGCGAGGCGTTGTGAGCTTGTAGATCTGCTATTTTCGGCTAAAGTTCTCAGGAAAAAAGATTCTCTATCACCCAAAGATTTGGAGGACCCCCTGTAGTAACTCCCTGTTGAAGACCCCTGATCTAAGGGATTGAATGTAGTCTCAGAAGTGATGTTGGAGTGCCCGTTCGGGAGATCTTTATGCCCAATTGCCCATATATGGTGTTCCATGTTGGAGTGCCCTTTGGGCAGATCTTTATGCCCATACATGATGTTCCGTGTCTTAGGCCAGTCTGTGATTTCAGTACAATGACGTCTGAGTAGCATGCAGACAGGCGGTGGTCAGACGGACCAACGGACAGACATTCCAGACTGACACCGTGGAGGAGCGTGTGAGTGAATCCACATCATCAGTCTGGCTAATGCCAGGCTAAAGGCAGCCGCGCAATATAACGGCCCAGAGTGTGCCAGGCTTCCACACTGACATGGCATCATCATGCCATCTAATGCAGTGGTTCTCAAATTATTTTGGGGGGGTCCCCAGATGATTAGCTTAATGTGCAACATTGTTTTCTCACTCAACAGTAAACAAACCAACATTAAGTTTAAGTTTATAGAGGGTATCTGCACATTTCTAAAGTGATACTTTAACACATCGGGTGCCCAGGTGGTGTCTACGCGTCAATCTCTTTGATCTTTACGAGTGCCCAACGACGCGTTTGACGCGTTGTACAGTAAACTATACTGTACTGTAGCTACTGCACTTGGCTACCGCGGTGATGAAACAACTCCATTTCCCAACATGCAGCGCGCAATTACGTCACCCGGACGTGCTGTGTGGCTCGTTGACTTCCTGTTTACCGGCTGCACAAAAATGCTGTTTTCTCTGGATTCTCTTCCTTTTTTCATTTTTTTCTCAAAACGGCAGCCTCTTCTACATGCCGTAAC
>NC_137817.1:58248145-58279853 GCF_963921795.1 Nannobrachium achirus | reverse complement strand
ATCTCACAGGCAAATATTGTACTTTTTTATTCCACCACACTTATTTGCCAAACATAAGTGTTGTTAGTCAGTGCTACACAAGTATCTCACCGCCATGTCAAATACAGCGATAATACTCAATACTACCAACACAACCCAACAGTGCCGAGCCAACAAAAGTATTGCTATACACTGTATACTGTAGTGTTTGTTCAGTAACAGTGTTAAATAGCTCTATATTGTGACAGTAATCATTGCTATAGAGTGTTTGTTCAGTAACAGTGTTAAATAGCTCTATATTGTGATAGTAATCATTGCTATAGAGTGTTTGTTCAGTAACAGTGTTAAATAGCTCTATCTTGTGATAGTAATCATTGCTATAGAGTGTTTGTTCAGTAACAGTGTTAAATAACTTGTAATAGTAATCATTGCTATAGAGTGTTTGTTCAGTAACAGTGTTAAATAACAATAATAAGACAGGCCTCTCCCTGTCTCTCCAGCTCTTTAATAAACACAAGATATTTTCCGGCGAGCTGTCATTCAGGAAAGTAAAACCCAATTATTAGCTTCATCACTTCATATTTCCCTTTAGTTTATATCCTGTATCCTGTATGAGTTCTCTATCCTTTATTATTATTATTTTTTTAAGATTAGTTTTTGGGGCTTTTATGCCTGTATTGATAGGACAGTAGACTGACAGGAAATGGGGTGAGAGATGGGGAACGACATGCGACAAACGTCGTCCGGATCGGGAATCGAACCGGTATGTGGTATGTGCCCGGACCAGTGGGCCAGCAGGCACCGCAAGTACTCTATCCTGATTGGACATCATATGACTCATGCTGAAGAATTCATTTTTCCTCCTCTCGTGTGGCGAGGAGGTGAAAGAGAGATGTGTGGTGGAGGAAGGCAGATTAATAACGTGGTGATACAGGGGGAAACAGATAGTTCTGCTTAGCACAGAGAGACACCCTGTACTTCGCTATGTCACAGTGATCTGACGCAGGCCTGATCCAATCTGCTGGAAGCATACGGGGAAAGGAAAGTGTTCCGGTGAGTCAGTGAATGAGTTATCTCGCACAGTGCCTTATACGCCTTATTCTTATAAACTTCTCAGGGCTTTTTGTACCATTTTGAAGAAAATATTTTAAAACTAGTCTAAAATTGTGCCGGGGGGGGGGGGGGGGGGGGGGGGGGGGAGGGGGGGGAGGACAACGGACTGACCTCATGCTTCCTTCCATGCATGAGGAGTCCATGTTGCTTCTTTCACCTGACAGTGGAGATTTCCCCGGTTTGGACGTAGCGCGTGGAAGGAACACGTTATTCCAACCAGTTCCTTTCCCCTCCATCAGGCGCCCCGGCTGGCCAGGCTGAGGCATTATTGAGACCAGGATTACTGCATGTTTTTACTGCATGAGACACGGGGAGAACATGCAAACTCCACACAGAAAGGCCCTATCGCCGACCCCACCTAGGGTGTGGGCGCTGATGACGCGGAGGGAGGAACACGCCGCCAGCGCCCACAGCGCTGGCATATAGTTTCATTGTTTGACAGCACAATCATCATAGTGTATTTTGGATTCAAGTCAATTTGTGTTTTCAGATATTTAACCACTTGCGCTGTCATTACCTAAAAACTTGACCTTTCACTCTGTACTTAGTCTGCTCTTTTTCCTCTCTACACCAACCTCTTCTGCGAGGCGTTGTGAGCTTGTAGATCTGCTATTTTCGACTAAAGTTCTCAGGAAAAAAAATTCTATCACCCAAAGATTTGGAGGACCCCCTGTAGTAACCCCCTGTTGAAGACCCCTGATCTAAGGTATTGAATGTAGTCTCAGAAGTGATGTTGGAGTGCCCGTTGGGCAGATCATTATGCCCAATTGCCCATATATGGTGTTCCATGTTGGAGTGCCCTTCGGCCAGATCTTTATGCCCATACATGATGTTCCGTGTCTTAGGCCAGTCTGTGATGTCAGTACTGTGACGTCAGAGTAGCATGAAGATAGGCGGTTATCATGGCGGCGAACCTGTGTAGTATCAGTCATGTCACAGCATGCAGATGGTCAGATGGACCAACGGACAGACATTCCAGACTGATACCGTGGAGGAGCGTGTGAGTGAATCCACGTTATCAGTCTGGCTAATGCCAGGCTAAAGGCAGCCGCGCAATATGACGGCCCAGAGTGTGCCAGGCTTCCACACTGACACGTCACCTAATGAACAGCACTGACCTGGCGGCACCATGCCATCTTCTGAACAAGCTTTCTGCACACCTGAACAACCTGTTTGCACCAGACTGTTGGCATGAGTCTACTGTACTCTACCAGACTGTCACATACCTGGCATTGAGTCTAGAGCAATGATGTAAAGTAACTAAGTAGATTTACTTAAGTGCTTTACTTGAGTATTTCCAATTTCCAATACTTTTATTTCTACTCCACTACATCTCTGTTCCAAATAGTGTACTTTACTCCATTACATTTTATTCATATCTTTGCAGATATGAATTATAATATTATAAAACATACATAAACCACTTTAGCCCTATTTTATACCATGGCTATTTGAAAATACATATATTATACATATATATTTTCAAACATTTCGTAATTTTACTTTTGGTACTTCAAGTACATTTTGATGCCAATACTTTCATACTTTTACTCAAGTCTGTTTTGAATTCTGTACTTTTACATGAAATGCAGTATTTCTACATTTCTATATTGATATCATTGATATTGAGTACTTTTTACACCACTGGTCTAGAAGAGCTCCCACAGTGGCTGGGCAGTGGGCAGTTTGTACATTATGAATAATAAGCATTGATTCACAACTGTGTGTGTGTGTGTGTGTGTGTGTGTGTGTGTGTGTGTGTGTGTGTGTGTGTGTGTGTGTGTGTGTGTGTGTGTGTACCTTCATGCTAGGGGGGGCGGTGCGGGGGGGTGACGGAGGACATT
Organism: Nannobrachium achirus; assembly: GCF_963921795.1. Taxonomy (NCBI): domain Eukaryota; kingdom Metazoa; phylum Chordata; class Actinopteri; order Myctophiformes; family Myctophidae; genus Nannobrachium; species Nannobrachium achirus. Next base: position 58,276,917 of record NC_137817.1, on the reverse strand, counting down.
CTCCCAGGGGAACATTGGAGATGGTCAGCAGCTCCTGTTTCCTGTGAACACATGGCAACACACAGAGGAGATTAGTCTCGCGTAGCCAGACAACTATTCCACAATCTCCGAATGCTATAGAGTCTGGAACTAGAGCTCCCGAACGACGAGTATCGGAAGTAGCCACTGCTGCACTGAACTGTAGTCCATTGGAAACATAACAGAAACACACTAGCACAGACAGAGTCATTCGAGCGGATATTCTTGTTATGGGTGTATAGTTTAAGAAAACATTTGAAAGCATCATGGAAGTAACACCAATAACACCAGAGAAAGAGGGAATAACGCCCCCAAAAATGTTGAAAGAAGACATAACGCTTCCAGTAGGACTTGTTATCACTACTGCACCAAGGGAGCGGGTGCGTCACACCCGCTTTATCTCGCACTCATCGTTAGAACTTCCGTCCCCCAGACTGTATGCCAGGAGCATTTGCAAATCTCGGAGGCAACAGTCTGGCCATGCGAGACTAAGAAGAGATGGTTTATTACTTCCCGTTTTCCTGTGTTAACACAGGCGGTTACTGTAAAAGGTTCACGCCTCCCGCGGCTCGGGAGCTTTTGGCTGGTGGAGACGACAGAGACGCACCATCACATGTGTACTTGAGCCACGTGAGACACCGCCGAGCAAGCTAAACAAGCGAGTCGCGGCGTCGAACGGTGCGAAGTCCGCTTGAGTTTGACGACTTTCGGCACCTCCGCGCGGTCCGAATAGTGTGTAGCCAAAAGCTCCCAAGCCGCCAGGGGAGTGAAACCTTTTACAATAACCCGCGCCTTGAATTCACTTCTCGCTGAGAACACGGAGGGAAATTGGTTTGTAACTTCCTGATTCCTGTAAACACATGAAAATACAGAAGAGTTGGTTCATTGGTTTATTTCTAACCATGTTTGGATCCAAACTACACAGTAGTTCTATAGTCTGTGGAGCCACTCTGTTGAATCTCACATTGTTCAAGTGCCTTCGGTCAGTCAGTCAGTCAGTCAGTCAGTCAGTCAGTCAGTCAGTCAGTCAGTCAGTATGTACATACATACAGTCTGTATGTACAGTATGAAAACATGACCAACGACAAATAATTTTCCATACCCACTGGGAGAAATACAACAATGTGCGAACACAGCAGCACGATTTGTGAAATGTTGTCATAAAAGAAGAACAACCACCCTATTAAAGGACTACAAACCATTGAGTGACCTCTAGACCTACTGCACATAATAACACAGCTGCTACCTTTAAGACCTTTAAATATGAGTTGTTGTTGTTTTTTGTTTTTTCTTAAAATCGTTCTGAGAAAAAAGTTGTTAGGGTCCAAGGTGGAGGGGCCTTCATTATTTTATACTTTAGCTATTGAAAAATAGCAGATATACAAGCTCACAGTGCCGCACTGCAAGCTTGTAGATCTGCAATTTTTTTTTAAGTCGTGAAAATGTGTGAAATCTTTGAATATGTATTTTTCAAGCGAACTCAAATTTTGCTTCTGAGGGGTCCTGGAACAACATGTTTTGGAGATGGGGGTCCGTGGCCAAATATATGTAACGGGGTCCTTTCATATGAAAAGGTTTGAGCACCACTGACATAGAAAAAACTTTTTCACAGCACGGCACTGCGCTGTGAGCTTGTAGATCTGCTATTTTTTCAATAGTTAAAGCAAAAAATAATGTGTTCCCAGTCTAAAAGCCTCTTAACAGGTGTGGGCCCGCCGGCGGGCCCGCCGGCCGTATTTGACAAACAATCACGTTTAGACAAGCCTCTGTGTTACTTGCATTGCCAAGCTGTATACCATTTTAAAGCTAAGATTCTTGTGATTCCGAATCCGCAAACCATTTGATTATAGCACCGAAACTCACGCTGCAAACATAAACAAACAGACAAATATTCATAAATCTGCTGCTACTCACGTTTAGAGTTGGATTGTACTCCAACAACATCATATATTTCCACAACAATGATGTTCTTGTGTAGAGGAAGGGTAAACATGATAAAATCCATTGATTGCATAAAGTCCAAACCACATTTTCTGCCAAGAAACCTCTGTACAACTATAGTCACGGATACAAGCGTGATGTCAGAGTATGACAATCTTTCACGTGTTTTTGCTTCTAACTCCAGTTCAGGTTTTCAGTATTACAACTGAATACTATTAAAATAGCCTCCAAGCTCCACACAATGATTGACACCTTCATTTCACCCAATTGGAGCTTCTAGTCCTGTCTCAGTCGTCTCCCAATCCCCCAATAGCAACCAATAGTATGTTCTCAGAGGAGGTCCATGACTCCGTTTCATGGCCCATATATTCAGCCAATGGCAGCAGGTTGTTATGATGACTGGCACTTCTTATAGCCAATGAAATTCTCCACAAAATGTGTCTACTTTATTTTGGCTGAAGTGAACTACAATACCCAAAAGCCCCTGCGTAACAGCACCACTGGACGTCCGTAAATACTCAGCAGCGCGCCGAATGTCAGACCAAGAGTGTTAGGGCTGTCAGTAAAATAAATAAATAAAATAATAATAATAATAAATAAATAAAAATAATAAAAATTTAAACAAAAAATAATCCAGTCTATTAGCCCTTTTTTGACCTTTTTATATGATACATGCAAATGTCTCCAAATGAAAACGCATAAACATACACTTAGTAAAACATGTGTAAAATATTCATATTCTGTAGTTTTATCATGTCCTTTGAAATTGGGCTAGGTAAGGCTTCAAAATGTGTCCACATTGTGTTTTTCAGCTCCTAACATAACAGTGTTGTGCAGGCATCTATTTACTGAAAATATTTAGGCGAGGATTAAAAACCTGCTATTCCAGTAAGTTAAAACTTGCATTACTCAATGTCAGTTGCACACAGAGTGATTATTTATTTCTGGGTAAAACTTCAAAATGTTTCCTTCAAAATGAGACCATGCCCAATGCATTACTCCAAATGGTTTAAAAACAACAATCAATTTACTTTGGGTACGTTGTGTATAGGCGTTTTTTGCAAATTATACAGGATTGTTAACTCACTTACTGCCAATTTAAAATGCCCCTCGAGTGGCACTAGTGCCAGAAGCCTCCATAGACTCCCATGTAATTTATAGTGCACAGATCATGCACGCCCATGCACAGATCATGCACCATGTTTGTGCAGGCTGTTCACAGCTTTCAAAAAAAAAAAAAGATTGGAAATCCGTTCAGGCATTCATGATTTATCAGCCATAATGTTTTCTTCAGATGTAAACAAAAATGGCTGCCATGTTTGAAAGATGGGGTTGTATGGGGGGTGGAACATGCAAAATCGCGATTGAAATCATGTTTACTAGATTTAATTGGGTCCAAAAAAAAAAAAGTAAGTAAAAGTCGCCCAAAGTCGCCCAAAGTCGCTTGGCAGGGAACTCCATAGTGAGAAAGTTGCTCTAAAAGTCGCCTGGCACTGTATGAGTTTGCTAAATGGGTTAAACCACCTCTCACAGTGAATCCTTGTACGCAGGCCCAGAATTTGGTGTGACACCCTGGTCATACATGCTGTGCAACTGAACTAGGGAGGCAGTGAAAATGATCCAGGAGCATAAAGCAGATGTCCTGCCTCCTCCTTTCCACTTCACTTCCATCTGTGCAGTCGCGTTACGCGTACATGTGTCCTAGACCAGTGGTTTTCAACCCTTTCATATCAAGGTCCATTATTTATTCAGCATTTGAGCCATAGATGGCCATTTGATGAGATTTAGCCTCTCAGACCCAAAACGTAGAATATTTTGTAATCGTTGGATATAGGGGTGTAATGATATAATAACTGTATCGAAAAAAGATCGTACCGTTTTGGCTTATCGAATCGTTTTAAAAAGCAGTAATCGGTATCGAATCGTTTTGCGATGCAAATAATTGATTGTATGGAAACTAATTGTATTTAGCAATTTTAAGAGGGGAAATGAAAAAGAGGGGTCTAATTACCTTTCCATTCCATATAGCTACTCTTGGTCTACTGATAAATGGTGTGTAAATCTCTGCTTTCATGTCAAGGTGGGTTTGTCCATATGTTTGAAAATATAATGTCCATTTATTTGCTAGATAATCACAGCGTTTACTTCCATAATAGATTTTTTTACACCTTTTACACAGATTTAATTTATTTGCTAAATATTTACTATATCGATTTTAAATCATTGAATCGTATCGTAGCACCTATGAATGACCTAATATCGTCCATGTATCGTATTGTCAACCATGTGTCGTGATGCGTATCGTATCGTTGTTCAAATGTATCGTTACACCCCTAGTTGGATAAGATCTTATCCACAATTCGATCCATGCTTTATTGATGTGGTACCAATAAAAGAGATAACGGGCAAACGTTGACCAAACTAATTGTGTAAACTTCTTGTAAATTAAGTAAGGCAGATGTTTAACAGGAACTCTTCAGAGCGTAAACGGGTCCATTTGGTTTCATTTTACACTCTCAGGAGTTACTGTATCTATATGGGTTCATTTGTTACCAACTCTCCATCATTTAGCCGTCCCAGACTGTTTCTATCGTAACCTGCCTCAAAATAACACAAGTGTTGTGGTTTCCAGATGGACTCTAGTGCGTGCGTGCGTGCGTGCGTGTGTGTGTGTGTGTGTGTGTGTGTGTGTGGCTGTGTGCGTGCGTGCGTGTGTGTGTGTGCGTGAGTGCGTGCGGTTTCACGAGGAGTCTGTGTGTCCCTCAGCTCCCATAAGCCCCTCCTCTGTCTCCTGGTGACACCTCAACATCTGCTGTCATGCTGAGAGAGAGAGAGAGAGAGAGAGAGAGAGAGAGAGAGAGAGAGAGAGAGAGAGAGAGAGAGAGAGAGAGAGTTGTGTGCAGGCACGTGCACACATAGACATCAAAGGGGGCTTGAGCCCCTGCCCTTGTATCTGTCTGTAAAAAGTGCCCACTCCAGACCATGAATGCAGTTTTTTACTGTGGTGAAAGAAATGCAAATGCCCCTCTTTCCATATACCTGAAGGCAGCATTCAAGAGAATTGCCTTGTCCAAACTCCTGAACTTGAATGCAGCATCTTATGTTGAAAGAATTGCCATCTCTGTGTAGAAATCCATGCCGTTACGCCACATCTCCAGTATCGACTTGGTTATGCTTAGTTCAGTGTGGAATCAAGCATTGAAAATAGCTGACCTCCAAGCTTGCGATGCGTTGTGAGCTTGGAGGTCGGCTATTTTCGATATTTCCACTAAAAGGCCCTTTTAGAAATTTCAGCCCCTGCCTCTCTAACATTCTCTGCACATCCCTGGTTGTGTGTGTCAGTTGTCCAGATTTTAGATGAAACAAACACGGAACTAAAAGTTACTATGATTGGCCGCTAGTTGCGCTGTTCTGTTACCAAAAGCAACATGTTCTGCATAGGATTCCATCCATTTCCTCTGAACTTTTACATTTGATTTTCTTACCTTAATAAACATTGCCATAAATACTTTATGGTTCCTGTCGCTAGTTTAAAGCCTCGTTTCAATCACCATGATATGTGTTTTGTTAAAATATGGTCCAATTTATGCTATAATTTCATAATAATCAATTTCGCAGCATAGAAACCAATGCAATGGGTTCCCACCGTCCATATTTTTTACAGTCTATGGTGTCATTAATGTGTGCTCACGTTCTCTGTAGCAGAGAGAATGAGGAGTATGCTCATCGCTCCTTGAGGACATCTCATAAATCCTCTCCTAACACCTCTCTAGGCCACTAGGGGAGCTATTCTGCACGTCCTAAGTACCAGGTGTTGGTGTGACCGATGCCGTTTGGCCACTCAGAATAGCCACAGTCACAGTCAAGTTGCAGAGTGGTGACTGTTCAGTCTTTCCCAGAGGCGTTGAAGTGAGCGTTCCGTCACTATTGCATAGACCAGTGTTTCTCAAACTTTTACATTTCACGGTCTCCCCTTAACAACTGACAGTGTACAAATGGAACCAAATGGACCCGTTAGGGTTCATTTGGTTCCATTTGTACACTGTCAGAGTTACAGACTTGTATGGGTCAATTTATAACCCTCTAAAGGAAGACACAGAGTCCCTGGAATCCACATTGAGAAACACTGGCATAGACTCCCACTGTAAGAATGGAATGGGGAAATTCTCATTCTATCTCAAAGAGGAAGTTCTAGTGTTTGGAACTACAGCCCATACCTAGAACCAGCCCCCCTACGTACCATAGCACTACTGTAACACTCCCCTTCCCTCGATGACCATACATGAAGCTAGATAGCATTTTGAGGTTTTAGAAATGTTTTTTTTTTTTTTTTACTGATTAGGTGCGTGGTCTATGTTATGTTATTGTTTTTCTAGATTGATATTCCTATGCATTTGTTATATTGTTGTTGATGTACTGACATATTATCTTGCTTATTATATTGATGCATTGCCTGCTTATTGTAAGTCGCTTTGGATTAAAAGCGTCTGCTAAATGCTTAAATTGTGAACTGTACATACAGGCAGCCGAAACGCAGTACTTGCGTGCTCTGCTGATGCAGGTCATTAGAAAGCAGGTGTAGGCCTACAGAACTCATTAGAGAACAGTTTGCAGTCTGCAGGTGCCTGGCTGAGGAGACTTGCTGAGTCACAGCTTTTACCCACTATAGACTTGTCCAGTCTCGTATGTGAAAACGTATACAACAATATAACTTATACAATTGGGGTGGTTGTATTTAGTCTCTCTGCTCTTCTATTGAGAGTGCGCATGCTTGCACACACGCACACGCACACACACACACACACACACACACCACGCACGCACACCCACACCACACACACACACACACACACACACACACACACACACACACACACACACACACACACACACACACACACACACACACACACACACACACACAGGCTGAACAGCCCGAAGCGCTCCCACTAACAGCCTAACTCTGCCAAGTATTGTGTGCTGCAATGTAATCCAGTACTGATTACTTCTGTATCCAATCCAATCCGATCCACTTCATTTATAGAGCACATTTAAAACAACAGCGTTGAACCAAAGCCCTGTTGTTTTAAATGTGAATACTGAGAGTGAAACTATACACAATAAACAGAGGGGAAAAAAAAACACTTTCCCACTTTGGTTCTCAAAGTGGGGGGACCCCCAGGGGTTCTTGAGGGAGTTCCAGGGGTCCCCAGCTACATGATAGTTAGGAACCAAATGGACCCTTATGGGTCTGTAGCACAGAGAGTGTATAAATGGAACCAAATGGACCCTTATGGGTCTGTAGCACAGAGAGTGTACAAATGGAACCAAACGGAGCCGTCAAATTAACATTGATTTTACAAAATAAATTGGGTCTCGGAGATAGAAATGCCATTAAACGGGGGTCCGTAGCCTCGTATCAAACTGGGGGTCCTTGAAAAACAGTTAACTCTCAGTCTGAATCATATAGAAAGCCAAGGAGTACAAGAGAGCTTTCAAACATGATTTAAACACAGGCAAGGTCTGAGACACCGAGTTGAGTGGCAGCTTGATTCACCAATCACAGCATGTGTGTGACCTGGCACTCAACTGTGGCTGTTAAGAGAGGATTTAGGAGACGTCCTCAAGGACCAATGAGAATCCTCCTTATCCTCTGTGCATGACTACACATTAATGACACTACGCTCACAACTCTCCAGGGACGTGCAGAGAATGTTAGAGAGGCAGGTGCTGACATTTCTAAAAGGGCCTTTTTGGTGAAAATATCGAGAATAGCAGACCTCCAAGCTCACACAGAACTAAGCATAATCAAGTGAATACTGGAGATGTGGCGTAATGCATGGATTTCTACACAGAGAGGGCAATTCTTTCAACATGAGATGCTGCATTCAAGTTCAGGAGAGTTTGAACAAGGCAATTCCCTCTTGAATGCTGCCTTCAGGTATGGCATGGAAAGAGGGCATTTGCATTTCTTTCACCACAGTAAAAACTATCTCCCCCTCTCTCTCTCTCCCTCCCTCTCTCTTTTTAAGTATTCTGTGACCAAAAAGATTGTACTGTACATACACTGCTCAACTTTATGTCTGGAATGGCTAAACTTGCAATCTGGATCACAAGGAGAAGTAAGATAAAGGGAGCCAGGGCTATAGATCCAGTGCAGGTTTTAAAGGACAACTTTTTTTTTTTTTTACAACTACGGCTCATTAGAGAAAAGAAAAGATATGTGTTAAAATGTTTTAATTTACTGCTTTCTATCGTTTCTTCTTTTTTTTTTTTATCCCACGATTTTGTAACACATTTTTTCACCCAGTGCCAATTGCCTATGTAATCCTGGGCTCTGCTCTCCCTCTGCCGCGCCTGGGGAGACAACGGACAAACCTCATGCTTCCTTCAATGCATGGGTAGTCCAAGTTGTGTCTATCACAGGAAGGGGGAGGGCTGGTTATTTGCTTCTAATTGAAAGTCAGTTTTATGTTTTCAACATGAGCTGAATTGGAAAGATATGGTTTTAAATCCGAATCTCTCCCTCTCCCCCCCCCCCCCCCCCCCCCCCTCCTCTCTCTCTCTCTCTCTCTCTCTCTCTCTCCTCTCTCAATGGAGCTTTATTGGCATGAGAAACCATACATGTACGTTGCCAAAGCGAAAGTGGAACCAAACAAACCCAAAAAATGTATGTACAATTCAATATGAGACATATGTAAATGTGAATGAAGAAATGTGCGAACATTGCAACTTTAGAGGAGGACTGTCTCGCAGAACTATAAAGATTTTGCATTTTCTGTCCGGAATGCTCCCCCCCTCTCCATCTCTCCCTCTCCCCCCCCCCTCTCTCTCGCTCCCTCTCTCTCTCTCTCTCTCTCTCCCTCCCTTTCTCTCCCCCCTCCCTCTCTCTCTCTCTCTCTCCCTCTCTCTCTCTCCCCCTCCCTTTCTCTCCCCCCCCTCTCTCTCTCCTTAATCCATAAAAAGTAGAAACAGAGGAAGGTGGAAAGTCTGGATCGCACAGCGTCATCTCAGTCCAGAACATCAGCGACCAAACCCTAACCCTAAACACCACACCCAGGGCCAGAGCCAGCTCAGCTGAGCTGAGCCAGACCAGAGCCATGCAGGAAGCCATGAAGTCCCAATACTCATTCCATGCCTGCTCCAGAACCAACACCGGCCACGCTGTTTCCATGCACTCAGCGCTACTGTGTCTCCACATCCACTGTGTGTGCGTGTGTGTGTGTGTTGTGTGTGTGTGTGTGTTGTGTGTGTGTGTGTGTTGTGTGTGTGTGTGTGTGTGTGTGTGTGTGTGTGTGTGTGTGTGTGTGTGTGTGTGTGTGTGTGTGTGTGTGTGTGTGTGTGTGTGTGTGTGTGTGTGTGTGTGTGTGTGTGTGTGTGTGTGCGCGTGTGCGCGCGTTTACAGATCAATCTTGGACAATTTGAATATTTTGTAAAAGTAAATATTCTTGAAACTTTCGTCACTGTCTGTACATCTGTGTGTTGATTAAAATAATATTGAACCAATGGAAAGTAGTAAAAAGTGCTTAGGACAAAACCTCTTAACTCCACTTGAGCTCATTTTCCCGAAAATAAACATTTTCTAGATACATTGAACATTCAGTGAATTATTCCAAACATGTTTTTGTTCAAGTTTAGATTTTTTTTATGGCATACAGCTCATGAATATCAAAAGTCAATATTTCAAAATATCACACGAGACCACTCAAAACAAGGATTTATAGTAGAGAAATGTCAACCTTCTGAAGTCAGAGTTGCTTGAAGTCCAGTGGGAAGTTTCCGAAGTCAGTTATGAGTTGGGGTGCTGTGGCATCTGCAATGCTTTTTTACACAATATTCTAATTTTCTGAGATTCATCTGTATTTGTGTATTACTATGAGGAGGACCACATTTCACCTAACATATTCTTTGAGACACACATACGGGTATTGGAATTGCATTGCTGAGCGAAAGAATGAATCTGCCATTGTTTCTCCGGGTGAAACAACACAGTTTGCCTTTCACCATTGGACTTGCATTAAGGCAGTGGTTCTCAACCTGTGGGTCGGGGCCCCCAGGGGGTCCCCACATTGTTTTGGGGGGTCCCCAGACGATTAACTTAATGCGCAACATTGTTTTCTCACTCAACAGTAAACAAAACAAGATAAGGTTTAAGTGTATAGAGGGTATCTGCACATTTCTAAAGTGACAAGGACTTTTTAATACCGCTAAAAGGACAAATTAAACATTGGCCAAATTGTCAAATATTAGAGGCTGAAATTGTGAAAATAGCCGATCTACATGCTCACGTCGTCTCGCGTTGCGAGGCGTTATGAGCATGTACAGTAGATCTGCAATTTTCACAATAGAACCGTGTTATACAAAATGTAGTGCCTCAACTCTTAGTGCTCGTCAGGTTGGGGGGGGGGGGGGGGTCCCCCAGTTAAAATATGATTATTTAGGGGGTCGCGGCCTGAAAAGGTTGAGGACCACTGGTCTAGATAGAGGGCCCCTGACTGTATGTATACACAGCAACCATTTAAAGACGTGGGACATGGATTCAGCGATCTGTTCACACAACCATGATGAGGTATAGGAGGAGGAGGAGGAGGAACATGATTGCCTGGAAACCAGATGGAGAGATTGGTAAAACTGCAATCTCTCACACGCGTGCACGTGCACACACACACACACACACACACACACACACGCACGCACACGCACACACACACACACACACACACACACACACACACACACACACACACACACACACACACACACACACTCCATTAGGCTGAACAGCTGGAGCTCTGTTGCTTCCTACACAACCTTTAATGCATCTTTATCTCCTGAAAATTAATTAATCTACAACTGCATAGTGTGTGTGTGTGTGTGTGTGTGTGCGACTGTGTGTTTGTGACTGTGTGTTTGCGTGTGTGTGTGCTTGTGTGTGTGTGCGTCAAGCCATGCATGGGTGAGATAAGTGTGTTGATGTATGCAGAACAAGCCTCAAATAGATGCGTGCGCTGTATTGTCTTTAAAAGACCGATCTGATATGGAAGTGTGCGTCAGTGTATGGAAATATGCTTCCACCCTGTGCTGATGGTAGGCTGACTACATGGAAGAGAGAGAGAGAGAGAGAGAGAGAGAGAGAGAGAGAGAGAGAGAGAGAGAGAGAAAGAGAGCTAAGGCCGTAGTGCTTTCATTTTCTCCTTCTATTCATACCATGTGTCAATATATCGTCTGGTTCTGTGAAAGCGATTCAAGGCTCAATCTGTCAAGGTTGACTCAGCCTGTGAAACATCTTCTTCCACTCATACAGACGGTTCGGTCTGTGTTATTAAAAAAAAAGAAAGAAAAAATGCCCACAGAATGCCATGGCTCCATATCCTCGTTGTCGGGTGAAAACCTTGTATGTCCAAAACCGTTCGTTTTGCATTTATCATTTTAAAAATGATTTAAACTAGTGAAAACAGCCGATCTATAAGCACATAACGCGGTGCGAGGCGTTGTGTGCTTGTAGATCTGCTATTTTCACTACTTTTGTGCAACTAGCCCTTACCCGTTCAAAGATATGAGCTCCGAAATGATGTGCAGTGGGTGGGTTATGGGATGTGCACTGTGCACACAGTATATGAGGGATGGAAAGTAACTTTAACTGGTGCTTGCATGATAATATGTAGGAGCATCAATGTAAGAAATACCCGTTTCGTTTAATGGCTACAGAGATACTGTGTACCGATCTGCATGATTTTTGGACAAAATCTGTAACAGGGCCAGACAACCGCCCCTTTGTAGAAATCCATGCCTTACACCACATCTCCAGTATTGCTTTTTTTATGCTTAGTTTAGTGTGGTATCAAGTATCGAAAATAGCCGACCTCCAAGCTCACAACACGTAAGCAGCGCGACGCGTTGTGAGCTTGGAGGTTGGCTATTTTCGATATTTTCACCAAAAGGCCCTTTTAGAAATGTCAGCCCCTGCCTCTCTAACATTCTCTGCACGTCCCTGCTGTAGGCCTATAGGCCCTGTAGGAAGGCCTGGGAGTTTGTCAGGAATGTGGAACAGCATCAAAGGCCACTTGGACCTTGTTCATATTTCCACACAACATCTCTAATATAAACAACATAGTTGAATGTTGAATATGGGTGGTATTCCCCTTTAACACATCCCCTGCCAGTCAGATATCCAACTACCAGTAAGACGCCTAAGGGCGAAAAGCATGCGGGCATAAAAGGGATTTGGTTCCCCTGGCATCACCGGGATCTCCATACTGTATATGGACATGAAGGGATTTGGTTCCCCTGACATCACAGTGATGTCAGAGCGTGAGAGTCAATCAACAAAAAGCACAAGCGTTACCCATACTTAAAGAGGTGGTGCCATGATTCCCCCCCCCCCCCTAAAACATGATTATCAGGTATTATGATTATACTAGGAGGAAGATTTTTTCCGAAAAAAGTATACAGAAAGAGTTAAAATTGGGTTTTAATGTTGCCACACCCCCAGTTCATTAAGTATGCATGGATGTGACCCAGCTGAAGTTAGCCACACCCCACAGTGTTGGGTGAATGGTAATTAGGGGAGGAGTTGATTCTGTGATGTAATAAGTATGTGTGATTTTTAACTGACACTTTTGACCACAAGGTGGCAGCCTCCAAGAGAAAACAAACAAATACCAAGAGAATACATAATTGCTCATAAAAACCACACCAGGGGGCCTAATGAAGTACTTTCAACCTCCTAGACACATGAAAAACAGAAAAAGTACAAAACTATGGCACCACCTCTTTAAGATACGGTCAAGATGTGACGGTTCTGATAATAAAATGCGACCTATGGTCGCAATTAATTTACCCAATGTCTGTTCGTCGTCCGCCGTCTGACCGTCTGTCCCCTGGGACCCGGTTATATTGTCAATTTTTTTCCGTGGGGAAAATCTGACCCTGTCTACAAAGGCCTTTATGACACAGTCTGCCAGTGTCAGCGACTGCCAGCAGAGTAAACTGACAAGCAGCTCGTCAGTGTTGTTCTGATGGCACTCTGAAAGGCCACAGCGTCACATGGAACAAAGCGCTGTCCTTGTGGCATTTCAGCGCAGCGCTGCAGCTCATCCCACAGTTTATACAACATCTCTGCTCCTATAGAACAGTGGTTCTCAACCTTTTCAGGCTGTGACCCTTGTGTTATTACCACTATGTGCATTATTTTAACTTGTTTGTGTATACTTTGTCCATTGTACAGCACTTTGTAACTTTGTTTTGAAAGGTGCTTTATAAATAAAATTTACTTACTTACTTACTTACTTACCCCCAATATAATTATATTTGAACTGGGGACCCCCCCCACCCTGACTAGCACTAAGAGTTGAGGCATTACATTTTGTACACTCTGAGCTAACGCGGACCAGTTTGTGTAGGCAGATGGGCGGGCGCGGCGAATCTCTCCGCGAGTCTCTGGCCAATAGCATGTGTTCTCCTCCCCCCACCCCCTCTGCTCCTCTGCTCAGCACAGAGAACGCTGCTGCGTCATGACGTCAACACATTCGGTGCGACGCTCTCTGCACTCTGATTGGTTAGGGAAATTATACACTTCCTCCAACAGTGATCAACCTTTTCAGGCCGCGACCCCGTAATTAATCATATTTTAACTGGGGAGCCCTCCCAGTTAATTGAAGCATTACATTTTGTATAACACGGTTCTATTGTGAAAATAGTAATGCGAGGCGTTGTGAGCATGTAGATCGTCTATTTTCACAATGTCTGGGATATCGGCTGTGAAAATGTAGCTTAATTCGGCGGCGGAAAAGTTAGAACATTTTCTCGCCGTCAGTTGATTCTTCATATCCATAGGAGTCAAACCGCTGTGATCATTATTGTGTCTATTTATTTTATATGCTACTACTAAGCAGTGGTGTAAAGTAACTAAGTACATTTACTTAAGTACTGTACTTAAGTACAATTTTGAGGTATTTGTATTTACTTCCAATACTTTTTACTTCTACTCTCTACTACATCTCGGATCCAAATATTGTACTTTCACTCCCATTTGTTTGAAAACTTTAAGCTACTTTGCGGATATAAATTATAATATTATAAAACATACATAAATCACTTTAGCCCTATTTTACACCTTAAAATGGCAGATCTACAAGCTCACAACGTGTCACGATGTGACGCGTTGTGACCTTGTAGATCTGCTATTTTCAAACATTTTGTACTTTGGGTTTTTTAAGTACATTTGATGCCAACATTTTCATACTTTTACTGAAGTACATTTTGAATTTCGGACTTTTACTTGTAACAGAGTAGGCCTATATGTATATCGCAGTATTGATGCTTTTACTCTTGGCCATCTGGCCAGTGATGTATATCAATTACATCAGGGATCTTCATATGGGCATAAAAGGGATTCTGGGCAATACCCATATATGGACTTTTACATATAGGTGATGTCACCTGTGATGTCACAGTGATGTGTCAGGGGAACCACAGTGTCAGGCGTGACGTACAGACAGAGATACGCGGACAAGATGTGCCGGTTTTCATGGTAAAATTGCGACGGTCGCAATTACATACATTCGTGCCATAGACTCCATATACGGTTATCTACTGAATCCCCATATGCTGTCAGGTGCTAACTGACTCATCTACATCTGACATCATGGACTCCATATTTGGACATGCCTGACATCACTGAGATGACACAAGCACCTTAGCGGTATAAAGGACACATTACTCACTGGTATTGGATTGGTACTCGGTTATGGGTATCGGAATCGGTATGGCACACTTTTTATCAGTGCATCTCCATCAATAAAGTAGCAGAATCTATCAGATCCAATCATGCTGTTGTCCTATGACGTCACCTCCTCTGAGAGGGAACTTCAGAGACTGAAGCTGATGGGCAGGTGGAGAGAGAAGTGCAGACGGTTAAGACTGACTCATGGCAGCACCAGAGGAGGAGACAACGTATCCAGCAGATATATGGGCGTATCATGCAGAGATGGCATGTTTCCTCACTACCACGCTCATCCCTGCGACCCAGCGGTCCTGAGTCAACACCCGAGCTCTGCTGCCCCCTGGGTGACTGTTCCTGTGTTCAAACGGGTGATTGGCTCCATCACAGAGGCCGGATATGTCCAGGTGAAAGCAGTACCTCCACAGGAAGAGGGCCTACTTCAAAGACAAGAGGAGGCTGCAGGGTCACTGCTGACATCGCCGGCAGTGAAAGGTGGAGTTGATGATGATGAAAACAGAGAGACAGAGCCTGTGGCCAGCACCTCCTCCACTCAGCACATGACAACACAAGCCGGATGGCGGACCGAGCCGGATGGCGGACCTTCACGAGCGACAAGAGACGACCAGCTCCTCTCTTCACGCTCCTCCGATTCTGAAGACACCGACGACAGCGATGACTGGCCTTTACCCTTCTCTGCAGGGTCCGACTCTGAAGACGGTGATCATCAGGAGGAGACCGGGGAAGGAGTGTCTTCCCAGACTCAGGCCTTACCCTGTCCTGAGGATGGCTGTCCACACACCTCCACGTCTCAGCGAAACCTCCGTAGACACATGAAGAGGAGCCACAACTACCACTGACTACCGCCCAAACATGCCGGATCGAGGACGATGGACAGGTCGTCCCAGTGAACCATCAGTTTCCCAATAGCTTGTTATATATTTTTTTACCTTTCCAACAAAAATATTTATACTAGTAAGTCGCCTCAGGGCGACATGCGATCTCGGGGTCATGCCTATTCTTGGCTATCTGGCCAGAGATGTATATCGGACCAGTTACCCAATCTCAACAGTGCCTGTGAGATTGGCAGAACATGCACATATATGGGCATTACCAAATATGGGCATTCCCAGATATGCCCTTAATATTGATTACATCGGGACAGGGATCTCCATATATGGGCATAGAACGGACAAGGACGTAATTAATTTGCAAGTGTGATCTGGGAATGCCCATATATGGGCATGTCAGAACATGCCCATATATGGGCATTCCCAGATATGCCCTTAATATTGATGACACTGGGACAGGGATCTCCATATATGGTCATAAAACGGACAAGGATGTAATTAATTTGCAAGTGTGATCTGGGAATGCCCATATATGGGTATGTTCTGACATCACATTGTCGACACATTGTATACAGTATATGGCCATAAAATATATTGGCATAAAAGGGAAATGAAGCCAGAGCGTGATGTCAGAGCAGCAAACCCATTCTGTTAAAAGTGGTTCCCCTGATATAAGTGACATCAGAGCCTGATGTCAGAGTGATGTCACTGTGACAAGGGAACCAATAGACAGTAAAAATGTGTACTGACTGACTGAATGACTGACACAGACAGACGGAGACAAGCTACGACATTTCTCATGGTATACTGCGACCTTCGGTCGCAATTATAGAGATATCTATGATTTTTTAAATGTTCAAGAATTAGCGCTTTGAAATAACCAGCACTATCTAACAATGTAACTTTCCACTTCTAGTTGAATCAACCACACAATTAATTAATTAATTGGGTCCTCAACAGATGTAGAGGTCAGAGACCCCTACATCTCAGAGTTACCACAGGGGGGGCAGTGGGGAAAAAGTGCAGACCAGGTACAGTACAGAGCCAAAGGTCAAGTTGTAGGCTACTGATTATTGGTGATTTAAGTGGTCCACCAATATAACAAAACAACAACACATACACCGTTTGTGAGCTTGCAGCCTTTCACTTTTTAAATGTTGACATGGGGAATTTATAATGAGTTATTTTACTATGCTCCAATGAGTATATTTTTTATGTGAATACATTTTCTAATTCTAGTTTTTAGTAACATTTGGAATAACAACCTTTCATTTGGAGCAAAGAATTTCTACAGTGTGATAGAAATACTCATATGATAAAAACTAATCAGAGTAGCCTACTTCTCCCACCACTCTGTTTCCATCCCTTCATCATCCCCGTTTTGTTTTCCCTCTTCAACCTCAATCGCTCTCTCTTTCCCTCCCTCCCTCCCCTCTCTCTCTCTCTCTCTCTCTCTCTCGTTGCTATTCTCCCTAGTGAAAACACTTGTGATTAGCAGCTGCCTGAGAGACCACAAGCACACGCACGCACGCACGCACGCACGCACGCACGCACGCACGCACGCACACACACACACACACACACACACACACACACACACACACACACACACACACACACACACACACACACACACACACACACACACACACACACACACACACACACACACACACACACACACACACACACACACACACACACACACACACACACACCTTTGAGGGACAGCATGTAAGCCGACATCTGTCGGCTGGCTTAGTGACTCTCTGGAGTGTGTGCGTGTGTTTGAGAGTGTGTCATATGACTGTGTGTGTGTGTGTGTGAAAGGGTGAACCATCGGTTGGATAAAGGTGCGATATAAATCGTCGTTGTCGGGTGGAAACCTTGTATGTCCAAAACCGTTTGTTTTGTATTTATCATTTTAAAAATGATTTAAACTAGTGAAAACAGCCGATCTACAAGCACACAATGCCTCGCACCGCGAGGCTGTTTTCACTACTTTTGTGCGACGGCCTTGTATGATGAAGCAGTGCTTTACTTGTATACATTTGAAACTTGGAGATGCGAGGTTTCTGCCCGACAGTGACGATTTACACATGTGTTGCTGTCGGGCAGAAACGTCTGATGTCCATATTTAAACCTTTTGTGTTTTTCCCCCCTAAATGAAAACCCTTACTTATTTACGATTTAAAATAGTTTTGCTAGTCTATAAGGCTCTTCATATGGTTGCAATGGATTCCGAATCATGAAAACCCCCTAATTAGACCCCTCACATGCCCTGAATTTACCTTGATCCACTAAGAATATTTTGGAAGATTTGTAATATGTGTTTTGGATGACCCTAAGGGTCACAAATGATCAAATTAATGATCATAAATGATTACTATTGCAATTTCTTTTGGGTCATGTCCCTTTTTAGCTTACATTGACTGGCCTAAAGTGTGCTCACACTGGAAGTGTGTGTGGTGACTGGGAGGTCCTTAAAGCTGACAGGAGGTGTGTGGCACTGGTGAATGGAAGGTCCTTGAAGCTGACAGGAGCACCCACCGCCCTCACACAGGAGAGGATTAGGAGAGGGGCGAGGGGGGGCAAAACAAAGGCTTGACAGAGGTCTTCAACGGGGGGTCCGGGACCCCTATAGGGGGTCCTCAGAGTTACTACAGGGGGTCCTCTGAATCTTCCAATCCTTTTTATATTAACAACTTGAACCCTGGTGTCCATATTCTGAGAACTTTAGCTAAAAATTGCAGATCTACAAGCTCACAACGCCTCGCAGCGCGAGGCGTTGTGAGCTTGTAGATCGGCTATTTTTGGCAAAGAGAGGGTAAAAAGAGCAGACGCAGTACAGAGTAAAAGGTCAAGTTCATTAGGCAATTATGGCTCAAGTGGTTAAATATCTGAAAACACAAATTGACATGAATCCAAAATACACTGATGATTGTGCTGTCAAACGATGAAACTATATGGCATCTATGAGAAGGTTTGGGGGTCCCTGCTTCATCTCTCTCTCAACTAAGGGGTCCTTGGCCTGAAAACGTTGAAGACCCCTGCTTTAGAAGACAAGCATTATGTTTTTGACCCTGGCTTCCTTTTTTTGTCCCCACATTGTGACAATAGAATACAACATGGTATCCACAGATAGTTAATGGCATGGCTTACACAAGGTCAATAAATGCCTTTTCTTACTGACTAGAAACCCATGTATTCAGGGGTGAAACTGTATAATGTGTGTGTGTGTGTGTGTGTGTGTGTGTGTGTGTGTGTGTGTGTGTGTGTGTGTGTGTGTGTGTGTGTGTGTTTCTCTCTCACACTTTTACTCATTCCAATTACTGTTGTTACTTTCCATTTTTTGCACCATTGGTCACAATTCAAAACGCAATGACCACACACACACACACACACACACACACACACACACACACACACACACACACACACACACACACACACACACACACACACACACACACACACACACACACACACACACACACACACACACACACACACACACACACACACACACACACACACAGCGTGACAACTCCAGGGACGAGAACCACACTTTACACGTTACCGAGACAACGCTTTTCCAGCACTGTGATTGGTCCAAAGAGAGCGGTTGGACGCACTCGTTTCTTTTCATTTATGACATTTTCAAGGTCACGCAGCGTGTGTGCGCGCGCGTGTGTGTGTGTGTGTGTGTGTGTGTGTGTGTGTGTGTGTGTGTGTGTGTGTGTGTGTTTGTGTGTGTGTGTTAAGACCCTCCAGAAAAACGCGGGCAAAAATCCTTGATTATGCCGACTACAATCATTGATTATGCGGGCAAAAAGCCTTGTTTTTGCGATGAAACATGCTGGGTTTTATGTCATTTTATGCAGTGAAATTGCGGAAAGTTGCGGAATATGCGAAAAGTTGCGAAATATGTGACATGCAAGATATGCAGAAAGTTGCAAAATATGCGAAAAGTTGTGAATCACGCGAAATATGCAAAAAGATGCAAACTATGAGGGGTTTGTGAGATTTTATGCAGTGAAATATGCGGGTAGTTCCGAAATATGCGGGTGGAAAGAAACATGCGATTATGCTGCCTTTTTGAAAATACGTGACCCCCGCATAATCTGCTGCATTTGGCTGATTATGCTAGAAATTATGCGATCACATAATCTTATTTTTCCGGAAGGGTCCAGTATGTGAGTCCGTGCATGCTTGGACAGTATAATATAGGACCACATCAGATAAACAGACCGGCTGATAAAGGCTTATTATATATTTTATATTCCTTCCTGCAGAGGCGGAGACGCTGCCTTCATCAATACTGCAGATAGAGTGCACCGATACAGAGACCGCAGGGGCGTCTCACCAAATTCTGGGCCCTGGGTACAAGGATTCACTGCGGGCCCCCCATGAACTGGGAATGCATTATTACTCATTATTTTGTGCTTTAACGATATAAAAATAGCAGGTATACAAGCTCACATGCAAGCTTGTAGATCTGCAGAGAAAAATCGTGAAAAGTCTTTGAATATTTCAGATCCTTCTAAGGTTTTTTTGGAGAAAAAAAAATGTTTCTATGTCAGTGGTGTTCACACTTTTTCATCTGAAGGACCCCCAAACTGATATGTATTTGGCCAAGGACCCCCATCTCAAGATATTTAGTTCCATGGTCCCCCCCCCCCCCCCATCTCAAAATATTGAGTTCCAGGGTCCCCCCAGAAGCAAATGTTCGCTTGAAAAGTATACATAAATTCAAAGATTAGCACAAATTTTCACGACTATACAAAAATAGCAGATCTACAAGCTTGCTGTGAGCTTGTAGATCTGCTATTTTTCAATAGCTAAAGTATACAATAATGAAGGCCCCTCCACCGTGGGCCCTAGTAACTCAGTCCCACTATACTTTAGCTATTGAAAAATAGCAGATCTACAAGCTCGCAGCGCGGCACTCGGTGCCGCGCTGTGAGCTTGTATATTTGCTATTTTTTCAATAGCTAAAGTATACAATAATGAAGGCCCCTCCACCTTGGCCCCTGCTAACTCAGTCCCACTCCCCCCCCCCCCCCCCCCCCCCCTTGTGACGCCCCTGACAGTGACACTGCTGGACGTGTACGTGCACTAGAACCATGTCCATCAATCTGGCCCTTATCAGGCTTCCTCTACGGCCACGCTCCCTTATGGATCATATCCTGCCATTAAAGCAGGTAAACATTCTCATTGACATTCTGATGTCTTCTCCAGCACGGTGGCCACGGCCGAGAGAGAGAGAGATGCATGAAACACTAAAACGTATACTGTAAACCAGGGGTCTTCAACAGGGGGTCCGGGACCCCTAGGGGGTCCTCGGAGTTACTACAGGGGGGCCGCCAAATCTTTGTGTGATAGAATTTTTTTTTTTTTTCCTCCCTTTTTTATGTTCACCACTTGAACCCTAGTGTGCATATTCTGAGAACTTTAGACAAAATTAGCAGATCCACAAGCTCACAACACCTCATTGTGGCGTTGGCGTTGTGTGCTTGTAGATCGGCTATTTTCTGCAAAGAAGTTTGGTGTAGAGGGGAAAATAGCAGACTAAGTACAGAGTGAAAGGTCAAGTTTATTAAGTATTGACGGTTCAAGTGGTTAAAAATATCTGAAAACACACATTGACATGATTCCAAAACACACCGATGATTGAGCTGTCAAACGATTAAACTATATGGAATCTATGAAAAGGTTGTGGGGGGTCCCTGCTTCATCTCTCTCTCAACTAAGGGGTCCTTGGCCTGAAAACGTTGAAGAGCCCTGCAGTAAACCATGCGACCCAGTCAACACAATATCACATTTACAATATAGGCATTTAGCACACGCTCTTAATCAAGAGTTACAATAAGCAATAGGGGTGTAACGATATAGTAATGCACTTTTTGGCCAGAAAAGAAAACATTTCACTAACTTGACCTACTCCACAACCGCCCCTAAAGATCTTGTCAATAGAAACTTCCATTGACCAGATTTTCACCTATTTTCCTTTCTGGCCAAAAAGTGTATTGTAGGTGTGAGGTGGGGGGCACTGAGTATTCCCACTAAGGAAAGCATGCTTTCAACTCCCAAAAGCCGTCTTTGTTTTTACATGTATTTGGTTAAAATACATGTAATTTTGGGGGTCCTTAACATGAAAAAGTTTGAGAACCACCGATTTAGAAGAAGGATTTAAGACATTTATAGAATCGGGTCAAAGATATTCAAAGACTTGCTTAAATGTTCACAATTTTTTTTAAATAGCAGATCTACAAGCTCGCAGCGCGGCACTCGGTGGCGTGCTGCTAGCTTGTATATCTGCTATTTTTTAATAGTTAAAGCATACAATAATGGTTAAAGTGGTTCAAATCTAAAGTGACACAGATTTGTGTTCAGGCCTAAATGGCGTTAAGGAGAACTCCTTCTAAATATGGACCAGAGCTACATATTAAGAGCATCTCTTATACCTGGCGTTGCTCATACTAATTCCTCACTAGACGCGCGAGCAGAATTTTGCCTGTAGCCTGGTTACAGGCTACATCTGCTAAATGCCAAAATTGTAAATGTCCTTGTGATGGCCGTTACATTCCAGAAGACTCCATTGGTGTGAGGTCATCAAGTCACTGCCAGACAAATCACACGGTAACTTCTCCTCGCGGGGCGATTATTACGTGCCGTTTTAACAACATGCCATCGTAACGGCACTGCAGTGGGTTGGAGCTCATACAGAGACATGGCTCTCTTATTGGTGGCTTGTTGTTGGTGGAGCAGAGCACAGCTATTGTTAGCCTGCTTTTAATGGTGTTGAACAGTGACGTTGTTCCCTGTGCTTTATGAGGAGGAGACCGCCTCACCGTTACGCAGTACGATGTAAAGTACATTTTCCAAAGTACTGTACTTAAAGGAGGCATCCTGACCAAAACACATTTAGGGTTAAATCTGCCTTTTATCATACCCCTTTATACCTGATTTAGTCGATTTTTTCATAGCTGCCCCTGTTGCTAGATTTCAGCTGCCCCTGTTGCTAGATTTCAGCTGCCCCTGTTGCTAGATTTCGTGGGCCCTCTCATAACTAACACGGTGGATTGTCCTCCCACTAGAGCGGTTATTTCTTTAGCTTCAAAGTTAGTATTTTTTTATTGGATTGTGTTTACACAACGTCCTGAGACCAAGCAGCCGAAATCTAGCAACAAAAAAATCGACTAAAGCAGGTATGAAGAGGTATGATAAAAGGCAGATTTAACCCTATATGTGTTTTGGTCAGGATGCCTAGGGAAGGCTATGCCTTCCCAAATGCTATGCTGGGCATTTTACAAATTATATGTGCGCATTGTGTGTGTGTGTGTGTGTGTGTGTGTGTGTGTGTGTGTGTGTGTGTGTGTGTGTGTGTGTGTGTGTGTGTGTGTGTGTGTGTGTGTGTGTGTGTGTGCTGTTGCTGCAGCCCCCCAGCCCCCAGTGACGATCAGTTGATAATTCAGCAAGGCTAAATTGGTGGTCGGGCTTCAATTTCGGGTCCATTATAATCTTGATATAACCACCTATGACATGTGTCATGCACTGACATCAGTGACATGTGATGATGTGTGCCTATGATTGTGCATTACATTCATCCACTCACACAAACATTCACACACCGATGGCAGTGGAAACCATGCAAGGCACCACCGGGAGCAAATATATAGGGGTTCGGAGTCTTGCTCAAGGACTCATCGACACTAACTCTGGGGGAGCCCGGGATCGAACTGGGAACCCTTCGTGAACCCTCTGTGTTCTCATGACGGTTTCTCTATCCCTGAGCCACTGCCGCCCACTTCAGTCATATATACATTTCGGCCATTTGAAAATAGGCGATCTACAAGCTCACAGTGCGTCGCGATGCGTGAAAAAGTCTTTGAAAAAGTCTTTGAAAAAACGATGTTTCTATGTCAGTGGTGCTCAAACGTTTTCATGTGAAGGACCCCCAAAATGACATGTATTTGGCCACGGACCCCAATCTCAAAATATTTAGTTCCAGGGACCCCCCAGAAGCAAAATTTGAGTTACAATTAGCCCTTCGCTATGCCCCTCCTAAACCCGTGCTTGCCCAATGCCACGTTTAGCGACAGGTTACTAAGGCGGGTGCCTTGGCAAGCTGCCATGGCGGCGTGCAGCAATAGCACCCAGCTGCAGACTAAGTAACCTGCCTCAAACGCACGTCTAGGAAGAAAACAATAGCCTATACTAAAGTCAGATTAACATACAGTACACAAGTGTTACCAGTTATATTTTCTCATGAAGTGCTCCTAAATTATTCCAGTGGGTTTGTGTAGGTCAGTGCAATCCGTTCTGTTTTTGTTTCAGTGTTTGTGACACGGAAGCGAGTGGGTGGGACGTTCGCGAACGAATCGAGTCTTTTGAACGGCTCTTTGAAATGAACGATATAATTCGGTTCACAGTAGGGAGCCGTTCCTTTCTAATGAACAGTGTTGGGAAAAGTACTAAATATATTTACTTAGGTAAACATATCAATACTGCAATCAAGTTTGGAATGTTATTAATGTACTTAATATTTTGTGTTTTATTAATGAGTAAAAGTAAAATAGTATTGGTATCAAAATGTACTTAAATTAGCCTACCAATATTAGAACGTAGCCTACTCATTATGCAGAATGTCCTGTTTCACAGGTTTTCCAATGAGTAAAATGTAGAAAAATCATTTGCAAATAGCTGATCTACAAGCTCACAATGCATTGCAACGTGACACATTGTGAGCTTGTAGATCACCTATTTTCAAATGCCAGAAATGTATCCAATGGCAAAAATGTATAGGCCTATTTGGGTGGAAGTGATTTACAATCATAATCAAAATCTACAAAGTAACCAGTAACTAAAATGAGGCAGTCTTTTGAACGGCTCTTTGAAAGGAACGGATCTCAGAGATCCGGTTCACTTCAGAGAACCATAAATCCCATCTCTATCTAGCAGCCAGACTCGCGGTACAGCGATGCGCGCCGCCATGGCAGCTTGCCAAGTCAGCTGCGTTAGTAACCTGTTGCTAACTTGGCATTGGACAAGGACGGCTTTAGGAGGGGCATAGCGAAGGGCTAATTGTTCGCTTAAAAAAATACATATATTCAAAGATTTACACGTTTTCACAACTTTTCAAAAATAGCAGATCTACAAGCTCGCAGCGTGGCCGCGCAGTGAGCTTGTATATCTGCTATTTTTCAATAGCTAAAGTATAAAATAATTAAGGACCCTCAACCTTGGGCCCTAGTAACTCAGTCCCGCTTTCCCCTCCCTTGTGAGTTTGACGCCCCTGGTAATGAGCAACAAATGGGTAGCCAGTGTGAATGAAGTCACACTGGGCTCACAACGTTAACATCTTTTTTAGGAGAGCAGTGATTTTCCCAAACTTTTGGGGGAAATCGGTTGATCATTCAAAAACCTATAGATGTGAACCACTGCTCCAGACTTTGATCGATAGTCAGACAGACAGACAAACAGATAGATAGCAAAAACAAAGCTATAAAGAGGCTGCATAAAAGCATAGAAGCATAAAAACATAAAAAAAAACTAATAATATAAAGAGTCCAGAACAGCAGTGGTGGAAAAAGTACTCACATTTTTTACTTGAGTAAAAGTATCAATACTGCAAAGTAGTAAGTTAGGGTGCCCAGACTGCCCACACACCAAAACATTAGAGTGGAATTTGCATTCCGCCAATGCATTTCAATGAGAATGGAGCGGTTTCATGCCAGTAGAGGATTTCTGCAAAAAACGCTCCATTCTTATTGAAATGCATTGGCGGAATGTGGATTCCACTCTCATAGGTATTTTGGTGTGTGGGCACCCTTATAAGTAAAAGTCCAGATTTCAAAATGTTCTTGAGTAAAAGTACGAAAGTATTGGCATAAAAATGTTTGAAAATAGCCGATCTACGCTCACAACGCGTCGCGTCTATTTTCAAATAGCCACGGTATAGAATAGGGCTAAAGTACATTAATGTATGTTTTATAATATAATCATTTAATATCTGCAAAGTAACTAGTGACTAAAGTTTTCAAATAATTGTAGTGGAGTAAAAGTACAATATTTGGATCCGAGATGTAGTGGAGTAGAAGTAAAAGTACTGAAAACTGGAAACACTCAAGTAAAGTACAAATACCTCAAAATTGTACTTAAGTGCAGTACTTAAGTAAATGTACTTAGTTACTTTACACCACTGCAGAACAGTCAATGCTGCGTAAGTGTCTCAACGCTATCACGTCATAACAGAAATAATAATACTTTGAGGGATTGAGGGATAATCGTACTGTAGCTGATTTGGTAAACCTCTCATTATCGTTGAAGAGCGTGTGTGTGTGTGTGTGTGTGTGTGTGTGTGTGTGTGTGTGTGTGTGTGTGTGTGTGTGTGTGTGTGTGTGTGTGCGTGTGTGTTAGGGCATTCACGAATAGTGATTTTTAGTATTCGAATTATTCAACCTCAAAGTATTCGAATATCGAATATTCGACAGTAAGCAAGAGGCGAACATTGTGAAAATAGCCGATCTACATGCTCACAACGCCTCGCAACGCGAGGCGTTTTGTTTTATTTTCACAATATTTATCCGCGGAACAGAGTCACATTAAATGTAATACCCACAGTTCCAAGTGCTTGTCACGGCCTAAAAAGGTTTGAGAACCCCTGGTATAGAGCATTAACAAATTCATCCACCAGGGCCATTGACAACTCATTTTTATGACTTCCTATATCTAGCCAAGTTTTATAAACTATATATATTTTTAAAGAGAAAAAAATATTAATAAATACAAATAAGCGAATATTCGACTTCGGTGAACAACGTCGAATAGTGACTTTGATATTCGAATATTTGGTGAATGCCCTAGTGTGTGTGTGTGTGTGTGTGTGTGTGTGTGTGTGTGTGTGTGTGTGTGCGCGTGCGTGCGTGCGTGCGTGTGTGTGTGTGTGTGTGTGTGTGGTGCAGTCATTTAGCCCCATGCTTGCGTTCATGCAGGGATGTGTGTTTTTTAATTGCCCTCATCTGTCACTGTCACGGTCAGCCGGCGAGCCCGTTAAAGGGCCGGCGACGGACTGCTGTGCTCACATCTGTAGTATATCGTCACTGTCTGGCCAAAACCTCTTAACTCCATTTTTGAGGTTTTTATTTTTTGGCATGAATCAGGGCTATTTTTTGGCAAAAACATTTCATAGAGAGTGAAAAAAAGACTGTATCAAGTATGTATATTATAAGTACCTTTTTACCTATTATAGAGGGTTTAAATGGCACCGGATATGCAGCTTGGCAAATAAAAGGTGAATTGATCCCAGTGCATGACGGCCGATATCAAGATAAATGAAATCTCCACGATACGATTATCATGAGTGTTTTTTTTTTATCACGATAAACGATAATATCGTGTATCGTCCCATCCCCAACTTCCAGTGAGTTCTAATGGCATAACGGTGCATTAAAGGGTTGATGGGTAGATTCCCAGAACACAACAGACTGCCTGCAAACACAGCACACTGGCTCATTATGCTTCTATTTCAAGCTCTCTCTCTCTCTCTCTCTCTCTCTCTCTCTCTCTCTCTCTCTGCCGTCCC
Organism: Nannobrachium achirus; assembly: GCF_963921795.1. Lineage (NCBI taxonomy): Eukaryota > Metazoa > Chordata > Actinopteri > Myctophiformes > Myctophidae > Nannobrachium > Nannobrachium achirus. Next base: position 58,249,799 of record NC_137817.1, on the reverse strand, counting down.
CTGTCTCTGCCCACTGTGACCGTGCAATTAAGGCCTCGTATTAAAGTCCATTAGCGAGGCCGCCATCGGGATGACTCTAATTGTCCAGTTGTCTGCAAGATCAGGGACGTTTATTAAGTTCCATAACAACATACTGTACTGTATATGAAGCCGAGCTGGAAACAAAAGAGCTCTATTAGCCTCTCCTGGACAGGCTGCGGACACCACTTGACCCCCATCTCTCTCTCTATTCCAGGGGTCTTCAACGTTTTCAGAATATTTTTTGTTATCGTTGGATAAGATTTTGTCCACAATTCCAGGCTGTGTTGATGATATGGGAGAGATGACAAACTTTGACCAAAGTAACAATTCTTCTACATCAGGGGTGCCAAAAAGGTACAGTTGATCGTGATCTACCAGTAGATCAGAAAGGCTGTGCAGGTAGATCACATGACATGCCCTAAAAATATGTAATTAAAATGTAAAGAAAGGTGACTGATTGATTGACATAAAAAGGGGCCTGTCAGCTCCCTTCATGGCTTCTAAAGTAAGCATACCCCCCAATGCAATGCAATACCACTTCCATACAGAATGGGATGAAGACCTTTTCCCCCACTATTTCCCATTTCAAGTGAGTTTGTCTTATATGTAACGCCAATGCCGCTATTCCAAAGCCACCTCAGGTACATCTTTATTGGGGTGGGTACCGTAGATCATGTCGAACTGGTCATTTTAAAAGTAGCCTCCAAGTCAAAAAAGTGTGGGCACACTTGTTCTACATTCTCTAACTGTGTGTAGGCTTCTTGCGAATTAAGAAATGCAGCTAAAATGAAACCAAATATACTGTTTATATATCGTCGTCGTTGTCGGGTGGAAACCTTGCGTGTCCAAAACCGTTCAAACAAGCACACAACGCCTTGCACCGCGAGGCGCTGTGTGCTTGTATCTGCTGTTTTCACTACTTTTGTGCAACAGCAGGTGAAGCAGGGCTTTACTTTGTGATAAAAATGTACACATTTGAAACTTGGAAATACAAGGTTTCAGCCTGACAGTGACGATATGCTGTTTAGACTGATGATGGGTTCTTGGTTTACCTATGATTCTAGATGACTATTTCTATACAGTTGATGTATTACCTTGTACTGTCCTTGATTACTGTAAATCTCTCTGGATTAAGAGCATCTGCTACATGTCAACATCAGGGTTCCCCAATAGGTGGCCCGCGGGCCATTTGCGGCCCCCGGGGGGCTACTGTCTGGCCCCCACCAACCCCAGTAATAATGGTGGTATAAGAGCAGCAACAACACTAGTATATCGTTGTTGTCGGGTGGAAACCTTGTATCTCCAAATTTGTACACTCTTTCCCAAATCATTCAAGGCCGTCGCACAAAAGTAGTGAAAACAGCAGATCTACAAGCACACAACGCCTCGCGGTGCGAGGCGTTGTGTGCTTGTAGATCGGCTGTTTTCACTAGTTTAAATCATTTTTAAAATGATAAATGCAAAACGAACGGTTTTGGACAGCTGATACCGGCCCTGCAATGTTGTGGCCCTCAGCTTGGTACCCTAGACATAATTCGGCCCGTGGGGAAAACTAATTGGGGAACCCTGGTCTACATGGTAAATTCTAATGCTCAGTATGCACAATTAAAGGACATACAAAGTAAACACAGCT
>NC_137817.1:58223145-58243145 GCF_963921795.1 Nannobrachium achirus | reverse complement strand
CTGAACCGTCCCCAGCCCACCAATGAGACAGAGCCATCTTATGATGATCCCGAGTTTGGACCAATTATTACGGCATACTGTTTAAAGATGAGGTCGGACATGGGTGGAAGTGGTCCAGAAAAAAAAAATACAAATGAAATGATAATAATTCTAATGCCACACACATGTACAAAGACACATTTAGAACAAGTGAAGAACAGGGAGCGCACTACGAGCCTGGAGCTCAAACATTATTCAGTTCAAGTCGTCAAAATAGGTCATTTTGAGCTCTCAGTGACCCCAGTGTAGTAGTATTCAGCACACTGCTCTCACTCTCCAGTTACATGTAATAAGGGCCACTCACTCTGAGCCCTATAACAATAAGAATAAAAGTATAGCTTTATAATTCTGGCAGATTCACACTGCGGTCTCCGGTGCGTTCTCGAGACTGCTTGGCAGATGTTTTGACAGTGTGAAGCCTGCGGTTTTCCTCACAAACGGCAGCCTCGAGACCACCTCCGGAGGTGGTCTCGAGTCCGCATGATGCGTCCTCAAGAACGGTGCGCTGCAATGTGAAGCTACCGTTCCATGAACAAGGAAGTGGTGTCGCTTCTGCTGGGATGAAAATAACAAGGATTGATCCGGGACGTCACTATTAAGATCCCAAGGACGTTGGGAAGTGACGTTACTGTGGTGCGATGATTACAGACGGCGTTACGTTGTGATGTTTCAAAGACAGTCAGCACACACTGCTTTGGTTGTGTATTGTTGTTCTGTTATTGTTGCAACTCAAGATAACGTCAGGAACACTGTAAAACTTTATATTCGCTCTAAATTCTGACAAGATACTCTTCTTCTGTGACATGACATTTTATATCTCCCAAAGCCCCATGGTCAACAAGCACCCCCGGGAGGCACATGAATACCATTACAGTTGAATGAAGTGTACTCCAGGGAGTCCAGGCACAGGAGAATTTTGGCCAATGTGAATGCTGGTCAGCGGGGACCAGGCAACTGTTTTCAGAAACAGTTCTAATCAATCGGATTGCAGTGTGAATCCGCCCTAAGTCAACTAAGTGGATCGAAGTGTTGACACTGACTATACGAAAAATCACACCTATTGTGAAGTGAACGGTGCTATTTAGCTGATTTCATTAAGCGTCCCACAAAGCTTGGCCAATGTGACCCTGGGCGTACAACAAACTTTGAGCGCTTTGTGCCAATTGATGTTGTAGGCCAGATGTAGGCCAGGCTTCAGAGCTCGGACAAAGCCAGATGTTGGAGCTGAGCTCAAAAATATAATGGTAAACAATAAAGTTATAGTGAACTTTATAGTTATCTTTAAAAGACCACTTCCCCGCTAGGACAACCAGATCTTATTTTATTGTTGTTTGGGACACGATCAGCACAATCCTGAGTTATTCTTTGTGTTCAATCTGTGTTTTTAGATATTTTAGTATTTCAGCATGCTACAAATGGCCGTATGATGCTTTGTAGCATGATATTGCATCATCTGATGCATCATATGATGCAAAATGCATCATTCGATGCTTTGTAGCATGCTGAAATACTACAATATCTAAAAACACAGATTGAACACAAAGAATAACTCAGGATTGTGTTGATCGTGTCCCAAACAACAATAAAATAAGATCTGGTTGTCCTAGAGGTGAAGTGGTCTTATAAAGTTATCGTGGCCCGGTAGGTATGGCACTTTACTGTTGCCTTAGATCAGTGGTTCTCAACCTTTTCAGGTTGTGACCCCTTAAATAATCATATTTTAACTGGGACCCCCCCCCCCCCCCCCCCAAGCACTAAGAGTTGAGGCATTACATTTTGTATAACATGGTTCTATGAAAATAGCCGATACATGCTCACATGCCTTGCGTTGAGAGTCGTTGTGAGCATGTAGATCTGCTATTTTCACAATTTCTGTCTCTAATATTTGACAATTTGGCCAATGTTTAATTTGTCATTTCAGAGGTATTAAAAAAGTCCTTAAATTGTCACTTTGGAAATCTGCATAAACCCTCTATACACTTAAACTTTATGTTGGTTTGTTTACTGTTGAGTGAGAAAACAATGGTACACATTAAGTTAATAATAATAATTTGGGGACCTACCCTGGGGGTCCCGACCCACAGGTTGAGAACCACTGCCTTAGATCACAATTACAAATATCCAGCAGATCCAGTGAATCACAACAAACAACAACAACTTTCCACCTTCAGAAGGAAGGGATGGTATTCCAGATGTGTATACAGTTTTTACACTTCTGGTTCAAGTGGTTCAAAACTCTATATTAACCTTGCCGGGCGGAGCAGCAGTTTTTTCCTATCAGACACAGCGCTGAGGACGGTGATTCATGTTTGCATCATTTGTGGTATTTCTGCATCAGGCAGTATTTTAGTATCATAACATCCCTTGTGCTCAACATAACAGGCTCACCGCAGAGAGGAAGCAGTTCCTGTTGGATTCATTACTGATGTTGTGTCCGGTTCACTGCTTTAGCAACATAGACATACATATTTCCCCATGTTGTAACACTAGAGATTTTTATATATCTAAAAAAAGCTGGAACTAAATATTTTGAGATGGGGCTCCGTGGCCAAATACATATCATTTTGGGGGTCATTCAGATGAAAAGGTTTGAGCACCACAGACATAGAAACATAGTTTTTTTCAAAAAAACCTTTGGATTTGAAATATTCAAAGATTTTCAAGATTTTTCAAAAATAGCAGATCTACAAGCTCGCAGCGCTGCACTCGGTGTTGCGCTGTGAGCTTGTATATCTGCTATTTTTCAATAGTTAAAGTACAGGGGCCTGGGGCCCCACAGATCCTTGTACCCATGCAGGGGCCACTGGTCACTATTCTGTCATATCCTTCTGACTGACTCGCCTTGCAGTGAGCCCCCTCCAGGAGGATGTAAACTAGAGCCTTTGTCCTACTCCTCCCGCCCAACACTCCCCACTGACAGGTGCCAATATCACCCTCCGAACCCACTCGGCTTCCCTCCCCTGACACCTGTTCTGTTCTTTATAGCTTATTTTTCATTCTGTTTCTGTGTTTAGACCATCATTTCTGTTATGTAGTTTTGTTTGTTGAGTGAGCTCTGAGCAGGCTTCAGCCTGTAGCCATTTGGCCACAGTCTTAGGACTTCTTTGATAACGTCTACCCCATAGTTATCTAAAGTGCATAGTATTGAAAGATTATTTAAACCTATATTTTTCTACTATTTGGCTATTGTTAACGAAAAGAGAGACTTCTGTAAACTCACTATTTTCTTACTGGTGGATATCTATTTTTTGCAAAACGGTGTAATAGTGAATATGTCACGGTCCATTTGCCCCTAGACCTTTTGCGCCGTTACACCTACGGAGACTATGACTGTTGCTAGTTATTACTACGGAGACCATGACAGTTGCTAGGCATTGCCTTCTGTGTACTTAAAACTATGGAGTGGCAGGGCAGGACACAGAAAAGGAGTCGCTGCTGATAGGAGATGAGCATGGAGACTGGGGCAATAACGAAAATGTCGACAAGCAGTCGACTTCATTACACAAGTCGACTCCCACCAGAGAAAGTCGAAAGTCGAAGTTGAAAAAAAAAATTCTATTGTGAAAATAGCAGATCTACAAGCATGTAGATCTGCTATTTTCAAAATTTCTGCCTCTATATATTTGAAAATTTGGACAATTTTTAATTTGTCATTTTAGAGGTATTAAAAAGTCCTTAAATTGTCACTTTAGAAATGTGAAGATATCCTCTTACACTTAAACTTTATGTTGGTTTGTTTACTGTTGAGTGAGAAAACAATGTTGCACATTAAAGGGGAGTTTCGGTCAAAAACGACTTTCCTACCTTTGAAATGATGATCCAGGAAGGCTCTGGGCTGATCCGGGTGTTGTTTTACCCAAAGCAGCATTTTGTTCATTTATCGATTTTCTCCCCTGCACCCCACGGCTCCAAAACGGCACCTTTAGGGTCGTACCGTAATCCGGTTATTATTCTCGCTCATAATTCACTTTTCTCGCTCGGTCTCAGTCCCTCATACTGTAGTTAGCATATCCGAGCTACATCAGCTCCTGGTCGCCGCCATGTTTGTTTACTTCAAGCTCAACTCTCAACTCTCAGCCCAGGAGAGAAACACTGGGAAATCCCTAACCCGTTGGGAAACGCGCGTTCACGAGCTGCTGCTGCTGCTGCTGCTGCTGCTCTCACAGCTCCACCTCCCTCCCCCACAGCCTGTTACCTGTTGAGGCAGACAACAGGCTACACCATACATCACTCTGCAGACTTTGTCGACATAGTTACATCTTTTTTCTTTGGCTAAGAGCATTTTTGTGTTTTATTGTTCGTCGCGCGTCGGGGAGTCACGCGATACAAAACGGGATTTCCCAGTGTTCTCTCCTGGGCTGCGAGTTGAGAGTTGAGCTTGAAGTAAAAAAAAATGGCGGCGACCAGGAGCTGATGTAGCTCGGATATGCTAACTACAGTATGAGGGACTGAGACCGAGCGAGAAAAGTGAATTTTGAGCGAGAATAATAACCGGATTACGGTACGACCCTAAAGGTGCCGTTTTGGAGCCGTGGGGTGCAGGGGAGAAAATCGATAAATGAACAAAATGCTGCTTTGGGTAAAACAACACACGGATCAGCCCAGAGCCTTCCTGGATCATCATTTCAAAGGTAGGAAAGTCGTTTTTGACCGAAACTCCCCTTTAAGTTAATCATCTGGGGACCCCCCCAAAATAATCGGGGGGTCGTGTGTGATGTGATGACGTCATCAAACGATAAATTCGATTTCAACTCAACGTTTTACTGAGTCGAGTCGACTTGAAAAAATCACAAGTCGTTAATGCCCTAATGGAGACTTGTTATAGATTAGAATAAAGAGCATGAGGGAGGTCTCACGACCAACATGTTGCTCTGATAAATGATTCTCTTTAATTTGTAAGTGGCAGTGTACGGGTCTAATCTTTCCAGATTCATCCTATGCACCTGCTAAGAAAGGAAATAGGTGTGTGGAAGTGTATTGATGTGTGGATTGTATTGATGTACCTTGCTTATTGTAAGACGCAACGCTCTGGATTAAAGACCCAATGAAATTACTATTTTGGGCATTTTATTTTTAAGTTTCAGTTTGAAAAGGAAGCCTGTGTGTTTCTGAACCAATCCGAGGGGACCAGCCCTTCAGGCGATGGGATTTAAAATCTGAGTAATGGGAGTAATGGGAGCCAGCAATGGGAATCAAACAGGTGAATGTAATCAAAGGTTCATTTATATTCAAAAGCTCTATCTATGTCATCACTTTTTGAATTTCTGTTCACAGGAAGTAATTAAGAATGGCCTATTTAGGGACCTTTGATATAAATATACACAAAAATTTATTTTCTATTTTTTGGCATCTAGTGTTAGGTATGGCCATATTATCACTACAGATATGCTCTAAAAGTGTGAAAAACATGTTTTTGATTTCACCCTGTCTTTAAGAGCGTCTGCTAAATGCCTAAACTGTAAATTGTTAGTCATCTTTTCAATAGAATAATGTAAGGATCAAAGCGCTAAGACACAGAAAGGTCCTCACACAGACAGACATCGGAATGATGAATTGAATACCAAGGACCTCCAACGGAAAAAGACCACAAGGGCTTTTTTTTGGGTTGATCCTTTTAGGCGGGGTGTTTGACTGTACTTGTACTGTTATTCATTTTTGTGTAAGAAAATGTTCAATCAATCAATCAAAACACACAATAACCTGTTGTCTCAAAAGGATCCCAATTGAAACAAGCCATAGGCTTTCTTGGGCGTATCCTTTATTTGACCTTGTACCAGTGGACTGTACCGTCATGAAACTGTATCTTAGTTTTCCTATCCAAACCACGTAATTTCTTCAATCAATCAATCAATCAATCAATCAATCAATCAATCAGTCTACCACCATCTTCAGGACTAATAATCAGAAGACCTTTCATGGCAAAGGCATCACTTTGAAATTCAAGTTGCAAACTCGGTCCCTTTGGTCCAGTTTATTTTTCTAATCCTGTGTCTCTATGGCTTACTTGTGCGCCAGCAGAGCTCGCCATGAGCTGCGCTCACCACTGGCATCATCACTGGCGATGCCAGGAATGCTGGTCCCTCATTGGCTGTTAATGATGACGTTGCCAGAAATGCTGGTCCATGATATGGCTAGGGGCTTAAACAAAGGAGGACACCGACATACAGTACACTACATACATATACCCAGCCGAACTTAGTACTTGTGCGCTCTGCTGGCGCAAGTATTGATTCCAGGTCTTAATGGGTTCAAGGGCAGTTATGTCACTGAAGCCTCTAACAAAGCCTAGCTATCACCTAGGCTTTGTTATGTATTTTTAGGTGATAGCTAGAAAACTACACCGCGGTTAAGTGAATAGCTCTTCACCCTGGACTCTGATAGAGGCTTAACCCTGTCTGCACTATTACAACCCCCCCCCCCTTTCCTCCCTCCCTCCCTCCCTCTCTCTCTCTTATCCTTAAATCACATCCAAACAGACTGCAGCTCACCTGCACACCCCATCTCTCTCTCTCTCTCTCTCTCTCTCTCTCTCTCTCTCTCTCTCTCTCTCTCTCTCTCTCTCTCTCTCTCTCTCTCTCTCTCTCTCTCTTGCCCCAGTCATTTTGCTCTGACCCAGATACACGAGAGCTGTCAGCGACACGCACGCTTGCACACACGCACAGCACACACACACACACACACACACACACACACACACACACACACACACACACACACACACACACACACACACACACACACACACACACACACACACACACACACACACACACACACACACACACACACACACACACACACACACACACACACACACACACACACAGAGAGACAGCCCCCACAAGGAAGGACACATAAAATAACAAAAGGGCCCGTGATAAAAAAGCCCTTCTGCTTTTAGACACTTATTGAACCATGAAGGAAGGCGACAGACAGCACAGAGAGTCTGACAACACAACACCATAAAGTTGTTCCTCATCCAAACAGCTCTGTGCAGCCTGGCTGGCTGGCTATACGCTGTCTTACACAGCTCTATGTCTGTCCAATAAGCTGCTATACTCTCCTGCACATGTACAGCTCTGTGTCTGTCTAACTGTTAGACTCTAACAGGCTACTAGAGACACTGTCCTGATGCACTGCTCTATGTCTGGCCTACAGGCTACTAGACAGGCACGCGCACACATAGACATCAAAGGGGGCTTGAGCCCCTGCCCTTTTATCAGCCTCTCAAGACCATGAAGGCAGTTTTTACTATGGCGAAATAAATGCAAATGCCCTCTTTCCATGCCATACCTGTCTGGCCAACAGCCTACTAGACGTCGGACGATAATCGTTAATATGCTATGCTCTGTTGATGAATTGAATACATAGGACCACGATGGAAACAACTCCCCAATACTTTTTTTTTGTGTTATACTTCTAGTGTTTACTGTATGTCCGTGCTGACTAATAAAGCATTTAACCCTGTAAGACCCACTTTTGCAGTATCACAACATTGGTATTTTATCCAAAAAAAGGTTTAAATGATTTTATTTTTGCTCCCCCTAACCATTGGATCCAATTGTTTAGTATTACAATGCCATTGGCCACGATATTTGCATATACAGTAAATACCCCCACAGAGGCTGACATTCACACAACTTCAAGATCTTACAGGTTAATCAATCACACTTTCCAGGGCTATCTCTTCTTTTCTTTTATGATAATTCATCCTTCTACTCCGCTACATCACAGAGGCAAATAAGTAAGCAATTTACCCCGAGTGAGAGGACATTATGCTCTCATAATGTCCGCAGTGAGGGTGTTATCGGACGAGGCGCAGCCGAGTCCGATAACACCCTCACTCAGGACATTATGAGAGCATAATGTCCGACCCCGAGTGGTAAATAGCTTTTCTACCACTTTTTCCCGTATACATGAAAGAAAACACATAGTTGTAACTTGCAAGGATCTTAAGTTACAATCATTATTGCCTATAAAACTTCCGCGAGACAGCAGATAGTTCCACAAACAACATCTTCTACTCACCAACAGATGGCGCCAACTCCATACTAATCCATGCGTCTAGCTTACAGCTAAGCTAACGTCAGTTAGAAGTACCGTTCCGGCCGTAAATAGAGGCTGTTCACTTCCAGAAAGGCATAGGTTCAGAGAAAAGGGGCTTTAAAGTTGGCGGATTGCATTGGATCCAAATAAATCGGCGACTATAGCATGCACGTTAGTAAACATAGGACCGTTGCCACCGTCATTTGTTGGTTGGGGGAAAGGTGTTCCGACTACCTCCTGAAGTCCCCGGATGTACACTGAGGCGCATTGATCTCGGACAAGTCCTCACCACAACTTTGCGGCAGTTGTCCTCTCATAACCTCCGGAATTTAGCCAATCAGAATCCAGTATTTGAACACGTGACTCGAAAAAGTGGTAGAACATTCATTTGAATCCAAAAAAGAACACTTTTAGTGACTAGTTTCCTTGTAACTGGTTTCCTTGTTCCGTGTGCTGCTACTTCTACTACAAAAAAAACATTGAGTACTTTTTAAACCACTGCCGCCGGGCACTGTCAGTGCCCCCCCACCCCCACCTCACCCAGACAACAAGATGGAAAAACGTGTCCCATACCGGTCACTCTCTGTCCCTCTCTCTCTTCTTCTCCTCCCTCTCTCTCTCCTTGGGGCATTTTCCACCAAAAGAACCTTTTGGTTCAAGAACCAGTGCCGTTCAACTTTCGTGGAACCTTTGCCGCGAACCGGCTTGCGTTTCCACCACATTGAACCAGGTTGAACGAGAGGAACCAAGGATTTTGTGGTTCCCGTTCCGAGCCAACTTTTACGGTTCGGAACCAACTCGGTTTTCTCGGTGGAAAAGCTCACCTCTGGTTCATCACATAGGCGGGAGAAAGAACCCAAACCGGTTCTTTGCCGGTCGAAAAGCGCCCCTTGAGCCAGGGCTCGACTGACCTACCTACCTACCTACCTACCTACCTACCTACCTACCTACCTACCTACCTACCTACCTACCTACCTACCTACCTACCAACCTACCTACCAACCAAACCTAACTACCTAAACGTGTATTTGGTGAAAGGAATAGGAATATTCAGATGGGGACAAACTGGTGAGATAAGCACTTGCTTCTCCCTATACCCCTTTGTTTTGTCACCTTGGACACCTTACTATGCCAATGTTGGACTTAACAACATGTGCCTTGAACATTTTTTTCTCTCTCTTTACCTTGAAACCATGCCTTGTTCCAGATGCACTGTTAACAGACATGTCGTCACTGTCGGGCAGAATCCTTGTATCTCCAAGTTTCAAATTTGTACATTTTTTCACCAAACACAGCCCTGCTTCATCATACAAGGCTGTCGCACAAAAGTAGTGAAAACAGCCGATCTACAAACACACAGTGCGAGGTAAATACAAAATGAACATCTTGGACATACAAGGTTTCCACCCGGCAACGACAATGTACTTGTTCAATCGCCCAAAAGTGCTGAAAAATAAAATCAAACTGAACCGAACTGAACTCCATCTCTCCTCCTCCTCCTTCTCTCTCTCTCTTACCGGTCGCTCTCTGTCTCTCCTCCTCCTCCTCTCTCCTTCTCCTCCCTCTCCCTCTCTCTCTCCTTCTCCCTCTCCCTCTCCTTGGCCTTGCTGCGGGACTTGTGCAGGAGTCCTATCAGGATGACCGCCGCCCGGATGCCGGCCTTCTTGTTGTGGACCCTCGCTCCCGCGGCAGGCTGAGACATGCTCTTCCTTGTGGTGGTCCCCTCGCCGATAGAGAGCGTCCCCCCTCACCCGGGGGAAAGAGACTTGGTGGGACACGGCCCTTATCCCAAGGTCAGAAGAACGAGGGAGTCCTGGACCAACAATTCCGGCTCGGTTTGGTTCCAACGATTATGTGACGATGTTTCCAAGAACCGCTGAGTCCCACAGGTTAGTTTGTCATTATGTACATCTGGGACTAAATAAGAACTCCACACTTTGTTTTAGTTTGTGATATACAGTATATATATACAGTATACGTGTACACTTGTTGAGTGTGTTGGTAATCCTTCTGTGGGTCTTCCCCAAAACAAGTAATCCTCCTTGAAATCAGCCACAGGTTGTGGGCTCTCAGGGCCGTGTTAACAGAGCAACCTACCCCAAAAAAAGTTCCCAGACGACAGCGCTTAGAAGGCTCCACACTTCTTCCGTTGGTCCTGTGTGTATACCGTATACCGTCCTGTCCTGTTCTGTCCGGCCCGCTGGTGTTGTTGTCCTTGGCAGTGCCAAACCAACGGGTGCAGCTAGGGTTCCTAGTTGATATTATTCCTGGATCCACAGTGGATTCCCGAGCCTCGAGGCAGAGCTCCGGTGCTGGAGGTGGGATGTCTTCCTCATGTCTGCTGCCTGCTGCCCTGCGCTGAGAGCCGGAGCTCCGGGAGGTGAGCGGAGGAGGCTGCCTGCAGGCTGCTCGCTGCTGCTGCTGCTGCTGCCAAGACTGGTGTGGCTCGACCCATCTCTGTGGCTGTGGCTGTGTGAGTGTGTCTGTGTCTGTCTGTCTGTGTGTGTGTGTGTGTGTGTGTGTGTGTCTGCCTCCACCTCTGTGTCTACAGCACCTCCACCTCTCTGGCTGTCACACGGCAGCTGTACCTCCACCTCCCCTCTCTCTGTGTGATGGTGACACAGCAGTGTGTGTGTGTGTGTGGGGTTGTGACACAGCAGACAACAGCTGAACAGAACACCGGTTGTGTCTGCTCTGCTCTCTCTCTCTCTCTCTGTCTCTGTCTGTTCCTTCCCTCCTCCTCTTCGGTTCACAAGCCACGCCTACCTGCGTCTCATAGGCTGGGAGTCATGGAAGAACCGCCCCCCCTCTCTCTCTCCTACCCCTCGGTTTGAGTCTGTCTCTTCTCTCTCCCTCTCCCTCTCTCTGTCTCTCTAGCTCCTCTGTCTCTCTCTCTCTGTGCCCTTGTTTCACACCCCTGTTAATAATTTTATCTTAATCTGCCTGACCTTGTTCTATCTATATATGATTTGACGCGGGCGGGCACACGCACACAGCACTCACACACACATGCGCGCGCGCCGTGCGATGTGAAATCTCAATTCAAACAGTCTTATCTCAGGTTATTGCTTGCTGTGTACTGCAGGAGAGCAGGCCCGGCAGAACTCAGCACCTCAACAAAACAAACACAAGAGAGCTCTCTGTTTGAGTGAGAGGAATTATCACACGTTATTATTATTCCAGGAAAAATAAAAGCTATCAATGGGGATAGGGAAAAAAAGCCCACCAGTTTGTCCCCATCTGAATATTCCTATTCTTTTTCACCAAATACATGTTTAGGTAGAACAAACAACATGTTTAGGTGGAGGTAGGAGGTACAGTATAGGTGAGGTAGGATTGGTAGGTATAGGTGCTGGGCATGTTGGGTAGGTAGGTATTAGGGGTGCAACATATCGAACCGAATAGCGAACCGAAAGACCCTGCACCTAGAGGTTGGGTACCGTATTGTTCAAAGTTAAAACAAAAAAATACGTAGTTATAAAAATACATAGTGCTGTTTATTTTTTTTATCGAATTTTGGTTCAAACCAAAATATCGAATCGAACCGAACCGAACTGTGAAGAAACCGTTGCACCCTTAGTAGGTATATGTAGGTAGGACGGTGGCTACATATAAAAAAAAATCTAGAAAATAAATGAAAAAGTAATGGAAAAGTCACTGCCCTCTATCACATTAGAAGGACTTTCTAATGTTTATTTCATGTTAAAGTGAATTATCCCTTTATGTAGCTAGCTAGGTGGCCGGGTACAGTAGGTATGTTTGGGATTGGTAAATACAGTAGGTAGGTATAAGTAGGTAGGTTTAAGTGGATAGGTAAACATAATGGTTCATTATTTCAAAATGATTTCAAAAGGAAAGCACCACATTGAACAAAAAAAAAAGCTGTGACGTTTTCAACGGCTAAGGTGAAAAAAAAATGTTTACAACCTTCTCCACATGAGACAAGGACACAGACATAAAGTATTACAGCAAAAAGCTCTTACACAGCACAAAGACAAGGGATAAACGATAGTCTGTAGGTAACGCAGCACACAGACTATTACCCAGCGCCAGGGACATGCTGGGCCCCTGATTCAGCCCGGGAAAAAGAGTTGGAGAGGCCCTCATTGCGCGCTATAGAGAGAGATCTCTCTCTATAGCGTTGCTGCTACTCAAAGATTTGCCATTTCAGATGATGACAAGTGACACTGACAAGCCAGTGGGCCAATAACATGAGTTATATTTCGTCGTTGTCGGGTGGAAACCTTGTATGTCCAAAACCGTTTGTTTTGTATTTATCATTTTAAAAATGATATAAACTAGTGAAAACTGCCTATCTACAAGCACACAACGCACACAATGTTTTCACTACTTTTGTGCAACGGCCTTCTATGATGAAGCAGGGCTTTGCTTTGCGAAAAAAATTATAAATGTGAAACTTGGAGATACGAGGTTTCTGTCCGACAGTGGCGATTTACTTTGTTGGCCGCCCAGCCCCCAAAATGGAACGAAGGCCGACATTTTTTTTTTTTTCCTAATGGCCTGGACCGTACAGGAATGAACCGGCCGTTCGGCCGGTTGTCCCGCTTTTCCCAATAGCCAGCACGTCCCTGCCCAGCGTTTGACAGATGACATCAAGGACACTAGCAGCTTGATGCAGTCAGTCTGCCAGGGTTCAGGGAAGATGATCAAACGTCTCACTACTCATCACACACCGAGTCATTTATCTGTCTGTACATGGAGGGAAAGTCTGCCTCGGGCACGTGCACACATAGACATCAAAGGGGGCTTGAGCCCCTGCCCTTTTATCCGTCTGTAAAAAAGTGCCCTCTCCAGACCATGAACGCAGTTTTTACTGTGGTGAAAGAAATGCAAATGCCCCCTCTTTCCATGCCATACCTGAAGGTGGCGTTCAAGAGAATTGCCTTGTCCAGGATTGACTTGATTACGTTTAGTTCATTGTGGTATCAAGCACTGAAAATAGCAGACCTCCAAGCTAACAAAGCGTTGCGTTGCGACGCGAGCTTGGAGGTCTGTGTGTGTGTGTGTGTGTGTGTGTGTGTGTGTGTGTGTGTGTGTGTGTGTGTGTGTGTGTGTGTGTGTGTGTGTGTGTGTGTGTTTTTCCATCTTTTTGTGCATGTGTGTGTGTGTGTGTGTGTGTGTGTGTGTGTGTGTGTGTGTGTGTGTGTGTGTGTGTGTGTGTGTGTGTGTGTGTGTGTGTGTGTGTGTGTGTGTGTGTGTCCATCTTTCCATGCATGTGTTTGTGCGTGTGTGTGTGAGATCTGCGTGCGTGCGCGTGTGTGTGTGTGTGTGTGTGTGTGTGTGTGTGTCCATGTTTCCCTCACAACAGATGGACTTCAATCCCAGGGGATTGATGTGACATTTGGATTGGTGGGTGTACAGAAATATCTACAAATATATCTATACATCTGTCTGTCTGTCTGTCTGTCTGTCTGTCTGTCTGTCTGTCTCCCTTTTATGCCCACGTACGGAGATCCCTGATGGCGCAGCAGTTCTGGACAACCAGATCTCCATTATAATATGCCTATATATGGGCGTTTCGGTCAGATCGGAGGCTCTGGACAACCGCCTATCCGACTCGACGGCGGAATTCTCAACTCCCCCGGGTCGTCGGTCTGATGGTTGTCGATACGTGAACTACAGACGGGTGTGCAAACTGTACCTAAAGAGATTCCATGCTTTTATTTTAAGATATGGCGCCTTTCTCCAAAGCACTTTTCAACAGGCACGTACGTGCACACATAGACATCAAAGGGCACTTGAGCCCCCGCCCTTTCATCAGTCTGTAAAAAGTGCCCTCTCCAGACCATGAATGCAGTTTTCACTATGGTGAAAGAAATTCAAATGCCCTCTTTCCATGCCATACCTGAAGGCAGCATTTAAGAGAATTGCCTTGTCCAAACTCTCCTGAACTTGAATGCAGCATCTTATGTTGAAAGAATTGCCCTCTCTGTGCAGAAATCTTAGCCGTTACGCCACATCTCCAGTATTGACTTGATTATGGTTAGTTCAGTGTGGTATCAAGTACCGAAAATATTTTCGATATTTTCACCAAAAGGCCCTTTTAGAAATTTCAGCCCCTGCCTCTCTAACATTCTCTGCACGTACCTGCTTTTCAATGTAATTCATATTCACTCATTCACACACCGACGGCAATAGGAAAACCTCCAACCTGCTCATCGGCAGCTGTTAGGGATCAGTGTCTTGCCCAAGGACACTTTGACACGCAGACAAGAACCATCTCATTCCAAGACAGCCACTCTACCACCTGAGCCTCGGACACCCCCAACAAAACCAGCCACTCTACCAGTGTTCATTACGTTGACTAAGACTAAAGCCCTTTGCACACAGGACAGTTGCGTCTTTTTTCGTTTGCTGCATGAATAAAACGCATTGGATTTGGAGTGCAATGCTGTGCGCTGCGGATCCCAAAAGGAGTCATAATAGGAGTGATGAGTTTTTTTCCGCATGCGACAAGACGCAAAAAGACGCAAAAAGACGCAAAAAGACGCAAAATTTGCTGAAAATTAACACTGCACTCTACCACCCGAGCAACTGCCACCCCCACCAAAACAAGCCACTCTACACCTAAGCTACTGCCACAGCACAAAAACCAGCCCCACCTGAATTACTGCCACCCCCATGATAACGGGCTCCACTAAGCGCTCTGTAAACGAGCACATATGTTTCTTGAGCGGTGCTCCTGGAAGGAGCTATAAAGCTCCAACATCTGGCTTTGTCCGGGCTCTGAAGCGTGGCCTACATCCGGCCTACAACGGTCCTACATCTTGGCACAAAGCGCTGAAAGTGTGTTGAACGCCCAGGGTCACAATGGTCAAGCTTCGCGTGGCACTTAATGAAATTAACTCTGCTCACTTCACACTAGGTGTGATTTTTACCATATAATGAGCCAAAAATAAGAGTTACTGGTCTTGTGCAGGCAGAGTAAACTGTTGCTTTGTCCTTTGTTCAAGGTTGACGGCAAGTGGTCTCAAAAACTGGAGAACTGGAAGAAAAAAAGACTTCTCTGCATAAACTATTAAAAAAGACTCCTTCAGACTGAGATCAAGGAAATAGTATTTTTGCACCTTCCCTTTTGAGCACAAGCACTTTATGAGCAGGTTAAAATAAAAATAATGCTATTTTCTTAGTCTCTGCCAATAAGGAGTCTTCCTTAATAGTTTATGCAAGAGAGCGAGTCTTTTCCCTGCCAGTTTTCCCATATGAATGTGTGGCTTTAACATTTCTGACGACCTCCCAAACAGACAACAGGTCCCCGAGGAGGGCCCCAAACCCCAGGTTGGGGATCGCAAGCTCTAATTGCATCGTGGGAATTGTTGAAGCCGAGGAAACTGTCACCATGTTGACAGTTTAGCAAGACGCTGCCATGGTAACCAGCAGCATCATCGTCATCATCATCATCATCATCATGATGATCATCATCGCCCAGACAACCCCGGAGGAGCACTGGGTATGTTTTGCACAAAATATAATCAGTTCTTTAATTGACTGGTTCTCAAAGTAGGGTCTGTGGACCCACTATGGGTCCAAATAGACCCTTATGGGTCATTAACTCAGAGTGTCCAAACTGACTCTTACAGGTCTGTAACTCTGAGTGTACAAATGGAACCAAATGGACCCTTTAACGTCTGTAACTCTGAGAACCAAATGGACCCTTACAGGTATGTAACTCTAAGTGTACAAATGGAACCAAATGGACCTTACAGGTTTGTAACTCTGAGTGTACAGGTCTGTAACTCTGAGAGTGTACACAATGGAACCAAATGGACCCTTACAGCCAGGTCTGTGACTCTGAGAGGTGACAAGGCACCACACACACACACACGCACACACACACACACACACACACACACACACACACACACACACACACACACACACACACACACACACACACACACACACACACACACACACACACACACACACACACACACACACGTGTCACTTCACAGCCTCTCAAGTGTCGTCTAAAAACAAATGCCTCTCTGTGTGCGTGCGTGTGTGCGTGCGTTGCGTGTCATTGTACCAGTCCCATACAGTGACACACACACTGTAACATTATATCCGCGCAACCACTGGTAAAAAACATGTGCATCTCACATTTTTTTTTTGGTAAAAGTAGTTGTACCACATTATAGAAATACTCTGTTTGTTACAAGTAAAACATAGAGAACTCAGTCAGGATACAGATTAAACAAGTGAAATTGGAAGTGCTGACACAAATAAAAGAGCACTCTTGTAACTGAACAAACACTCGATGGCCATGAGTAATATCAGAATGTAGAGCTTTATCTGTATCGCAAATCTGTGTCCTGTTATATTTGAACTGCTTTTAACCATTATTTTATGCTTTAACTATTGAAAAATAGCAGATATACAAGCTCACAGCGCGGCACCGAGTGTCGCGCTGTAGGCGTCTCTACGATGTTGTGAAAAAGGGTATCATCCTCAACTCTACAAACTCTGCTTTACTGGGTAATGGTTTTGTAATGGTTTTGCACTTAGATGCACTGTTCAGGTAGGTCTACAAGTGAAAAATGTACAGTAAGATGTTGCATCTTACTAGTGAAACTGTAAGTGAATTACTTGAATAACTGAAATTACTTACTCGCCCCGACACACCCACTACCATTAAATGCCTCACATTCACTGGAGGAACACCCCCCCCCCCCCCCCCCCCCCCCCCACACACACACACACAGGAACACACACACACAGGAACACACCCAGTGACAGAGTAACAGTAGGACCAGTTGACCGTGACAACTGCAGCTGAGTAATAACCCCACCCTCCTCAGTCTGTTTAGGGAGGAGACAAAACAAGCCTTTTTCTACGGACCATAACTAAAGCACGGATGATCGCGGTTATAATGTTTCTTTTCCGGGTGAAAAGAAAAGACGAATGCCGGCCCCTCTAGACAGCTTGTGTTTACAACTGGTCACGTTCGGTGCAATCCTGTTGCCCTCGAAAATAAGGTATAAAACTCTGAAAACAGGCGGATTAATTAATTAACGCTGCGAGGCGTTGAGAGCTTGTAGATCAGCTATGTCCGGCAAATAGGTTTGGTGTAAAGAGCAGACCAAGTATACAGAGTGAAAGGTCAAGTTAACTAAAAAACACAAATCCAACATAGACTCATGACTTTCATGAGTCAAACAAGTCTATGAATCTATCAATGACATCGATGAAAATCTGCATCACACATGTATACAATATGTAGAGGGGGTCCCTGCTTCATCTCTCTCTCAAATAAGGGCCTGAAAACGTTGAAGACACCCTGCTTTAGTCCGTAAAAAGTAACTTGGACTTGAACTTGAACTCAAGAGGATACCTGGGGATAATGACACACCGCTCTCTTTCAGACAAATGTGCCACACATGCAAACCTGTGCATGCACACTCATGCATGCACACATGCATACAGCATGCATGCAGACACGCATGACACATACAGTACACACAGACACACAACGGCTTGCACACATACTGTATATTATGCACACATACAGTGTTGTCAGACACACACAAACCAATTGACTTCACTTGCTTACTCTCTCGCTCCCTCTCGCTCTCTCACTTTCCATTCATAAACACTCACACTCACACACACACACACACACACACACACACACACACACACACACACACACACACACACACACACACACACACACACACACACACAACAAGTCTATGAGAAGGTGAGTGTGCTCATTGGGGTGCTGTGTTTCATGACCTCATGGCTCTTGCCAATTCAAACTGGACCGTTCAGAAATAGCTCAGGGATTAAGAGGGTGGACATTTGGCTCCGGGCGCGAAAACGCACGCACGCAGTCATGCACGCACACACGCACGCACACACGCACATGCACACGCACACACACACACACATACACACACGTGCGCACGCGCAAACCAAACATGTCCATTACTAATTTGGCTCAGTCATTTAGAACACTGAGCCATTGTTTTCGCACTCCAGATCCACTTACACTGTGTGTGTGTGCATGTGCCATCGTGTGTGTGTGTGTGTGTGTGTGTGTGTGTGTGTGTGTGTGTGTGTGTGTGTGTGTGTGTGTGTGTGTGTGTGTGTGTGTGTGTGTGTGTGTGTGTGTGCGTGCGTGCGTGCGTGCGCGCGCGCGTGCGTAGTATGAACTAAAATGTGGGTTCATAGTCTCAGTTAGCTCATGGATCTAAAATTAGCAGTGAGTGCTGCATACCACACTGCACTCTGCACTCTGTAGCCACAAGACTCCTAAGGCCTACCAATATAACAGCAAATACACTCTGAACTGTGTTCACATAAGTGACCATAAGAAACACAGTCTTATCTTGAACCATCCTGGTCGCGCGAGTTCACATTATCATCAGTGGCTCAGGGGTAGAGCGGCCGGATGGACAACCGTGAGGTTCCCAGTTCGATCCCGGGCTCCCCCAGAGTTAGTGTTGAAGAGTCCTTGAGCAAAACTCTGAACCTCTAGTTGCTCCTGGTGAGCAGGCTGGTGCCTTGCATGGTTTCCTCCGCCATCGGTGTGTGAATGGTAATGCACTTGTAATCTATGTAAAGCGCTTTGGAATAAAGCGCTTTATAAATGCACCATTTACCGTTTTATTATATCTCTGCAGAGCGGTCTGAGTGGGCACTTTGCAGAAACCCTAAAGTGGAAGATCCAACCAGCGTCTGCACTCCGGGCCCTGTGACTGACAGACAATGATTGACTCTTCCACCTTTTGAAATGTCATAAATTATTTTTTTAAGAAGTAGTGAAAATGGCAGATATTTTTTACTAGTTTGAGTCCCGGAGAGATAAGATCTCGAGCTTAAGACGTTTGAGAACCACTGTTATGAACCACAGTCGCTCAGGGGTATAGTTGCCGTCTTATAACACAGAGGGTTCCCAAAGGGTTCCCAGTTCAATCCTGGGCTACCCTAGAGTTAGTGTCGAAGAGTCCTTGAGCAAGACTCTGAACCACTATAGTGCCTTGCATGGTTTCCTCTGCCATCGGTGTATGAATGCGTGTGTGAATGGGTGAACGTAATGCACAATCTCTGTAAAGCCCCTTGGATAAAGGCACTACCGTGTACAGTAAATGCACCATTTGCCATTTACTGTGTGTAGTGTACAGGTCAAGGCACGGCAACTGTCAATCATACAGACATGACCTATAATATATGACCTCTACACACTTCACTGATCTTTCCCTGGAAGTCATTCATGTCCCTCCATCGTGGTCTGATTCCTCTCTTTGTGTCCACCGTTCACATCAGAGACACATGCTGTACAGTATGTACTTCCCACAGATTACACACACACCCAAGGTGAGATGGAAGAACAGAAAAATAACATCATATCTACTGGGAACAGGGACGTGCAGAGAATGTTGGAGAGGCAGGGGCTGACATTTCTAAAAGGGCCTTTCTGTGAAAATATCGAAAATAGACGACCTCCAAGCTCACAACGTGTCGCGCTGCGACGCGTTAGTGAGCTTGGAGGTCAGCTATTTCCAGTGCTTGATACCACACTGAACTAAGCATAATCAAGTCAATACTGGAGATGTGGCGTAACGGCATGGAATTCTACACAGAGAGGGGCAATTCTTTCAACATAAGACGCTGCATTCAAGATCAGGAGAGTTTGGACAAGGCAATTCTCTTGAATGCTGCCTTCAGGTATGGCATGGAAAGGAAGAATTTGCATTTCTTTCACCATAGTAAAAACTGCATTCATGGTCTGGAGAGGGCACTTTTTACAGACCGATAAAATGGCAGGGGCTCAAGCCCCCTTTGATGTCTATGTGTGCACGTGCCTGACTGGGAGAAATACAGTGAACACAGAAGCAGTGAACTCTGAACTGTTGCCATAAAAGAAGGTTAGCCAGTGGAATACAAC
>NC_137817.1:58215013-58222945 GCF_963921795.1 Nannobrachium achirus | reverse complement strand
TACAACCACCGCACATATACACACTGTCTGTACAGAGTAGATCTCTAGACCTACCGGCTACCACACGTATAAACACTATCTGTACAGAGTAGATCTCATAGACCTACTACTGCACATAAACACTATCTGTACCAGTGGTTCTCAACCTTTTCAGGCCACGACCCCCAAAATAATCATATTTTAACTGGGGACCCCCCACCCTGACGATCACTTGGAGTTGTAAGAGTTGAGGCATTACATTTTGTAGAACACGGTTCTATTGTGAAAATAGCAGATCTACATGCTCACCACGCCTCGGAACGCAAGGCGTTGTGAGCATGTAGATCGGCTATTTTCACAATTTCTGCCTCTAATATTTGATAATTTGGCCAATGTTTAATTTGTTATTTTAGAGGTATTGAAAAGTCCTTAAATTGTCACTTTAGAATTGTGCAGATACCCTCTATACACTTAAACTTTACGTTAGTTTGTTTACTGTTGAGTGAGAAAACAATGTTCCACATTAAGCTAATCATCTGGAGACCCCACCAAAATCATTTGGGGACCCCCCTGGGGGTCCCGACCCACAGGTTGAGAAGCACTGCTCTAGACCTACTGCACATAATGAACAGAGCTGCTACCTTTAAACACATTTCAAATCTGAGGATACTTTTTTTTTTTTTTTATACCATTCCCCTGGACTCAGGTTAAATGCTGACTGCAAAATATTGCTTCCATTTGTCTCGAAGAGCTTTACTTCATAAAACTGCCGACTTACAATCTCCCTTCGGGGTGCCCCAGGGAGGCGTTCTAAACCAGATACTGTTCTCAGTTACATACTGCATTGCGCCTCGGGCAGATGATGTGCAAGTAATATTAGTCAAATAATGTTTCCTTTGGTCCAAAATGATATTAAGCAAATGGACGCTTCAACACATTCTGCCTGACTGGCGTTTGCAAACTGGATGTAACCGAAACCTTTCCCTGTGTCATAAAGACATTAAATCTGTATAATCATAAAGACATTAAATCGGAAATAATCGGGTTACCAAACTTTTACAGTCACACTTCTTCTCAGTTAAGAAACACAATAATCCGAGATCACATTTGAACATTTCAGGATTTCTGAGAAGCAGTGTTGATTTCGTCGACTAAAACTAGTACGAAAAATGTTTGTCGACTGCGTTTTTTTCACTGACGAAAACTAAATAAAAACGAAATAAAAACTAAGCTGTGATGACTAAAACTATGACTAAATATATTGACAATTTCGTCAACAAAATAAAAACTAGACTAAAATATTAGGGAGGGACTAGTGGAGAGAGTCATTTTATGTTTGGTAGCTCTCAGGTGTTGTGTGCTGAAAATAGCCGATCTACAAGCTCAAGCTTGTAGATCTGCTATTTTCTGCACACAACCAAGTGTAAAATCAGTCATTACGATGCCATCAAGGCCTGCCAAAATACATTTCAGCTGACTAAATCAACTGTAGATTTAGTCGCCTAAAATCTAAAACTAAAACTTTTCAGGTGACTAAAGTATGACTGAGACTAAATTACATTTTATTCAAAAGACTATGACTAAAACTAAATCAAAATTTGCTGTCAAAAACAACATTGCTGAGAAGGTTTTGAGTAAAAAAAAAAGATATATAGACGCTCCACATTGAACTCTGAGAGTGTACACAATATTGTATAAGCTCTCAGGGAGAGAAATTGATAAATTAATTTTACTGCGTCAATCAGGGACGTGCTGGCCATTGGGAAAAAACGGGACAACTCCCGAACGGCCGGTTCATTCCCGGCCGGTCCAGGCCGGCCATTAGGAAAAAAATAAAAATAAAATGTCGGCCTTCGTTCCATTTTGGAGGCTGGGCGGCCAACAAAGTAAATCGCCACTGTCGGACAGAAACCTTCTATCTCCAAGTTTCAAATGTATAAATGTTTTCGCAAAGCAAAGCCCTGCTTCATCATACAAGGCCGTTGCACAAAAGTAGTGAAAACAGCAGATCTACAAGCACACAACGCCTGTAGATCGGCTGTTTTCACTAGTTTATATCATTTTTAAAATGATAAATACAAAACAAACGGTTTTGGACATAAGGTTTCCACCCGATAACGACGAAATATAACTCATGTAATTGGCCCACTGGCTTGTCACTTGTCATGATCTAAAATGGCAAATCTTTAAGTAGCAGCAGCGCTATGGAGAGAGATCTCTCTCTATAGTGTGCAATGAGGGCATCTCCAACTCTTTTCCCCGGGCTGAATCAGGGGCCCAGCACGTCCCTGGCGTCAATGCAGACGTGTGTACGGGAAATGGGAAAATATGCAGCAATTATCTCCGCTCCCCCAGCCTGTAATTTCCTTGAAATTGAATTGCATTAGGAAAACAAACATGCATTCCATATACACACACATACCGTAGGCCAGCAACAGCATGACGCACTGTACCAACATTTAATTTACTGTACAGAATGGAGGCGCTCAGCCCCGCTGTGCGCTATTATGCACAACGTGATTCTGTTGCTGAATGCGAAGTTAATGGCAGATATTGGATTTACGGTCTAACACACGCAGTCTCTGACTCCACCAGTCAGAAAACTAGATTCACAGAGGACGCCCTGATCACTGTGCAAAACAAGTATACCTTATAAAATACAGTACTAATAATGAAAGTAATTACAAACATTAAAGCGAATCACAGATGCAAATACATATAGGGTTGCAAGGGTAGCAGAAACACGTGTGTGTGTGTGTGTGTGTGTGTGTGTGTGTGTGTGTGTGTGTGTGTGTGTGTGTGTGTGTGTGTGTGTGTGTGTGTGTGTGTGTGTGTGTGTGCGTGCGTGCGTGCGTGCTTGCGTGCGTGCGTGCGTGCGTGTGTGCGTGCGTACGTGCGTGCGTGCGTCTGTCCTGGTCATAACCTGGGCACCTTCCCACTGATTGCCTCCAAACTTGCGGCGTGTCGCAGACGACCTGTCCGTCTGTCTGTCTGTCAGTGTCAATCAGTCTGTCTGTGGCGTTGCAAGGGGTTTTGAGCTTGTAGATCTTGGCAATAAAACGGTCCAAATACAGAGACAACTCAGCTCCACTGAGTCTGAACCTGTATTACTGTATTATCAGAACCGAATCTACCAGGGGAACCAAATCCCTTTTATGCCCATATATGGAGATCCCTGATGTCATATATGGAGATCCCTGTAATGCCAGGGGAAAAAATCCCTTTTATGCCCATATATGGAGATATGGAGTTCCTTGGGATGCCAGGGGAACCAAATCCCTTTTATGCCCATATATGGAGAACCCTGATGTCCACATCACAGTGACATCACTGTGACTCTGTCCCTTTTAATGCCCATATATGGAGATCCCTGATGTCAACATCACTGTGACTCTGTGCCACACTGGCCGGATGGCCAAGACATGGCGCCCTTAGGCGTCTTACAGTATTATTATGGATATGAATGTATTATAATATTGTTTGAACTTAAGATCACACAGGGGCCTTTTCCACCGGCAAAGAACCGGTTCACGGTTCTTTCTCCCGCCTATGGGATGAACCGGAGGTGCGCTTTTCCACCGAGAACCGGAGTTGGTTCCGAACCGTAAAAGTTGGTTCGGAACCGGAAACCACAAAATCCTTGGTTTTTGGCTCTGGTTCAGTCTGGTGGAAACGCAAGCCGGTTCGCAAGAACGAACTAAGGTTCCCAAGAAAGTTGAACCGGCACTGGTTCTGGAACCGGTTCTTAGCCGGTGGAAAAGGCCCCCTTGATGAGTGTCATTGGTTGGTTCACAAACATAAGGAGCAGAGTGTGTTCCTCATCGCTTTAATAAGTCTTTTAGTTTCCTATAAATAAAGGGATGGTTGGCAACCTTGGTTTGACTAATGACAAGCTCCTCTCTCTCTCTCTCTCTCTCTCTCTCTCTCTCTCTCTCTCTCTCTCTCTCCCCCCCCCCCCCCCCCCCCCTGCTCCCTGCACACAGACAGTCTTCATGGAGGGCTTTCACAGAGCCAGGGGGCTTCACTGAGGAGCCAAACAACACCATGTGTTTGTCAAGAACTGACAGATGGAGAAGTGGGAGGAGAGGAGAGGAGAGGGGAGGAGAGGAGAGGAGAGGAGAGGAGAGGAGAGTTTGACAGTGACGCACACACACTGACCCTAACCCTAATTACTTGCGCCAGCAGAAGGCACAAGTACTGTGTTTCTGCGCGTCCCTGTGCGTCTGTGTTTACGTCATCCAATGGGAAAACCCTTGAAAAAACACAGGGTGACGTCACTCACCACCAACAAGTGCGATCTGATAACTAGGACATTTGCAATTTGTGAAATTGCAAGTGTGGTTGCCCTGTGGTTCAAATCATATTTGAGTTTTGGGAAGTGAATTTCCATTATTTTGGGGGCTATGTTTGTTTACCAGTAAGTAAATGCATCTTGTGCGTTGTAATCCCCATATATGAGTATAAGGGGGTAGGTACCCTAACAGTGCATCTATCAACTCTAACAGGGCCTAACAGGGCATCATCTGGAAATCAAACTTAAAGTATGATTCCCGTTTTCGGGGGGGAATGCCCATATATGGACATAAATGGTCTCATGTGGTCTATGATGTCCACACTGACTTAAATTAAAGTCAGTGGAGAAAATTAATTCACTAATAAATTAATATCAATTAAACAATACAACTTTTCTCTTAGAAAAATGCAAATTGCAAATTCCTGATGAAGCCGGTCGATTTGACATATGGCGCGAGTGTGTGGCGCGAAAACTGTGGGAGGAGTAGGCGTTAAACTTTGAGTTACTCTAGAAACAGAGAAGTTTCCCCAGAACTATAGTGTTGCTGGGCAACCATACTAATAAACTAGAACTGCACTCTGTCGAGGTGCCAACTTGCGCTTCACGCACAAGTAGGCCTACTCGTGCGCAAGCACAGCACGCCGCGAGGTGTGACTATCAAAACCTACACCGGCAGTCAGTCTGTCTGTCAGTCTGTCCGTCACGTCACACTTTTGCCCTACTCATATCTCCACCACCGTTGCCCCTATATCCATGCCAAACTTTGCACACACACTCCTTGGCTGGAACACCACAACCTCCCTCTTCTAGCGCCACCATCGGTCCGATTTTTTCAAACACATTTTTCGACACTGCTCCGACACTGCTCCTATTTCACGCTTTGCGTGAAATCACGCAAAGCGGTACACAGTATCTCTAAAGTCATGTCATCAACATGGATCGGTCCCATTTCCCATATTCCCTCCTGATTGGCTACGACTGCCTTCTAAAGTTTATGTAGTCTCCCGATGGTCCCTCATTGGCTGTTAATAATGCTCTTACATACCAAACTCTGCTGACATCCTCGAGCTAGCACCACTCCCCCATTGAACTTAATGCAGGACATTTTTTTTTCTGGATTGACATACATACATACATTTCCAGAATCCAAGCAGGGCTACGGTCTTCAAAAAGGCAGTCACTTATATAATTACATTTAAAGTTTGAAATCTGGTTGGAGATGAACAAACAAACTTGCCTACCGATGATTTCACTGCTAGTCAGGTTTCTGAACTGTCCACAGCCCTCCTCTGAGACACAGAGTGAGTAGACAGGTTTCTGAACTGTCCACAGCCCTCCTCTGAGACACAGAGTGAATAGACAGGTTTCTGAACTGTCCACAGCCCTCCTCTGAGACACAGAGTGAGTAGACAGGTTTCTGAACTGTCCACAGCCCTCCTCTGAGACACAGAGGGGCCTTTTCCACTGGCAAAGAACCGGTTCCAGAACCAGTGCCGGTTCAACTTTCTTGGGAACCTTGGTTTGTTCTTGTGAACCGGCTTGCGTTTCCACCAGATTGAACCAGGGCCAAAGATTTGGCTCTGGAACCACAAAAACCAAGGATTTTGTGGTTCCAGTTCTGAACCAACTTTTACGGTTCAGAACCAACTCCGGTTCTCGGTGGAAAAGCTCAACTCTGGTTCATCCCATAGGGGGAGAAAGAACCAGAACCGGTTCTTTGCCAGTGGAAAAGGCCCCAGAGTGAGTAGACAGGTTACTGAACTGTCCACAGCCCTCCTCTGAGACACAGAGTGAGTAGACAGGTTACTGAACTGTCCACGGCCCTCCTCTGAGACATAAAGTGAGTAGACAGGTTACTGAACTGTCCATGGCCCTCCTCTGAGACACAGAGTGACTAGACAGGTTACTGAACTGTCCACAGCCCTCCTCTGAGACACAGAGTGACTAGACAGGTTACTGAACTGTCCACGGCCCTCCTCTGAGACACAGAGTGAGTAGACAGGTTACTGAACTGTCCACGGCCCTCCTCTGAGACACAGAGTGAGTAGGCAGACAGAAACCATCCTATAATGAACATCATGAGGAGGACCAATGAAGATATAAATGGGGAGTGAGCCCGCAGTTCTGACTGCAACGGGGAGTTCATTCCACAGTTTGGGAGCCAGAAGGGAGAAGAGGCGGTTCTGCCAGCTTCCCTGTGTTAGCAGCTGAACTCATTCTACAAGGCAGGCACGTGCGCACATGGATAGCTGGAGCCCCGGGCCTTTTATCTGTCTGTAAAAGGTGCCCTCTCTTGCTCTCTCTCTCTCTCTCTCTCTCTCCTGACCATGAATGCAGCTTTTACCATGGTGAAAGAAACTCAAACACCCCTCTCTCTCAATGCCGTATCGGAAGGCAGCATTCAAAAGAATTGCCTTTTCCCCTGAACCCTTGTGTTGACAGAAATGCCCTCTCTGTGTAGAAATCCATACAGTACACCGCATCTCCACTAAAGGCTCGATTATCCTTAGTCGAGCGCGCTGTTGGAAGTAGCCGATGTGAGTGAGCTCGTAGATACGCTATTTTCGGGGTAAGAAATGCCAAACAGAATTCAAATCAACAAGTGCCCTTTTACAAATCAGGGAGAATAACACCTGGCAGGCACGTGCACACGTAGACATCAAAGGGGGCTCGAGCCCTTTCCCTTTTATCCATCTGTAAAAAGTGTCCTCTCCAGACCATAAATGCAGTTTTCACTCTGGTGAAAGAAATGCAAATGCCCTCTTTTCATGCCATACCTGAAGGTAGCATTCAAGAGAATTGCCTTGTCCAAACTCTCCTGAACTTGAATGCAGCATCTTATGTTGAAATCAAGAAATGTGTAGAAATCAAGCATTGAAAATAGCAGACCTTCAAGCTCACAACGCGCCGTGACGCGTTGTGAGCTTGGAGGTCGGCTATTTTCGATGTTTTCACCAAATTTCAGCCCCTGCCTCTCTAACTTTCTCTGCACGTCCCTAACACCTTAACACCTGGCCACTTCAGGAGAGAGAAATTAAATACTGGAACACGGCACATAATTTATTATTTTGACGTTTCCACTCTCCTCAGAGTCAGAGGGGGAGAAGGAGGAGGAGGACACGAGTGGAAACGTCAGTCAGTCCCTGAGTGACTGACGTGTGACCTGGAGTGCTCCAGTACTTTATTGCTGCATAGTGTCTCCATCCTGAAGTGTCCACATGGTATTATTCATCTCTCTGATTCAAGTTGTCCCCGTTGAGCACTGACAAGCAGGGACGTGCTGGGCCCCTGATTCAGCCCGGGAAAAAGAGTTGGAGAGGCCCTCATTGCGCGCTATAGAGAGAGATCTCTCTCTATAGCGCTGCTGCTACTCAAAGATTTGTGACAAAGTGACAAGCCAGTGGGCCGATTACATAAGTTATATTTCGTTGTTGTCGGTTGGAAACCTTGTATGTCCAAAACCGTTTGTTTTGTATTTATCATTTTAAAACTGATTTAAACTAGTGAAAACAGCCGATTGTAGATCTGCTGTTTTCACTACGTTTGTGGGACAGCCTTGTATGATGAAGCAGGGCTTTGCTTTGCGAAAAAAATGTACAAATTTGAAACTTGGAGATACGAGGTTTCTGCCCGACAGTGATGATTTACTTTGTTGGCTG